>NC_092422.1:83626637-83963376 GCF_036169615.1 Heliangelus exortis
GAGTAAATGGAAAGCCTCCTGCAGACAGCAGACTGGGTGTGGGTGTTTGGCACTGGGGAAGTTGTTGCCTGAGTGAACTAAAAAATAATTATTAAAAACATACATCAAAAACTTGCTGCATGCAAAATTATAGGTGAAGCCTAGAGTAACAATATAAAGCCCCAATAAAAATGGGCAGGATAACTAGAAAAGGAGAAACATCAGATTAATGACTGCAGGAACTTCAGAGGGTTGTACTGAGCATATTCCTGTCCAGTCCAAGTTCTCCAGACTTTGCAAATCCTTGCTAAGGGACCAATATTTCAGGTGAATTAATGACTGGAGACCAGCTCTGAAATGCTTGGGTTTTCACAGTGCAATTACCTGAGTTTTGTTGCACTGCTGTGTCAAGGCAGCTGTATGAAAAATGGTGGCACTGGTAGGATGGTTGAATGATAATATATAAGCTTGGGTTGTGAAAAGAAGTAATATATTTCAAGACACACCTAAAAATCTCTCAAATGCTCCCATGCAAGGGAAAGGGAAACAGGATGAACAGTGGCCCAGTGCCCATCCAGTTCTTGGTGAGTGGCACATACACTACATGCCATATCTATTTCCCAACTAGCAGCTCACATCTTCCTTAGGTCCTAAGCCTCCTAAATGGCTTTGGTGCTATCAGTTTTGCCCCCTTGCCAAAATATTTCTTTTGTTTGGCTTTGGCAGGTTTTGCCTTTCTCAATACCTTTTTCCTTTTCTCTGGTTACTCCTTTAATGGTTCTTGTCAATGGCTTCCCCCCATTCTTCTCTTTTCTTCCTTTAAAAAGAAAATCTCATAATACATTAGTCATCTTCTCTGCATCCTGGCTGTGTACTCTTATGTGCTTATAAAAGTGACTCATTAACCTGGAAGTCACATTACTAGGCTAAAACTTCAATATCCTTCACATCTTCCCTTCCCTTAGCCACTGTTCTCCTTTACCTCTCTCCTTGTCTTTCAGGTCAACTGTAAGGTGAGTTCCCAACTTGGCCTTCCTAGTATCAAAATGATTTAAACCTAATCTATGTGCACTGATAAGGAGATCTCCTTCCCCATTTCATCCCTTTCTGCTGCTGCTGTCTTCCTTATGATTGCAGCAAGCACAAATACTCTCTGTTAGCTTTCCAGGGTTCTATCTGTTTATTTACTTCAATGTCTTGTTGATTTGCATCCTCTGATATGCCAAAAAATTCTAGCCTCATTTGCCTGGGTATCTAGTTTCCCAGTGAGTGTAAGCACATTTCTTCACCACAGAAGGAAGGCCCTTTTGATACCAGTCTTTAAAATTTGCATCTGATCATTTTGCTAGGCATTTTTATTGTGCTGCCTACACAATGGGGCCAATTAAACATGATTGTGCAGGCAGCCAAGGAAATAAAAAGGCCTATTCTGTGTGGTTTTTTGCCCACACATTTACATGTATGTGACTGAACTATTCATAGATCCTGCGTGATCTGTTTAAACAGGGCTGAAGTATGTGAGGAGGAGGTAGTGTGAGTAAGTGCATAAAGAGCTGGGTTCTCTTGGCTTTGATGCCAGCTCTGCCACTGCTCTGGCATGCTCTGAAAAGTCATCTGCTTGTGTCTCTGTTTCTCCGTCTTTGAAACAGGAATTATTTTGTGCACTCTATTTAGCAAGTGCTTTGAGACCAAGTGATAAAATGTGCTATGTAATAACCACTCAGAGTCCTTTCTTCTGTACAGTTCTCTCTCATTGTGTGCCACATCAACCGGTTTAATCGGCTGCTAAATTAGACCATGGACACCTAAAGGAATCCTATGTTTTCCACAGTATGATGGCAGAGGTGTTCCAGTGCTCCTTTACTTTCAGGTCCTAATGCAGCACAAACAACAATTTTATTAAAAGCACCTCTCCTGGAGCTATGGACAGTGCTACAAAGGGGGATGTTAAGTGCCTGAGCTATACAATGGTGATTTAAAGCAATTTCTTGTTACATTTTATAGTCTGACGGTTGCCTGAAAGAGACCCCATATGGGACATTAATTGCACGTGTTGCTGCCATATGCTTGGGGAAGAAAGATCCATTTGTTCTTTTAGAACAGAGAAGCCTGCTGAATTCAAACCAGAAGTCAGATACACATCATATTCATCCCAGCTTGTGTTAGGGCTGTAGCAGTTCTTTATTCTTTTGCTTCTGAGTGCTGCATAAACCTCTGCTTGGTGTAGCTGAGTTTCTATCAATCACAGGGAGTTTGTATATTATTTTTGAAGGGATTTATCACATCCTGTTTGAAAACTCTGTTTCTCATGTAACATATGAAGGCAAACTCAGGCACAAGCCTGACTTCCAGTCACATACACGAGGACTGAATTTGGTCTGAGGTGCACATTAGTAGACTGAACTAAGAACTTTCTGTTTAAGCCTTTCAAGACTTTTATCCTTCTCTAATAATTCACAGGAGAGAGGGAATGGGTAGCGAGTGTAGTCTCAGTTTTCTCTATTCTATGCTTCTCTGTTCTGATGCCTTCTAGTTTTCAGGGGTTCTTGTTCCTTCTTTGACCTCTGTAGCAGTTCTACAGCTATGCATAAATGCAACACATAGCAACAGGGGAGGCACTAAAGCTGCCATGCTGAACATCTCCATTAATAAGATGCACAAGATTCTGACATCTCCTCACCCCTGCTGTAATTCTTGACACAAGGCAATTTTTGCTTAAGCTGTTGTGTTCTGACTGGAGCAGCACAATAGTTTAGGCCCTTAAAAGTATCTGTGATTTCATAATAGCATCTTTCTCGCTTTGCTTTTTTCCTTTGGCCCTGAGCCATAAGGATCATGAAACATCATCATGAGAGGGTATTTTCCCCCAGGAAAAAAAAATGCCAGGCTTTCAGATGTAAACCTTTTGCAGGATCTATGTACTGGTTATATTTTTTTGCTTCTGAAGTACCTGTTACACAGGTGTCATCTGATGTTACAGGGTTTGCAGCCACTCATCAGCTGCATCAAACAAGATGTCACAGGATGGGTGCCTTTCACTTAACTTCAGATGTCTACACTGCTGGTACAGAGGCATAGGTTAGCCACGTTTGCTCCCCTACTAGCCTGGGGATAGAAACAGGAATTCCTGAGAGAGACACATTTCATCCTGATGTGAATATTCAAAGGAGTCCAGAGGTCACATGACTTAGACCCAGCCATTGCTTTCTCCCAGCCATAAATGGGGTATACGTGACCCCTCCACATATCAATATCACCAGAGAGAAAAGTCCTTCTCACAGTGTTTCCATGTGGACTCCTGAAGTTAATGGCTGCTTTGAAAATTTATGCAATTGACTTTCCTTGGGTCAAAAAGTAAGTCTGCAACACAGTCTGAGTAAAGGCTATAGATGACTCAGTTTGTATGCTTATCACATCCCTGTCTCTAGCTCTCTGAACCATGTTCCCATCTCTTTCATTGCTTATTTTTTTGATAATGTGACCAAATTAACACTTTTACAGTGAACGTTTGAAAGAGCCACTCACTATCTGTCATTTGCATACTGATAAGTCATAAACCATGAAATAGGCAAGTCTTATATCATCCATTTTTCCACCTTCCTGCAGGGATTTGAATATGTCTCCCATGAATAAATTTGAGGCAGTTTACCCACCTCTAGGCAAGGGCAAAGCATCCCTCCTGGTTTTCTAACCTACATATGGACTGCCTACAGAGAGCATTACACTCAATACAGCATTTAAGAAAGGGAAAATAAAAAGCAAACCAAGACTGTGAAAAAGGTTCCTGAAACAGAAAAATAAAAATAAAAAAAAGGAACATGGAAAAAACCCCAAACCACTACCTCCAACAAGAAAAAAAGAAACCCCCCAAACCAATACATTAGAAAAAGAAAAGCAACTATAGTGGGTTAAAAGGGAATTTTCCAGTGATACTGCTGACGAGAGCTTTTGTGGCACTTGGATGCTGCAGTACAGAGCAGAGAGCTCAAGCCATGTTGGGGGCTGCATCCTTTTGGTCCAGTCTCTGTGGCATGATCAGCATTGCTCCCCACTGCATGAAGAGTAGGGGCTGTCAGAAAGCAGACATCCCACCCTCAGGAAAGCTACAGGGTTTAAAAATTTGGTTTCATTCTGAGTCATTACTGTAAGTGACTGTCACAGATTTTTTTGGTGGATGGAAATGTTAAAAATTAAGAGCTAATTATTTCTTTTGGACTTAATTAGAACTTCATTTTGCATTTATATAGAATAGCAGTGTAATATAAAAGCTGCAGAAATAAGGTAGGAACAGGATATTTCAACATCTTCTGCAAATATTTTAATGAAAGCCACGTGCACCAGTAAAAAATCAGTTTTGTAAAATCAGCATTTTCCACTGGAAAAAAAAATCTCTTAAAAACCCCCCACCCTTTCTTTCCAATACATTCACCTACCAGTTAAAACTGGGTATTAACAATTCAGAAATATTTATCTGCCATGCATCTCTTTTGATTACCTTTCTGGAACAAAAAATGTCATCAAATGAATTATAGAAGCCTATGAAGACCAATAGATTTTTTTTTCTGATGGAGACAGGACTGAGGATTTTTCATCTCTGGATTCTATGAGGATTTAGGTTTCAGGAACAAAAAGTAAAGTTGGTAGAAGAGTGAGCAGGAAGGGACCATAAAAAAGCTGTGCTGGATGGTTGCTGATAAGCAAAGTCCGACCTCACAATTTAGAACTAGGCCAAACTGGGTGTCAAATATTTGTATAACATCATCATTTCTCATTATTCTCTCTTGTCAATATGTTGAAGGCTTAGGAATGCAAGTGTCCACTGCATTCACTTCTGAAAGAAACAACACCACAGACAGCAAGCAAATAAAGTCCCAGAACACTCAGGGAAGTAAATATTCCTTTGTGGGTCATTTGTCCTCTTCTCAGTGATCTCTTTAGTAGTAGGTTCATATAGTACATTAATGTATGTGGTTGAGCATTCATGAAACTCTACTACGCTTGCTTAGCCCAGAAAATGAGCTTGTGAACTTTTTGATAATACAGCATTTATTAATCATCATGTTAGTTTCCTTTGGGAAGAAACAAGTCACTCCACAGTGCATTAACAAAGCATTCTAAATACTTTTACAAGGTAGCTAATACTTTACAAATTATTCTGTAAATATATCCTTGGGAGGGGTAATTTAAATTGAAACTTAACTTAAGGAACACCTCTTTTGATTAAAAAAATATGTTCCTAAGAACAGCTGGAGCTATTTGCCAAGATAAATCAGAAGCTACTTTCAGCTTCTATGGCTTGCTAAACCCATGAAATGGATGGTCTGTCTAAGACTTGTTGGCTGCATTCTTGTACTATGGACACAGATAGTGTTATTCACTAATAAAGAAAAATGATGGACCTGGCAGGCTATGGCAAAGCTGTATCTTCTTTTCCCATTCTTACTGATCAGAGCTGAGAGAAAACTTCTCCAGTGAAGCCTCTGGAGCCTGCTGATTTTTTCCATATTAGACATGAGCTGAAAACATCCTGGATCTCCTATTGCCTCCTTTACTCTAGAAAAGAAAGTAAAGGAAACATTGCCAAGCTTTTTTTGAGGAAGAGCTGAAAGTTCACTAGCAAAAACCTGGAAAGAATAATGGATTTTTTTTTTAATGCTGCCTGAAGAGATAATCTTAGGAACCACTATGTTGCTTGTGTCTCTAGCATCTCCAAGTTTACGATAAGCTCATCTTTTTTTTTGGACACTGCCAACCTTAAGGAAAAAAAAATCACTTATCTTAACCATGGTGTTGCAAAATCAACACAGGAGGAAATGTATTGCATTATCCTTCCTCCTTCCTCCCCTCCCATGCAGGACAGAGTATCTCCATGGAAAAAAAAAAAATCACAGTCATACCTGAAGACTTTTGGCCAGGGAGCCATGGGGACTTGATCTGTAGTACCCAATGGTAAATTTATTTTGGGTGCTGGAGACAGAGGTGATCAAGGATGAGGATGATGTAAGCAAAAAATACAGGTATAAATTAATAAACACAGAAGCCAGGTCTCCAAATACACATGAAAAATCAAAAATATATAATGAGGAGGAACCACAAAAGGATAATAAAAAATGCTTTGCTGCTTTGCAGTGGAAGTTCAGAGGTCACAGAAAGCTCCATGTCAAAGCAAGCCTAGAAAAGACGGGATATAAATGATCTGCCCAGTTCACATCTTGTTTCACTTTCCTGAATCTTGTGTTTCTTGGGTGGGGTGGCTGCAAAGGTAAGGGGTGGATGTGCTGATGTAGTCAAGGGACTTAACTGACTTCCAGTGAAATGCAGTGTTTCTTCATGGAGATCTTGCGTTTTCTTCTTTTGTTTTGTTTAGTCTCTGCTACTATTCATGTTACTGTTGTTCTTCTGCTAATCTAAAAACTGCTTTGAAATTCTCTCAGCAAAATTATCAGCCAAAATTCAAAGTGTTGCTTTTGTTGGCAGCTAGGAGAGAAATCACAACATTACATTATACAAAAGTGTTTAGCCTTCTACTCCACTCCCTCTTTTCTTTCCCCTTTTCTTTGGCCTCGATAAAAAGCAATAGCAAATATATTATTAACACTCATGGAGACAATATTTCCATTGAGAAGTCTTCAGTCTTTAATTACTGATTTCAATTCTGAACTTTCAGACTAATTGTCTTAGCAATTCCTCCAACGTAGCCTCAGGAGGAAGGGGATTGTGATGAAATTTCTTCAAAAGCCATTTTAGTTGGTTCAACTATTATGCAAGATTCGAAAGAAAGTTATTTCATCCTTTCCCCCTCCTGGTTTGTTTCAGCAGTGACAACTATGTAGCCTTTTGCTATGTGGAGAAGTCCACTTCCTAGTGACTGATATGGAAAGTGCCACAGGTGAGCTCCATACAACACACCTGCAGTGAGAATGTCTTTCTCCACTCTGTGCCAAATACTGAGAATCCCCACATTGCACTAACGACATTTTGAAAACAAATCATATTGCTTAGACCAGTCAAGGTTTATAAGTTTTAGGAGTAGTGTGGATTAAGTTAGAGAAAAATCACCCAGTTACAGAAAGAAGCTATCTGTTTCGTAGCTTGGGTTGGAGTCATTAGTGTAATTAAAGTTTCCAGAGAACTTTCTAGTACTAATGGCACTGTGTAGGGTAAGTGTGGACCTGCCTGCTCTTGTGGAGGTCAAGAAACAGGGGGGACCACATAGAAGAACTGGCCTAAAGAAGAGAAGTCCATACTTCCACTTCTTTCTCTCACTCACTCGGTCCTACATTCACAAACCAACACACAGGTACATTCTCCCACCCTTTTTACATATTACACAGTGACTTATGCTGGTAGCTAAGAAATGTGAGAGGTTCAGAAGATCAGAGAAGTGGTGTGTTTTTTCTCACCTACTGGAACCATAAAAATTAGGAAACACTGTAAGAATTCATTGTAGCAATAGCAAGAGTGCAAGCAATCAAATAAATTCTCTAAAGAAAGTTCAGGGCAAGGTGTGTGTTTTGAAGCACCTGTAGGAGGAAAGAAGAAGAGTGTTTTGTAAGCCAGATCATTTCTGTGTTGTGTTCATTACAGAAAAGATGTGTTTGAAAAACTCTCAGAAATGGGGAAAAGGGATATCTCTGTATCCTTCTCACAGTTCTTTCTTCTAGACTGGAAGGAAAGCAACAGTGATACGTTTCTGAGGATGTGTGCAGTTGTTCTTACACAGGTACAGTGAATATAGCACCAAGAAGCCCAGAGCAGATTGTAGGCACATGGGTGGGGAGATTCTGGGAGGAACGAAGGGAGAATCACTGGTTATTGGAAGAACTTCAAATGTGCATGGGCACAACTTTCCACGTGAGTAGCCACCCTTTGCTGCACCGACATATGGGACATGGACACCCCGGAGGGGTATCAGCCAGTGGGAGGAATGTGGTGGGACAAGGAATGTGGTGGGAGCATGGTGAGACTTGCTGTTTATAACTAGTTATTTTTCTCCCCTGTGTTAGGAATCATCTGATACACTAGAAACTGAGAACAGATTGAAGAGGAGTATGAAGTGCACGTAACTGGGTAGCATTAAGGTAGCAGAGGCCATGCTGGCACTGTGGTGAGCTCTGCAGAGCTGCTGTCACCTTTTCTTAGTTAAAGAGCAGGCAAAGAGTGTTTGTTACTGCCCTTCTCTGTCCAACTCACATAGGCATTTGGAATTTGGGGTGTGGGGGCAAGAGGCTGATGCACATCCAAGTCTTGACTCAGCCCCAGGTCTGGAAGAGGAAAGAAGACACACACAGACCCAGAAGCTGGGAAATACCCCTATTTAGGGGGGTATATCAATAAAGACAGATCTGAAACTGAAATTAGTAGACAGATAGATAAACCAGTAACTCAGTTTTCTGAAAGACTTCCCCAACATTCCTCACAGTCTTCTTCTCCACCAGTACCTTTATCAGAAACCTGTAGTACCAAGCATCTTGGGACACTCTGGAGCCTGCTGAAGAAAGATTCATTTGGGGCAAAAGGGTGGCCTTCATTCAGCCTAGGAAGAAGGAGAGGAAATCACAATACTGTCTGGTTTTATGTTCCCCTTATCAAGATGTTTCTGCATGACCATAAAAACAGACGTCAGAGAGACATCAGGAGTTGAGTCAGAGGTAACGTTCTGATGGAACAACTGGTAAGCATTGAGAATCTAATCCTATTTTATATCCTCTTTTCCCTGTTCTTAGTATCTGAAATATCCCATGTGGAGACCTAGGCAGTGTCAGTGTCATCCTCTGTAACGAGAGACCACAGGAGGTGCTCACACACAAAGATCCAAAGCCTGGGTTTACAACTCTGCATGCAATATTCATTATCATGTGCACACACCCACACTTGGAGATCTGCCCCTGCATATAACTCTCAAAAAGGAGTAATTGCAAAAAAGATTAATCAGAACACATGCCACCTTGCAGTGATGTGACGCCACTCATGGCAGGATCTGCATTGCAAGGCACTGGCTTTTCCAGGTGGTGGGCTCTGGACGGGATACCCTTATGCTGGAGCCCAGAGACACAGTCTGAAATGTGAAATGTTCTTATTTTTACTTACAGCACTTTTGCTAGAGGAACTCCCACTTAATACTGTAAATTTCTTACAGTGGGAATGTGTCTGTCAACAGGTATTTTAGGAAGGCATATCTGAGTCCCCACAGGCACACTGTTTCTGGTGATGTTGTTTCAGAAGATCTAGGGAAATGGGCAACATACTGGGCATTATTCCAGGAATCTCAACCACACCGGGGCCAAGAGGTCTCCTGAAACCACTCAGAAGAAAATTAAGGCAATGACTTATTTTCTCTTGGGCTTATACCTAGTTTATGTAATCTGTGCTGGTCATTATTATTTCTGTCTTCCCATCCTATCCCCCTAACAGATGGTTCATCTTGTGTTAATTTGATTCGTAAGATTTCTGGGATAGAGAATGTATCTCGCTGTGCTTGCAGTACATACATCTGGTATTTCCTAACTCCCAAGTGCCTGAGTATGCAATCTAAATAAATATAGCTTTTGTGTAGTGGTATTTGTAATATACGTGTATTGCTACAGTTATATGAATAATGCATCATTAAACATTGGCATAAAGTAATTTGAAATGCAAAATGAAGAGAGAGGTGGATATGAAAATATTGTAATTCTGTAAAATCTGGATATTTGCAATATATTCATAAGATGACTGAATTAGGCATTGCAGGGGTAACGACATACAGTACTTCTAATTTTCCAATGTCTGACATAGCAATTTGAATCTTGTTTCTTAAGACAAAGCCTTTGCATGTTTTTAATTTTTAAAGGTAATTGTCCAGGGTTTTTTCCATAAAGTAGAATGTGATAAAGAAAAAATCACATGTATTTATAGTAACCAACTGCCAATATGGGAAGGGCTTGAAACCCCAGCACAGACACAGAGGATGGGACTCATCTCCAGATCTGGACACCTCGGTTTAGTTGTTGCTAAAACAGGTGTCTACACACGAGCCACTTACCTCTCCTGCTGCTGTCTCAATGGGCTTTACAGAGCTTCCCTGAGGTGGGCACGTCTGCTGCACTCACAGTTCTCCAGGTTCTGCTCAATGGTACTGCCTCACCAGTGACAGTAATGGGAGCTGAGACACCTACTCTGCCTGCAGACAGCTATATTTACTTGTCTGAAGGTGAAGTTGAATATGAGGTTTTGAATCCCTTCTCTAATTGTAGACACCTGGTGTTATATTAAATACTAGAGGGAACCCTATTTTCTCTCCAGACGTCTTTTCGGAAGATTGTGAGTCCCTTGCTTTTCCTTCTTCCCCACGGAAATTTCATGAAGAGAGGAGGACACCTGAAAAAGCACAAGAGATTTATAGTTGGGCAATTGCACTGAGCCCTGAGTCCCCTCCAAGATGGGGAATTCAGGACACATTCAGGACTTCCATGCCCTACATGCTACTTACTTACTCTCTGGAGACAGGGGGTCTTTTTGGCATGAATGGGGAGGAAGAGCTGAAGGGAAGACTGGGAACACTGGTGTTTAACACAATGCTCCAGAAGAGAAGGTGCTCTGCTGCTGTGTACTGGTCTCAGAAAAATGTATGCTTGTACCAGGAGGGGGAACACCCCTGAGAAGTTTCTCTTCTGATCACTGATTGCTTCAGCAGAGCTGCTGGGGCATTCTGAGGGGAGCAAGATGAGCAGTTCACAGCCCATCCTTAGAAAGTTGATGGTGGCAAGGAAGCAAGTTTTTCCCAAAGATGAGAGTAAAGGTGATTTTTTAAGGACAATATACTTTTCCACAATTAATCAGCCAAAACCTAGCAAGAATTCCACTTCTCCAGTCAAAAGGCTTTGCTGCTGCCCCCAAAAAACTGAACGTATCTGAAAGTTTCTCATGAGCAGTCATGATGGTCTTTTGTAATAGAAAGCATTAAGCAATGTAAATTTACAGGGCTCTTATCCACTCCTCTTGAAGTAATCTTTTAAGAGGGGATAATGAGGATGTAGTTCCTTATCACAGACATGATGCCATTTACATGGGTGCCTGAGAGGCAAATTTTCTTGGAACTTGTGAGCACTGCGCCAAGTCCCCACATTGTTTTGTGTGATGCTCACCAAGTCTGGAACACAAAATCAGCTGCTCTGCTGGAAATCACAACTCTGTGAGCTATTTTCAGAATACATTAATGAGATTTTCTCTGGGATTACCAACACAAAATGGAAAGCCCAAGGAAGGTATAAACAACAGTTGCTTCATCTACATAAAACAGAAGTTCAAGTTAACCAAAAAGTAAAAAATTGGTTAAAAATTAGTTTAAATGGGGCATCACCTGACTTGATACATATCCAGTCCTGTGCCAAATTAGAAGTGTGCTGGTTTTATGTATGGATAGCCCTTCTCAGCCATTTTACAGGCGGGGTGTCTATAACACCACAGTTTGATGTTCTGTCACGTGTCTTCCCGCCTGGTGAAGACCTTGTGCCACATGCCCAATATGTGCACAGCTGACAGGTGGTCATTTTCATGACTGTGTCATCCAGAAATGTATCCTGATACGCAGTCATCCTTGTATCCTGATACGCAGTCATCCTTGTATCCCATTTTACTGAAGGTGACATGCTCACCTATTTATGTTCAACCCAGGGATGTGATGTCAGTGAGCTGTCATGCCCTCTCTATTAATGGCATACTAGACTACACGTCACCATTGAGGCCAAAAACCTCAATGGCTGGTGCAGAACAGCAGACAGGTTTTGATTTCTCCTGGGGTGCTAGGACTTTATCTGGCAGTCAGATATTTTATGGTTTCCTACGCTGTTTCCAAACTGCTGTGTTCAAGAGCTACTAATGATAATTTTTGGTACCTTTGTCACTGGATATCTGCATTGCCAGGCTGTGAGAGAGCTGGAATGACTCATGGTTCTGCAGCAGCAGTGACAGAGCAGCCTGAGTCAGGGACTTGTCCTCCAAGCTCCCTCAGCATGCACAAGTAGCTTTACTTTTTTTCACATCCAGCCTCTACACACTCAGAAAACAATTTAGAGGTGTCTGGGAGGTGGGTTGAACTGTACGCCCTGGCTGGTATGACCTGTGATTCTGTCTCTGATTGATGCTGAACTCAAGCTGGGGCTGAGGAAAATTGTGAATGAGCCCACTCAGGTACCAGGCTGAGAACTTGATATTTGTGCTTCTGTTAACTGTTCCTGTAAGTTCTTTCTCCAGGCTCAGCCAATGTCCAAATGTCTTAGTTCAGATTTTTCTATAGTCTCATCTGAGACCATATCAACTTTCCTGATAGACATTTTTCTTGTTTATGTCCTGAAGCAATAGCCAACAACACATTTCTGACCATGTTGTAACTAAGTCTTGTGTGATTCCTCAGGAAGTCTCTGGAAAAGCCCCTGATGTTGTCTCCATTTCTACTTCTCAGCTGCAAAGTTTCAAACTTTGGAAGACGAGGCCACTTTATAATGGAGCTACTTGTTATACTGCCTGTTAGCAAAAGGTCACTGTGACCTCTGAAGAAAGTCATTGGAGTGCTAAAGAAAATCAGTAATCTTAGTCAGAATATGTGAGCGGGTTAAAAATCTACAGCTCTTTGTTTAAATATTGCATCCTGGGCAGAGCGTGGAGCTGCCCATAGTGTGCTATTAAAATACAGCTAGGGAGAATACTATGTACATATTAGTAGATTGAGCATCAGAAGGGCTGTGATATAGAACTAAATCAAACCATGAATTTTGCAACAGCTTAAACTCACCCTCAGTCTGCTTACTAAATTACTGCTGCAGATGCTGCATGGATATGCTAGGAATATACAAAGACTTATTCTGACTGCTATTCAACCCCTTTCTTGTGGAATGACAATTTCCCATCTTTCTGTCTCCAGTGCTTCTTCCTCTCTGTTCAAATGTGCTTAATTATTTAGATTGGTTTAATTATTTGTGTTCCTGTAGCACAATTCATATACCAATACTCAACACAGTAACTGCCATATCAAGAGAAAAACCAAGATGTCACAGAAGACACCCTCTTCTGAAAAGGTTATCTCTTCCTTTCTCCACGGAAAACCCTCTTGTTTGGTTTTATCCTCTTAGCAAGATGCAAGCTTTTATTTTTTCCAAACTATTATTTCTTTTCTATAGCTATTCTGTATCTTATTTGGTTCCTGTCCTTTACATTCATTTCTCCTTACAAGCACAGAACCATCCTGTGTGCCTTGAGTTCTCCACTGTTTTACTCCTAAACTGTTGCTACTTATCCAATATGAGGGTCTCATACCTTCCATCCCATGGAGATGTATTTGTGGCTATGCAATATTATACAGCAGGGTTTCCTGATTTGTGGCTCCCATCCATCACTGCCTCCAGGAGTTTCCAAATACCAACTTTCAATTTGTGGAGGGCTGCCTCCTTCTGCATCCAACTCCTCTTTCACTTGCTGCTCCCTTAGAAGGACCCTTACTTGCTGACCTCTGTTCCTCACCCTTAGTTTGCAGTAATGGGTGGTTTTGGATGGTTTTTAGGTTGGTTGGTTGGTTGGTTGGTTTAGGGTCAATGTCACAGTAATGGTTCTTTATCTCATTTTCCCTCTCTGGCCTTCTCTTCAGGAACTAGGCCAGAAGAACTGGTTGATGGCTGCCAGAAGAACTGGTTATTGACTCTGTGTTGCTTCTTAACTTACTACATTTGTGTTTCCTTCCTACTGCTCCTCTGGAAAAAGATGCTGCCTGAGGCAATGAAGGTTTTATAGCATCCTGAATCATGCCTCACATAAAGCAGGGTGATCTCCTCAAGGGCAACAGTTATGTTAGGAAACAGTCGGAAAAGTCTCCTAATCTCTCTCCATTCTGGTTTAAACGTAGTGATCTCCTTTTCCCTAGGTTCATTTGCAGCAGCTGTGCTATTTGTTTAGTAGAGGATGGCCACTGAGTCCTTTAGGTTTTATCCACCACTTCCTGAACACTGTTACTGGCCATGCAGGAGTTTAAGAATTCAATAAATTATGGGCATGTATTGAGTTAGTCTCTGTAGACTCACCAAAAGAGTCTGTAGAAGACAAATATCCAGTAGGGAAATTTATTATAACCTTTTTGTTGTCTGAACATTGATCCTATCTGTTCATAAAGATGAGTGGCTGAGCATTCAACTCTTATCTATTTCCTTAAATCTTTACTATGGCTTTTGCAGTATGGTTTTGTTTTTTTTTTTTAGCTTGCTACAAATATTAGCACCCTATTCTCCCTGACTGCTGTAGACACAGAGAAGAAGGTCCTTCTGAATTCTCCACAGAGCAAGAGTCCCTCTCCCCTAGAGCATGAGAGCAGCCCAGAATATATCAGACAGAGGAAATATAATAATGAAAATAATCTACTCGGTGAGCAAAAGTGTTTTCCTTACATATACAAATGCAGAGGTCCCCTCAGTGTTCCTGAGAGGGCAGGGCAGCACAAATGGGTGAAGGGAAGCTCTTTGCCTGCTTCCACCAGCACACTCACCCCCAACCCATGTCAGAGTCAGTGAATAGAGCCAGAGACCAAGCAACATGCATTCAGCTGAACCATGACTCGATCATATCTGATGACACAGAAACTCATTAGCTGAGCCATGCACATAGAGTTCAGCCAAACCCTCAATGTTTTCCAGTCATAAATTGTTAAAACAACTCACAGAATTTCTTTTCCTTAGTCTAAAATGTGAAAAGATATGGATAAATTAGCATGAGATCAGAGGAGAGAAACTAAATGAGTTCTGAAAGCAAGATGTGGAACAGGTTAATCTTGTAACCAAACTTTTCCAGTTGGGCAGAGCCTCCAGGTAGGTTTAATGTAACACCTGGTGGGAAAACCACCCATGCAATGCTAAGAAAGGAACAGAGCTGACAGGGAGGAAAAAAAGTGCACTACTGGGTATGGAAGGTGGTGCAAATATTTCTTTGGTTTCTAGACATCTATAGACTCTCATATTTCTGTAGCAGACAACTTCAAGACACAGATACCTTTTGAGATTAATAGAGCCTTCTGCATGTTGAAAGAAATAGGTATGTTTTCTGTACAGAGTAAGAAACAAGAGCTAAAAATAGCCTGTAGAATCCAATAATTCTGAATATTCAGTAATTGAATTACGCTTAGTAGTTGCACAATACCTTTCCAGAGCTGTGCACGAACAGTAATTAATTGTCATCATAACAGCCAAAAGATTCTATAAATATTATCCCTGGTTTATAAGCATGACAAAAAGGTGAAGAAAAATAAGTGAAATGTCCAAGGCTACTGAGGAGTTATTAGGAGAGGCACAATGTGGAACCTCATCTTCCAGTGGTCAGCAGAATGGGTTGTTCTTCACACCATGGCAAGGTGAGCAAACACCATCACCAGTGGAGGATGGGAGAGCATTACACATGCTGCTGGCTGCTTTGAAAGGCTGCAGGAGTGGTAGGTAATGACACATGAGGTTCTTTGTCTCTCAGTCCCAGGTTCAGATTTAACAGTCCCATACAGCAGCCTTCTGCAAAGGAGGCATGGTTCAGCTACCAGAAACTCAGGGCAGAACTGGAATCAATTAACTCTGCATTAAAATTAAAAGAACCCCAAAACTTACGTTAAACATTAATTCTGGTAAATAATTTACCTTCTAGAGAACAGTAGAAGACAGTACGAAGGGACTTAATAAACACAGGCCACTTTGTGTGCATAAATTAAGATCCATATCCCATTGAAGTCAGTACGATCAAGATTTTACCTCCTTGGCTTTCATGACTTTAGTAAATTGTCCACAGGTTTTTAGTCTGAAGACTGTAGAGGACACCATATGATTTGTCATTCTCATTAAGCAGCAGGGACAAGGAAAAGGATGGAGAATTTTCATTTCCTGGCATAGGTTAATAATAATAATAAAATTTTTCCATCACCCTGAGAAGAGGTGACACAAGTGCTTCACCAGGCACCCCTACTAATTCACACGTTTCTCCTTCAACACCGTTCTCAGATCTCTGCTGGAATAATTTTTCTGTAAGTAAAAAAGGGTTATATAAGCAGAGGGCACAGCAGCTCGATATAAGTGTGAGCTCCTTCACGTGCCCTCCTGAGGCTGGCTGCCAGCCATCTCTGTCAGATTTCTGCTCTCATCTGAACATGCTGGTGGCTCCAACCACCAAAGCTGAGAACTGTGCAGAGAGCCCAGCCATAATCAGGCTTTCTAATTTTACATGTCTACTACTACATTACCTCTAGTCGGATTCTGCAAGGCACTGAAATTGATCTCAGCAGTAAAACTGCACCCACGGCTGCTGCCTGTATGACCCTGTTTAAATTGGAGCACTGCAGAAAAGACAAACTATTGTGATTGCTTTTATTCCAGCCTGTACAACAGATATTTTCCAGCCTGATGTGTTGGTAGGAGGGAGAAGAAGAATAGTCCTTGACTGTCTTAGCTGTGTCAGCAGAAGCCTCTGGTGCTGATCCAGCTATACTGGCAAGGGTTCATGTTTGCTGGGATAGTTTGGCTTGCACATAACCTCCAGCTTTTCTTGCTTTAGGAGAGCAAAGCACAGAACTGGTGATACAGCTTCATACCCAAGGGTGAACAGACCATTTTGTACCTATTTCACTATGTAAGTAAAGCCCTCCTAGCACCAGCACAGCTTACGACTGCCAAATGTGAGCTTTGAATACCTGAGCTACTGCTTAATACATGAATAACTCCAGCTCTCCCTCACTCCCAAATGCAAAGGCTGTCACCCCCTCTCAGCAATGTGAGAAGAAGGAAATGTCACCTGTTCCGTGTTTGTTCCAAATGATGGTCCACAGCACTGGTTGTACGTGTGGGGTTGTGAATGGGAGAGGCTGTAGCTGGATGCACCTCCCCTCCTGCTGACTCTTACAAGGTCCTCCCTGAGCAGAGGGATGGAGTGGGCAGCTGGAGGCAGTGACATCTCAAACTGCTACAGTAAAAGGTTACTATCTGGAAAAGTCCTTTATAATGAAATGGTATATACTTAACTGAGAAATATAAATGTTAGGAAGATAGCAGGGGCTAAAACCCAAACAAATAAGAGGGATATGTGGGAAATTTCCTTTGTGTGCTAGCATTGCCCCAGGATTTGTGTGTCTGAAACCAGGAGCCAACCCTGGTGCTTTCCCTTCTGACTCAGTCTCTAGCAAGAGAAAAGTGATATTTTTCCAGCTCTGCTGTGCTTGCTGGTAAGTAAATCTGCAGACTGGGACCTTTATGGTCCCTGGATGCGTGGGCAGGGTACAGTATAATCCTGCAAACTCTTCTGTTAGAAACCTAAACATGCAAAGAACCTTCCTGCCTGCCCTGACCCTTCTCTGGCTGGAAAGTGAAGGTGATGGAGCCAGAAGCAAAAGAGGCAAGAGTTAAACAGCTCCACTTGAGACTTCAAGATGGGCAGTGAGTGTCTTGTTCCCAAACACCCTGGATCCTACTTGGTGACCACTTGTGTTATTACTGACATATTGCAAGGAGAATTGTCTCCTGCCACTTCCCAGATGAAACTCAGACTCCCTCTTGCCAGATTCCCTGATGAGCCCAATAATGAGTGCAGAGGGGTCCTCTGTCAAAAGGAGAGTCAGAGGGTTCTTCATACTCCCTTCCTGGCACTCCTCTGTGCTCAGGATGCCATACTCTGGTATTGGACAAAACAAAATCTTCTTAGGCTTGAGGAGAGCACAGAGCCAAGGCTCCTCACACTCAGTGCACGTATTCTACCCCCAAATACTATTACATGATCAGATGACAAGGAGAGGCAGATGAAGAAAAAGATGTGTTGCAGCCTTTTCTTTAGAAAGCTGCTGATCCTGCTCAGAAAAGCAGTATCTCTGCTGGAATGAGTCATTCAGCATTTCCTACTCATTTCTTAAATTATCAATGGAGAGAGAGATGCTCAAAGATGCTGAAGTCATATCTGGAAGTTTCTAGGGACACGTCTTTCCCTCTTTTAATAGTACAGAGAATTTGCTTTAGGAAAGCTTGAATAAATGTTTCTACGCCATAGGCTGGAGGCCCCAAAAGTACTTTTTTTCTGACATAACTTAAATATCATTGGGTGCTTCTTTGTGCTTGGACAACGCTAACTCAGGAGACATGCTGTAAGAGTGCACCCATTGTGCTCCAGCCACTGACTGGGCTTCAGCTCATGGGACCAGTCCAGAGCCAGACCCAAGTAAATCCCCTGAAATTCATATAGTAAGGATGACAGATCCTTAGTGTCAGAAGACCACCCCAAGGTGTATCTCTGCTGCTTCTCTTTACTGACTGGTGTGAGCACAGCCTAAGTCAGCAGTACTGCAGCTGGCATTTATCAGGCAAGATGCTCCCTTCCCTTCCCTTCCCTTCCCTTCCCTTCCCTTCCCTTCCCTTCCCTTCCCTTCCCTTCCCTTCCCTTCCCTTCCCTTCCCTTCCCTTCCCTTCCCTTCCCTTCCCTTCCCTTCCCTTCCCTTCCCTTCCCTTCCCTTCCCTTCCCTTCCCTTCCCTTCCCTTCCCTTCCCTTCCCTTCCCTTCCCTCTGCTTTTCTCTCTCCTCTTCTACCACTGTTTTCTTTCTCATTCTTCTCTCTTGCTCCCACTCAACAAGCTGCTTGTCTTCCAAGGGCAGCTTTGCCCTCCAGATCACAGCTGCTGCTAGTGACTGTTTTTATTTCTTGTTAGTGTTTGAGGAGTTCCCTCCCTGCCTCCTAGGTCTGTCTGCAATGGCAGTGATGACATATATATATAAAATATCTGCACCTCCAGTCTAATGACACAAACTCAATTTCAGTATTATTGAACTAACAGGGTATCTTAGCAGCAAATATTTATTTTAATAATAGTATTCCTAGCCATTTTAAACAAGCACCTGCTGCAATAGGCAGAAGGATGCCCTAGAGCATTTTATTTTGTCCCACAACCTGTTTTCTGTTGGCTCATTCTCACTGGAAAGAGTTAATGAAGTTAAGTCCATTGTCCCAGAGAGGTTGTCTTTGGTGTCCTGCCATCTTCTCAGAACAATATCAGAGAAGAAGCAGACCACTGTGCCCCTGCTAGCCACCCACACAGGGCCTGGAATTTCTGGTTGTTGCTTATGGTGATCTACTCAGAGGGATAATGTTTGAACTTTCTTGCATTGTCTCTTTTTACTGTGCACCCAAAGACTGCAGCACTCCAGCTACTTCCCCAGCAATGACAGCCATGCTGATACCTGCTCTCTTTGGAATCAGTCCTCATCTGACATCAGCTCCCTGAAGCTGTCAGAAAGCAACAGGTGACATCTCAGCTAACTTCCCTGACATTCCCTATTCATGATGCTCACCACAAGGTTTACCGTGCATTTCCTCCGGCCCTTACTAGAATTCTGGGAAGGTTTTTCCTTTAAAATAAGTTTTCCTCTTGAAAATTAGATATAATTGAAACATGCACACATCAGGAATAACTGCAAACATAACCACATAGCTTTGCTGCTTTATTGTCATTGTACATTTTGCAATTACCTTTTTCTCTCCCCTACTAGATAAACTGTGAGACTGTCTGTGACACCAAACCATAATTTGTATGGTCACCATTATAAGTTCATGAAAGCAAGTAATAGTTTGTCTCATGGAATAAAATAACACAGCGTGAAATTATAGTAGCTTATCTTCTTCATATTCCTTGGGCAGCACATTGTGGCTTTCTGATGAGCTGAAAGCTCTTTTGATTAGGCCCACAAGTATCTCTTTGAACTCTCCTAGTGAGATATTTTGGTGTGAGAAATATCCAGGGGCTTTATTTCACAGCATATCTCTACACAGGGTAAATCCAGCCCTTCTTATCCCCAGCATTCACTGGGGTTCAGCTTTGTTTCAGGGAGGGAACACTACAGTCATCAGAAAGCACAGCTTCTCCTAGCAGGTATTTTCCTTGGGATTGTTGGGCACTACATTATCCACCCCCACCCCCCTATTTTCCCCCATATTGCTTCTCCACACATTTGTGTGTCACCAATAATGAAGCAAGTGACACCTGAGCAGCTCTGCTGAGTATGGTCCAGCCATGGCCAGCAGGCACTTGCCTGGCTCTCAGGCACAGTGCTGGCTCCTCACTGACTCACTCTTCTGCAAGGCTGACTTAAGTATAATTATTTTTTCTCTTCCTCCAGCAACCTTCCTTCCCCAGTTACAAACGAGTGTTTGTGTACAGCTCAGGGAGAAACACCTTTCACATCTTCATAAAAAATAAATGTCAGCCTGCTACTGGGTTAGTCAGGAAGTTCTGATGAGGTCAAAAGCTGTTCAAATCTGCCATCAGGCATTATTTAGCCATTACTTCTGTGTTAAGTGGGTAGATTGTACAAACTTTGTGCATGGGCAAGGCAAGTGGAAATGACACCCATAGCCCTGAAACAGCCACAAAACTGTAAGAAATGTTATGTGAAGAGTTACTGTTTGTACCTGGATAGCTGCACATAATGTTGAAAGAGAAACATAACTCACCTCTGTCATTCTTGCTTGGGAAGGTTCTAAGTCCAAATCACACAGCGTGACCTCTGCTCATCCACAGCCAAGTGAAAAAAGTGTTTCGGGTAAGAAACCCTATACTTTTGGTCTGAAAGCAAACAACTCTGACTCAGCACCAGGTCATTAGTGAAAGGGACTAAGAGTGAAAGTGGCTGCTTCATTTTATTTGATTGCCTGTTGTGTTAATTAGATATGGAAACACTTTGAAACTATTAATCTATTGATTTGTTCTCGAGAACATAATTTAATTACTTTTTTGGGGTGCATTTTTATTAGTTTTGTAAGTAAAGTAAGTAGCATGCTTGCTTCAGTTTATATTTAATCTATTATTCATTTTGATAAACTACAGAAAAGGCCACTGAGCTGGTTTACTCTTTAAACCACACCAAGGCCCAGCTGCCTACTACAGCAAAGCCAAGCCTTGCCATGTGGGTCTTCAACACCACCTCTACACAACACGTTCAGCTGCACTCTGTGCCCAGCACCACTACCCACTGCCCCAGGATACTCACTACTGCAAATGCATCACAGTCCTTTTTTCTGATTTATGAGCCACGTTTTTTGCATTTGCATCAACCAACCTTTGCCACTGTCCCTCTAAGCATGTGGCAGCTTCAAAATACACAACAGGTTTTTTAGGTGGAGCTCTTCTTTCCATTCACCCAGAGTAACTGTGCATACATCCATGCACGCACATGCATTCATAGGAACTAGGGCAAACTGGACTCATAAAAGCAGGCAAGCCCATGGTGGTTTTGACCATTTTTATTACTATTGCACAGCTGAAGCAGGAAAGATTGATGCAGGCCAGTCATTTAACTTCTTGTTCTCCAAACATAAAGAAGTTTTCACCAGTGCTGAGATGCTAATTTCCATCCTCTGGTTCTGCAAGAATTTGATACCAGTTGTAAGGCAACACTTCTTGGTATAAACTTACTTTTCCTGACTCTGAAAAGAGGAGATACAATGTAAGCTATAGTGTTGAGTGCTGCTTCATAAGCTGGCCTCACTTTAACTTTTTTTGTGTACAGCTAGAGCAGCAATGCACTTCAAAGCACTAGTTATAGTTATCTGACCTTTAAAAATATAGCTTCCTTGCCAAATAAAAATATAATCACCTCTTCTTTCTCCCTCTTATGAAGGCCCACCTTCCCTCTCCAGGCTCTGCAGCATTGTCACCTTCAGTTCTGCCCAGGAGATTGAAACAACTCTGGAAACTATCAGTGACTGGAAACTAACTGGTGACTATCAGTATTTTTTGATCATAGACATTGACAGTGGGTAATTAATTATGTAAACAGTTAAGTATGAGGCTGCAAATTAACTGAGAAAGAAATGGAGAAATGCCCTCTCAAGTATTTATGCGTAAGCAGACGAATAATCCATCTCAGCCTTCCCTTTGTTTTGCAGGAGTATTTGGAGATGAATCATAGTTCACCAGTGTTTGTACACAAAGACAAACGTCAGGAATTGGTACCAGTCAGGTTTAACCTTTGCCTTCCCATTGGGGGAATGTGAGGAAGCACAGGGAGAGCAGGGAACAAAGTGTCCAACACCTTTACCCCAGAGCCATGTGAGTGACGGCTGCTGGTGGTGGTAAAAGTGAGGAAGAATCCTTGAGATGCGGTGAAGTCCTTGACCAGAGATGAAGTGGCCAAGGCCCAGAGCACAGAATGGGGCATCTGAGCAGGAGCTGGGCAGAAGGTTGCAGCTAAAGACAAGCTCCTTATGTTCACAGCCCTGCTTTAGCTCTGACCTTAAAGACAAATGAAATGGGCTTGTTTGGATGGAAGAGGGAGAAACTGAAAACTGCTTAGTACATGTTTTAGTGGAAATGGATAGCTCCCAGATCTGCTGTCCTGACGTAAGCGTGGAACAAGGATTGGACATCTTGGCCAGATTTCTGCTGGAGCTGAATTCAAACTGCAAACTAATTCATCATTTGCAAACTCTTCAATCTTATCTACCCTCTTTGCTATGTTGAATCAAGGTCCTCTGTCTTCCTGGAGTTCAGTGCTTTTAACTGAAGAACAAAACCCTGATTTAGGGGCAGGCAATAACTTAATTAAAAGATTTGTATGAATAATCAGTCGTGATTTGGAATAGTGCTGAAATCATTTGGGTCTGTAAATGTTTCTAATGTAATGTTCTGCCATGAGATTGAATTGCAAGCCATTCAGTAGGCAAAGCACAGATGTAGAACCATGTAATGTTTATTAAATCGGTATGTCCAGATCCAACAAGGTGAACTTGTCCATCACTAGATATTATGGCAACAGTATACAGATGATTTTGGATAGATAGGCTCAGCTCTGGACTCCAGTTAATTACTCCAGTTTGCTGTTCTCCTACTGTATTTGTTGTGCTTCATGAATTCTCACGATTTTTCTGTGTACAAACAAATAATTTACATCAAGTAGTTTTCTTAATCATGTGCCTGTTATGACATTAACTGGACAGTGCCACACCAAGGACTGGACCTTTTTCCGTGGGTTTGGACTGGCAAGTTGTTGGAGAATGGCTTGGTAAACAGACATGGCAAGGACACAGTGTCCTTGGTGGTTTTGTTACAGAGTTTGAAAAAGTAAGATAGCAAGTAAACAAGGTGTGGGTCTGGGTGGAAAATCCCCAAGTGGGGTGCAAATGTAACTTTTTTGTAGTAGCCAATCAGTAACTGATTGGTAGGCATAATTAACAGAAACAGTATAAATGGAACCCTGAACCCTCAATAAAGTTGAAGCTTGTTAATCAATCACATTGATTGGCCACTTGTCTCCCCTCCTTGTTCCTGAGAGCAAGTCATCACTCCAAGAGCTTATGACTGATATATGAGAAAGGGTAAATTTGAAATCACAAAAATTATTGTTGGGTGTAGCCACAATTGCCATATATTCGCTTATTTTCATAGAGTGTCTATGACTTTCCCAATATACCTCCATGCTCTGTCCTTTCAATGTGTTGGAAATGTTGCACTTCTCAAAACTTAATAGAAATTAGCAATATCATGGTTGGCTCTTTAGGCAGTGCTATGTCTTAGTTAAGCTCTTTGTTTTCTTCTCATCAGTTGTGGTGGATTTGAATTACTGTGATTCCTCTCCTGGTCACAGTGGTCTTTGACTATAAAACTGGTTAAAACTTGCTTAAACTCAAAGAAACTTACCATAAAAAAGCTATCTCAGACAAAAGCAATGGGAAAGTGGTTAAAAATAATGTAAATGGAACTGAAAAGCAAAGCTAAGAATGGAAGGAATTCAGCCAAGACCTGACATCTTCTGTACTTGATCTGTATTTTTCTTCATCACCTTTCTCTGGATAGGAAAAAGTGATATGCTTCTTGCAGTACCACCTGCCTGTTAACCAGGGAGATAAAATTCTTCAATAGAAATGTGCAATGCAGAGCTGTATGCTTTCAGAACTAAGTCTGATTATTTAAATTCAGACCCCTCTCATAGTATGCTGTATTTCATCTACAGACTTATTCCCATGTTTTGAATTAATATTTAACACGAACAACTGGAAGAAAAGAGTGAAAAGCAGTGTTGCAGAAACAACTCCTGGATGTGTACAGGTTCCAGAAGAGATCATCAGCATTTCCCTTGTTTACTGTGCCTAACAAGAAGAAACTCCCAAACACTCACATAAGCCTGGCACTGTGTGACCCTAAACTTGCCTTGTCATCTATCTTCCAGATTTAATTTCTCTCTGCCCTCCCTCTACTACACTATAAAATAAAACAGGACTAAATAACTTATTTTTAATGAGTGTTGATTACAAAATGCCCTGGTCCCACTCTCCTTAGAACGTGTGAATAGCCTGCTGCTAAACTGTTCTGAACTTGACCCTCATTCTGCATCCAAATTCAATGATACAGCCATTCATCAGCTTGATTTTGGCAGTGTTATACATGCCCTCTGAAACATTATTTTTGGCTGGCTCTCAAAGCATGAATAACTTCCAGTATACAATTCTCACTGACTTGCTTCATGGTCTCCTTCATGATCCTTGATCAGCATGAGTTCAAGACTTTGGCTGACAACCCAAACCCCAAACCAGTGCATTTGACAATGCAAGTCTGAATAACAATTAACATGCAACCTCAGTGATAACCATCAGTATCCCTATCAGCTGCTCAGTGGCTGCTTTTCCAACCTTTGTTCAGCTAAGCTGGGTGTCAGAAGGAAGGTGCCAAAGAAGGACCTGCAGCTGGTCCTTCAGCAAAGTAGGTGTTGCTGTAAGTTGATTTGCTCCACCAGGAACTGTCTGGAGATGGTAACTGCAAAGAGAAGGCCACTGAGTCAGTCCCTTTTTGGTTACAGAGGATGCAGTAATGACTCTGCATATTTTTATAAGCTCTGGAAAAATTTAGAAGCGTTTCTATTCTTTTTGACTGGTTATAGTTGATGCTAGTTAGCCCTGGGCTACCAACAAGGAAATGGCAGCACAGAACAGGGCAGGGGCTCTCACTGCCACTCAGATTTAGTACATGGGGACCAGTTCCCAGTCTTTTTCTAAAGTAACCGAATCTCATCTCTTGAAGTATTCAAAGCCTCTGGAGAAAAGTGCAAGGTGCCCCAGGATCCTCGCATACAATGTGTCCCTGCAGCAGTTCTTTGGAAAAGCAGCAGGAAGTATTTGATTACTGCAGTGCTTTATATAATCCAGCAGCTAAACATCCACATGCAAAAGGCACCCAGTCCACCCACACCTGAAATGTGCTGTGGGGATCTGCTCAAGCTCACTTCAGCAAAATTGACACCACTGCACCCCGACCACCCTTCTTCAGAGAAACTCCTGTAGGAGAAAACCCAAAGGAGCTACCTGGACCCTGGCATAATCCACCACACTCACAGGGAGAAATCTCAAGACCAGAAGTGATTCAGCAGAACATGATGCAGCACAGAATTGATTTCCTTGGCAGGCACCCCACTGCAGGTCTGCTAATGCTGTGGTTGTACAACACCTTCCACTGATAATGAGCAAACCCTTGCCTTTCGTGGAAGGGAGATACTAAGCATGATGCTGTTCAGCATCGTATTATGAAGATAATATCCTCATTTAGCAAGTAGGAGTCATCCTTCATAACTAACCCACACCTCCTTTCTTACAGCCAGGCTAACCAGCATCTTCTGCTTTCTCATGGCCCAGGACCTGGATCCAGCCATAGCCAGAAACATGGCTCTGTGCCCTTATAACAAAAGAGTAGACAAGCACCCAGATTACAAGCTTGGTTCTTCAGTCAGTTGTGCATATTTCGTGCCACTAAATAACTGTGGTGAAATCTGTGTTGTAAGCCAGTAAAAGCTATTTTGTGCTGACAAGGGATCAGGCTTTGTAAAACATATCCAGAAATTAAACAAGTAAAACAGAGTAAACAGCTCTGGCCTATCAAGATAATTTATATCATATTAACCAGAAAAACAAAAACAAAACCAAACCAAAATGTAACAGGCACAAGAGACATCTGGAAGTGAAAATTAGCTAAAACCAGCCTAATGACACAAACAAGAGAGATGCACAGCCTCCAGATCTGTGTTGCTGATGGATATCACAAGCAAGATTTCTAGGCCTTTTTATTTTTAAAAGAACACAACAAATCATGGAGAAAATTTTACATTTAAAGCAGTAACTACTTTATTCAGGGATTTGTGGGGCCATGAAAGACACAAGCATATTAAAAAAAAAATTGACTGCCAACAGCTCGAGATGCATGTTAATCCCAGAACTAGTTTAAAAACAACAACCATTATTTAATAATAATTTTTGTTGCCAAAATGCACAACTAATATTATTTACAATCTGCCATGTGACCACCTGCAGATTTAACTGAACTAAAAAAATACATATATAAATACAAACCTAAATAGCCACGAAAAACTATTTGAAAACAGTTATTGCTTAAAAATGCCAAGTAAGCAAGTTCTCCCCTTGTTGCAATTACTGTCTTGCACTGTGTAAGACACATTTGCTCCTGGTAGTGAAGGAATTTCTGGTTTGGTGCATCTCCTTTAAGTGTGTGAGAAAGGCTGCCCATGCTCCTGGATGGAGAAAATCTGGCCACAGTTCTCACCTCAACACTGACCTTGAAACCACTTTACTATTTTCTTACAAATCTAGCTATGAAATCTTCATCCTAACTGCAGTGGCCCCAGCCATCTGGTCGATTCCCCTGCAGATTTGGACAGAGCAGCTTTATGATCTACTTTCACATCTATAATAGAGAGTATTTTTATAAAGGTGGCAAATGCTACTGCTTAAAAGGCTGAGGAGATGTTGCTTTCCTTTTGCAATGTTGGCAAAAATATCTTTATGGAGCTTTTATTTGCTCATGTTACCCAAAACCCCATCAAAGAAATATTTGTTAAAATAATGGTAAGCTAAGAAAAGCAGGAATGATCAGGTTTTGCTTTATATACCATTATATATTATATATATTTGGAGTCCACAACATTTCTAAGCACAAAAGTAATTTTCAAGCCCCAGGCTCGGTTTGCAGTGCTGACAGATTAAAATGCTCTCTTTTTTTATTGCTTAGAAGTTGACCCAATTCAACAAAAAAATTTTCAGGAGAAAGCAAATACAGAATGTTTTATTTGATACTACTTTACCAGCTACAGCAATGCTCCGAAAGTCAGTGCCATTAGCCAGGTGCTAAAAAAACAAATCCTGCATTAAAACATGTCCCTGGAAAGTGTACCTGGTTCTCTCATTCCTGCATGGAAGTGGTGAAGTTCCCTCCTCCATCTTGCTCCCACTGTGCACCTTTTTAGTCCTGCACAGGACTAATACCCTGACAGTAATTCATAAGTATTACAGAGCCCCTTGCTGTGCTTCTGGAGTCAGCAGAAGATAGTAAAAAAGCCCAGCATATAATTTAGGTTGGCTTCATGTGCCTTGTGCAGTCTGTGTGGCTCCTACACTTACTGATACTGTGGAACTGCCACGGGATCACCTCCCCAAACGTGGCCTGTGGGATAAAAGATCCTGCAGATGTCTGCAGGCTGGGCTGAGAATTGGGGAGGATTGTGAAATGCAATCTGGAAGTGAAACAAGCAAATTGCTTCCCTGAAGTGGAAAAAGATAAAAAGACAGAGAGAGTTCATTTTCTAGAGCCTGTAGGTTCCCAGCCACCAAAGTGCTGAGGAAGAGACTTATTGAGTTCTTCTTCTGTGTGGGCAACGTCCACGTGAGTGTCACTGGGATGGCTTCAGTGACTCCCATGGACTGACAGCACACTTGGTTTTGCTCTTCCATGAAGTCAGCATGGTGCCATGAAGACCTGGGATGTTCTGGTGTTGATCTGCAGCTCCTGAGCTCTAGGTCAGAAGCCCCAGTAGAAGCTGGACAGTGTGGGAAGGTCTTCAGAGAGTAAATCCACGGAGTGTTAGAGTGCTGATGCTTATGCAGCCAATTTTTTATGTTTCCTTTCAGCATGTGAGGCCAAGTATTGAATACAAGTGACTTTTACGTCACTAATAGTTCTTTTAAAAAAAGTGAATAAATGCCTTATTCCAGTTCCTAATACAGGTATATTCCTGTTGGTTGCCAGTCTAAAAAAGAAACATTAGCAATTATATGCAATTGAGGACAAATATGGAAAAGAATCATACATTTCTAAGGCAATCAACCATTTAAAAATATTACAGACTCAGCTGTACATCATAAAAAAAGAGAAGCCCTAGCTAATTCTGTGTTAATTAAAAATCTGCATCCCTATACCATACTCAGTCTGGTTCCACCTGACTCAGCATGAAGGACCAGTGCAGCCAGCAGCCTTTGTGCCTTATGCATCAGTGACAGTGGCACAACCTTGTCTGCTGTGCTGGGTGTTGGAGATATGGCACATGTTGCTTAGTCTGGAGAAGAGGAGGCTCAGGGGAGACCTCATCACTCTCTACAACTCCCTGAAAGGAGGGTGTAGCCAGGGGGGGTCGGTCTCTTGTCCCAAGCAGCTACCAGTAAGTCAAGAGGGCATGGACTTAAGCTCTGCCAGGGGAGGTTTAGGTTGGATATTAGGAAAAAATTCTTTACAGAGAGGGCAATCAGACATTGGAATGGGCTGCCCAGGGTGGTGGTGGATTCTCCATCTCTGGAGGTTTTTAAGAAGAAACTGATGTGCACTCAATGCCATGGTCTGGTACCCACAGTGGTAGTGGATTAAGGGTTGGACTTGATGATCTCAGAGGTCCTTTCCAACCCGGACGATTCTGTGATTCTGTATTAGGAGCTGATCTCTTTGGCTTGATGCTATCTGTTGATGCTGCTGTTCGTTTCACCTGAGCTAAGCTGGCAGCTAACACAACAAGGGCCCAAGAGAGACTCTAGGGCAAAGAAAGGAAGGGTTAATGGTGACAGAGAGAGGGGAGGCCTATAGGCAGTGGCCACCTCAAGTTCAGGTTATCAGAAAGCAAGGCAGAAGAGGTACCCCTTGGAGCTGCTGGGAGAGGAGGCAGCCTTGTGTTATACACCAGTATCCAAGGGGAAGTGGGGGACCATGAAGGAAGATGTCCCAGTGGTTTTTCTGTGCACTTCCCTGCCTTTCTGCTCTCAACTCCCTTTGCCTTGAACCCATCCTTTTGCTACTGCTGCTCAAGCATATGCTGCTTTGTTCCCAGTGCCAAGGAGACTTTGCTTCTTGCATTCCCTGGCCTGAGCCCACGTGGGGTGGGGTTGCCAGCTTGGAGCACAGGCACGGGCATGGCTACAACACAGCTCGGGCCAAGAGCACGAGTAGAGTGCCTAGATGAAAAGCATCTGCTGAGAGAAGAGCAACCCTTCCCCCAGGGCTTCTCACAGCATTTTCTCAAGCACATCTTTAATTTAAGATGTGACACCAGCACCCATTATCAAAGTTGTCCATGAGCTCAAGCAGTCAGGATCCTAGGAAAGGTAGGAGGGTGTGCTAGAGCCCTGACAAGTGGTGGTTGTTACTACTGGTAAGACTGGCATGGACTGAGCCTCTGACTGCTTTCTGCTACTCTATTTAGGGGAATGGAGCTTAGGAAACTGTCATGTGGTTGTGAAGGAAGCAAGACTGCTCACTGAAGGAGCCTGAGAAGGATGAGCAAAAAATGTCTCCAGGAAACAATGCTGAGATTGCTCTCCCAGAAGAAAAAAAGATGTAGGTGCAAAGCAAAAATCCTCTGCAAGGGCTCAAGAGTTGCCCTCATCCACCTCTCTCAGGCCATCCAAGAAAAAAGTACTGTTTGGTTGAGCCATTCACATCTGCTCCATTCCCCAGAATCACAGGGCAGGAGCCTGATCCAGAAACAACAGTTGGACCACCAAGCAAGAAATAGATCTTTTGCATGGTCATGTAACAGAGACCTGTATGAAACATGCAATAGGTGGTCCTTAAAAATCAAGACCTCTGGCTAGACTGGTGCTGAGGTGGGCATGCTCTGCTCTTAGTCTTGTTTCTTTGGTTGTTTTAAGATTCATTGTCATTATATTTTATCTGTAATTATTTTTAATGTTACTGCTTTATCAGCTTAATTTTATTTGATAAAACATGCTATTAAATTGTAATTTTCCCCCCTTTTTATCACTAGCATGCCGTTGTAAAATAAATGGCTATTTTAAAAGTCAATCTTTCTTTCTGAATGCATGAAAAGGATTCATTGTTTAGAGGAGAAGGAGACCTAGGCACCATGTCAAGAGAAAACACATTGGCTCAAAAATAATGCACTGTACCTCAAAGTTCCTTTCACCGTGTATGTGGTCTCCTTTTGCCACCTTGAGCATGGCTCAAGTGCTGTTGGGCTCAAGAAGTCACTGAAGAGCTCTGGGGTTGACCATGGCTTCTGTGACTCTCTTCACACTGTTCTTTAGCCTCCTCTGTGCCCTATAACGTTAGGATTCCTCTGGCTCTCCCAGCATATGTTCCTTCAGCTGCCCACTGGAAATCAGGTCCTCCCAGTTGTACTCTGAAGTTAACAATAGAATTAGCAGGTCCCTGATGTGCCCCTCTTCCTATGGTGCTTCACCTCATCCTATGTTATTGTCTCACACTAATGTGGTATCAGTTTCCATAGCAGTGGAAGTTCCATACCCTGACCTCCCTCAACAGCATCCATGTTGTTATCAGTTATCCCACACCTGAGGTTTCCCAATCCTTCTATCCACAAGGTGAGGACATTTAGGAGTCTCTGTTCCCTGGAAACATCGCACAATGATCACTTACATGTCAGTCAAGAGTCTACAGCTGCCCCATAGCAGATGTCTGCACCTGCAGAACAGAAAAGCTGGAATCTGCTTGCTTGCCCAAGCTTCTAATGGGAACACTTACAAACCTGCCATGACAAAAGGTGACTTCTGCCAGTGCTAGAGAATAGGCCAGGATTCCCAGTTCTACCTGTACCTGCTGCAGGGCAGACTTGGCAGAAACCTAGTGAAAAAAAAATATCGTGGCACAGACAAGAAAGGAAAAGGAGGAAAACAGAAACAGTATCGAACACCGCAGTGTTCAAATTTTAAGGTGCAGTTCTAGCATGCTTTTTGACAGAAACTAAAGAACAAAAAAATCATGGACAAGGGGTGGACCTCACTGATGCTTCTTGATCAGACATTGGAATGGGCTGACCAGGGAAGTGGTGGATTCTCCGTCCCTGGAGATATTTAAAAAGAGACTGGATGTGGCACTCAGTGCCATGGTCTGGTAACTGCAGCGGTAGTGGATCAAGGGTTGGACTTGATGATCTCAGAGGTCCCTTCCAACCCACCTGTTTCTATGATTCTATGATTCTTAATTCCTCACACAAGGGGTTAACCTTTTTTTTCCAGAAGAAGAAATTATCTAATTCCTCCCAAAGTTACCTCCTGATCTTAAAAAAATACCCAGGTATTCCAGGGACACCAGAAGAGAATCGAGCACTAGTATTCAGAACTACAAAGAAACAAAATAATTTTAAAAAAGAGAAACCACAGATTGTGATCTGGTAAATGTGCAGGGTTAATTGTCACTTCATTGCTAAAGATGAAGATTATAAAATTGTATGGATACATTTTGCTTTCTGTGCATCAAAACTCGTATCATCTGGAGATGTAATAATTCTTCTCCTGAAATAATGTGGATAGGCTCTTTGTCTATTTTTCAGCTTTTTGATCCTTTATCTTTTTTTGAGTCTCCACTCTTTCTCTGTAAATGCTGGTGATCTTAATTTTTCATGTTATGGCTGCTATACTGAGTCATAAATATATTTCAATTCCTCTCCCTTCCAAGAGGACACTTTGCATAGCTTTTAGAGTAATTAGGATAGTCATCACAAGCTATTAGAAGTGTCTGCCTAGAAATTTCTCTTTTAAACCAAGGTATTTGCTGAGAAATAGAAAAAGTTAAGAAAAGCATATTCATATCAGTATTACTGGAAAAACCCAGAGATTCATTTCCTATGCTGTAGGAAAGGGGATAAAGGACATCTCTTCACCACACGCTCCCTTCTGCCTCCACACAATTTGTTGGATTTTGGGATGAAGCTGCTCAAGCTTCAGCAGTAAAGCTGGAAAAACGTAAGAATTCCATCGTCCCCACAGCAAGGAACAATCCAGAGCCAAAGGAAGATCACAGCACAGCAGAGCCCTTACTTTGTCATCTAAGTAGTATAAAACAGCACTAAAAGAAACACGGCAAGTGGATATACCCAGCTGACATCAGGCTTTACCTCAGTTTTGTTAATCTCAGTACCATTTTTGATCTTGCAACTCATTACTTTGTATTGTTAGAGGTATAAAGCTCATTCCTTTCACCACCTTTCTCTCCTAAAACTTCTGTTGATTCTTATTCCCTTGACATCTTTTTTTTGGCTTAACATAAGCCAAAAGCCTTGATTTACTGAGCATAATTCATAAAGCATGATGTCTATTCCTATAAAGCATGCTACAATTTTCTTAAAAGGTCTAAGAAAGCTGCTTTGCATTACTACTTCTTCCTCTGTAAATACATACTGCTTGCTCACCAGTTTGAGGTGGCACTATGTTTTCAGTGCTGCAGATCCATCCCACAAGCCCCTTTTTCCAAACTGGTGGCTAATATGTGTTTCATCCTCACTCATACTTGCTGACAAACTGCTGAAGCTTACGTCTGCATTTGCTGCCTTACGTCTGTGCTGCAGCAAACTGCATGTTCCTCATCAGTTCCTGCAAATGGGCAGTCCTGCTACCAACAACACATGTGCCTCCTTACAGGGTCTCCTCTGACGTATCATCCCCTGAGGCTGGATGTGCACCGCCCCTGGCTCCTCTGGGGACATGTAAAACCTGAAGCTTCCTTAGAAAATACATTTTGATGCTTGAGACTGATGGTTTGGTCCTGTTGGTGCACCTGCCAAAAGGAAGCTACTGACAGGTAATCAGCTGCCATCCAACAGCTCTGCTTTTTTGGAGGCAAATTAGCATGCAGAGGTGTTGGTGAGACTTGTACAGAGCCTGCTGGACTCACCCAACACAGCACAGCAAAATTATCAGACTCTTATTTTCCTCTCTTCTTTCTGCCTTTTGCAAAAAAAAAAATAAATTTTTAATTCTGTGATGGGCTGACACAGGCTGTAGGTACTGCCAGCTGGCACTACCTGCCACTGGCAGGCAACATGGCAAGAGAAGGAACCAGAGAAAGAGAAAAAAGTCCAAACATCTCATCTCAGGGGAGTCTGAAGTGAGTGAGAATTGTAAGCCTGAAAGCCCAGTGAAGGGCAGCAGAGGTTGCAACCTTTGCCTTCAACATCACCACAGGGAATCTGCGGAAGGTTAGAGCGGGCATGAAGAGAAGAAAGCACATTTCATAACATATGGTATAATTGCAGGAGGGTATGAAGCCTGATCATACTTGATACAATGGCTGTTTATGTCATTCCACCACTTGCCCCAGAAAGTTTCTATTTAACCACCAAATAAGCAATGTCAGATTCAGGTAAGGATGGGAGTCCTCATTTTCATTTCCTGCAATATGATACTCTCCTGTTGTGAAATGAAGGAGCTCCTTCTAGACCAGTGCTATGCAGACAGATTTATTAATAAAGAGGATATTGTCTGTGCATAATGAAGAAAAAGAAGCTCACTGTCACTGACTGTGAGAAGAATCCCCTGCAATACTGCTCATGGTTTAAAGAAATATTTTTCAAATGACACAGTTAGGCAAAAATGTCTTGTTTTGAGTAACTACAAGAATGTTCCCTCTGCGGGAAGATGTGAAGAGCAATTATGTTCCCTACTTTGCAAACATGGATTACAGAACTGAAAGTGTATTTTGCTTTAGAAAAAAATTGCTTTGATTTTGTTCAAGAGATGCTTGAAAATCTGTGCTTCCAAATCTGCAAAAATATGATAAAATAATTCAAAAAGGTAAACATGTTTCTAATGCACACATGGATGCTAGTGATTGTTTGGTAATTCCATTTAAGCTTTAAACATTTGATGGCTTGGTGCTCTTGTCATATTTCAATGGCATTTGATGTAAACAGGCGTACCTATGTCCAGCTTGTTCAGACATCCTCATTTTAACACAAAATTTGCATCTGTGTCCTATAAAGTATACACTGCTTGACTCTATGTCAAAAAGAAACCCATCTTTCCTTCAAAGACAGTCTCAGCAGAAGACTGTAGGTTTGGGTGGCAATAACATGGAGTATCTGGTTCTCAGTTCTAAGGACTCCTTAGAAGCCTGCACTGTTCCCTGCCAAGCAATGGAAGCCAATGTTTTAGAGGTGAATGATTCTCTGGGTGCCTAAGGTTAAGCTGAGACACCTTAAGTATCTCAAGCAAGGCATGACAAAATGGAGTGACCTAAAACCACACACTACTGGCAAAAAAATATATTAGCTGTTGCCTTTGTAAAAATCAACATGTACCAAGACAGCCATACATGCATTATGTTCACTAGATATTTAAATTCTGGTTGATATTATATTTTGTTTCACATTTAATTAAAGACACCTGAGGTGGAGGGGAGGAACAACCACAGCTGCTGAAATAAATGTTTACTGGCCCTGGCCTTTGGCATACACCTTTATCTTTTCCACAGCACATATGTGAGAGGCAAGAGGGTATGTTTCTCCTGCACTTATTTAGCTCTTTTCTGTAAAAAATACTACTTTAACTTCTGTGCAGTTAATATTTATAACTGTTGTTACTGTCAATATATTTTTTTGCTGTTACTGCACTTATTTACATTTTAATGGCCAAGTCAATAAAGATTTATGTATCTGTCATCTGAATTTACCATAAAAGCAGTGAATGATTAAAAAAAAAAAAGTGTCTTGCACAGAATACTACCTCTCTAAGCATCCTTTAAACACCTTAATCATTTGGGGAAACAGTAGGCTATCCATTAAAGCAGCTAACTCTTAAAGTCATAAGTCAAACCCAGCAAAGAGTTGCAGCAGTCTTCATGGCAAAACTTCTGTGTATTATGAAAACACTTGCTCTGTGATTCTTTTTTCTGTTTTTAAACACCATCTCCTGAAGGGCGAAGTCTGGTTTATCGCTTTGATACGCTTCAGCCGCACAAACCACATTGGTTTTGTTGCTTGAGGAGATACCCTACTTAGCACTGACCCTGTTTCGATTTTAATGCAGTGGTGCAGTTCAGAGCACTGCTTTAGGGGGTGTGGAGGGCCCCACTTGGGAGGGCCACTCTATGCTCCAGCATTCGCTCCCACGCAGGCATCCCCTCCTCCAAAATGTGGAAGGAAAGCATTCCCTCTGTGACTCCCCCTGGTCTGTGTGCAGCAGTTCACGCTGTCAAGGTACATGTGCATGCTTATCCTGGACATGGCTTTTCTTGAAGGCGGCCACACCACACGCCTCTTATCCCCATCCAGGGGAGGCTGGAGAGACCCACATCACTGCTCTGCAGATCTGCAGAATCAACTCCCTTCCCCTTCCTCGACTAATTTGGTCATTTCTCTCCATCTCTTGCTGGTTTTCATGGTGGTGGCACTAACTGGAAGCAGGCTTTCTCCAGGGCTCTATCTCCAGGGTATGTTGCTGCTCACCATCCATCCTGGCCCAGCAGAGGTGAGCCTGGTGTGCTCTAGTTGAATCTCAGAGGGTCTCAGAGACATCGAGAAGTACAGTGTTTCTGATTGGTTTAGGCTGGGATCCAATATCGGGATGAATTTTAGGATAAAGTTCAGAATCTAGGCTAACATGAAGCCAAAGTTGGGGACCAGGCTCCAGCAGTACCCTAGCTTCTTGGACCTGTTCTTGTAAGGTAACACTCAGAAATCTGACTGTCCAAACCCAACACCTTCCAGTAGGACTGCCCAAAAGACCAGTGTCAGAGACACAGAGCTGGAGGAGCTCTGATCCTTCAGATGGGTCTGGGGCAGGACTCTTGCTCTTAGATACAGCCTGGCTCACCCGTACTATATGGCTGTAAGCACAGCACTGTCAAACCTGTGGTGCTCACACTTGCTACCGTCTCCAGACCCTGAACATGAACACGAATTTTCATCATGGCACGGAAAGACATTTTCTACCACGTGGGTGTCCAGCTCTGCTTTTCCAGCCCCACCCGAGGGCTTCCAAGCAATACCTGTGACCATTTCCACAAGCCAAGAGGGGCAGCCGGCGGGAGGGGGGGGGGAGTGTGCGGGGGTGGCGTGGGGGCGGTTCTTTCACTTTGCAATGCCTCGAGCTTCTTCAGTCCCCCACCCTGGGGGCAGAGCTCACTGTTCCGCGGCCACACATACACACACCCTGGGCAGATAAAAGTCTCAGCGACTTCCTAGCCGCGGAACATACGCGGCGGCAGCAGCGGCGGAGCCTGGGCCGAGGCTTCACCCACCCCGACCCCTCGCCCCTCAGGGTGGGGGTTTCGGGCGGGCGGCGCCCCCTGGCGGCGGGGGCTGGAGGCGCAGCAGGCGGCGCCGTGAGCCGGGCCCGGGCGATCCCAGCGCTGAGCTGAGCTCCGCTCCCCCCGCCTTCCCCCCCCTCCGCCTCCCTTCCCTCCCTATCTCCCTCCTCCCGCCCGCCCCCTCCGCCTCCGCCTCCTCCTCCCGCGCCCAGCCCGCAGCCGGGATCTCAGTATTATGGCATCGAGGAGAATGGAGACCAAACCCGTGATAACGTGTCTGAAAACCCTCCTCATCATCTACTCCTTCGTCTTCTGGGTGAGTCCGGCGCGGCGCGAAGCGGGCGCTCACCCACCACCGGGCAGGGTCCGACACCCCCTTGGCTGCCGCAGACCCCCACCTCCTGCCCAGGGCGGGGGGCGAGGGGTGGGCGACCGGGCCGGTGGCGGCCGCCTGCGGGCTGCGGGGGCTGGGGAGCGCGGCTCCGCGGGGATGTCACCGGTGTGCCGTGGGGGGACGTGACTCTCTGGATGCCGGAATAGATATGTTCATACATATATATATATATATATACACACATATATGAGCTCACACATGTATATACACACACACATATATATACACGCACACACCTATATAATTTTTTTTAATTTTTTTTTTTTTTTCCTTTTCTTGCTCCCACGGGGAAAAGTTGCGGGGGTCTTCGCCGGCTGGAGCCATGACCGCCCCCCTCCCCTCCCTGATCGGCTGGACCGCTGAGGGGGGGCTGCGAGGCGGCCCCGCTGCCTACCGCATCCCCGTCCTGCCGCGGGGCCTGGCCGGCTGCCGCCTCCATGCCCCCTGCCCGAGACCACCCCTCACCCCATCCCTTCCCCCCCCCCCCCAAGGTGCTCTTACCTGGGCGCACCGACCCCCACCCGCTATATCGGCCGCGCATCGTTTCGTAACCCTGGCTCAGGCTCCCGTAAACCATTTTTCTGACCCAGATACATTAATTGAGTTGCAGCGATTGACTTGGGGGGAGCCAGGTTTTTTAGGCGACCCCGGGGGCTGAAGGGTTTCCGCAGCGTCCTGGCCTGTTGTTACTCAGCAGATCCCTGACGGGAGCATCGCGTTGTGGTGGCGATCTGTAGGTTGAAGACCTTTTAATGTTCGTGGTGACAACATTTGATAATGGCTCCACTGTGTACTGGCAGCGACTGTAATCTGGTACAATACACCGAAGCGAATTTGTTAATTCCTAGCTGACTGTATGTTTACCATCTTGATAGCTTTATGCTGTGAAAAGTGCCTGTGAAACTCAGATTTTCACCATTCTGCTTAAAATGCAGAATTCTAAACTCCTTATTCACGCAAACATGTTTTATATCTTTATAGCAAATGTAAGACTTCCTGTTTCAATTTTAGCATCGTAGGCTTTTTTGTTTAAGAAACCAAAAAATAATGAAGTCATTTTGCTAGTCCATATTTACAGCAGTACCTCTGCATTACTGACCCCCCCACCTCCAGCACTGAATATACCCCCTCCTTTTTTAAGAATTTTGGTGGTAGCCACAGCAAGTGTGTCTGGTGGCTGAAATGGATAGGAAGCTGGAATCATCTGATGTGGTTTTTTTAATTGTTGGCAAGTAGATCCTTCACACTAGTCTTAAGGAGGTAGGTTGCTAAGTTTATACACTTGCCATAGTTGAAGGGTTCATCCTTTTCAGTGCTCTGTTCTCAGTGGATCTAGAAGAAACCCCTCTTCTTCCTGTGATTAATGAGCAACTGCAGGAGCTCTGGTGAATTCCTGGTATTTTTTCAAATCACATCTTTTTAAAAGTGACCGCTGTCGCTTGAATAAACAGAGGACTTAAACTGGCATGCCTGTCGACCTGGCACATTTCATGAAAGCTAATCTCATTAAAAAAGGGAGAATTGTACTCTGCGCCAAGCAGCTGGCTAAGGGCATTTGTGCTGTAGGCTGCCGTGGTGCCAGGCCAGGTTGACAGCTGGGATCTTGTAGGGTAAATAACACAGCTGAGTTCTGGTTTGGGCTTCAGCAGTGCATCTGTGCTGGTGGGATGCTATAGTTCAAATTCTTTTCCTCTGAACTGTCTGTCAGGCTCCCGGGTGTCCCAGTTTACTCCAAGGGCACGGCTCATTAATGTGGTTCTTACAGCTACCTAACACCTGACAGCTGTTCAGGTGTTTGTCTTTTTTGTCCTCTTCCTTGAGCCTGGACAGGGAGGAAGAAAATAAGTCATTGGAGGCAGAATCCTGCAATCATGAGCTTAAAAGAACAAATTTCTTTTCCATCATGCTTGCAGTTGCATCTGGTTTCCCAATCCACCAGCTTAGGGAAACCTAGGCAGATCTCAATGGGAGAAGGTAACAAAGGGCTTGGTAAAGGTTCAGAGTGACAGAAGACCCTAAGTTTTCATCAGGGTTTGTTTGGTTTTTTTTTTTCCTTTTAGCACAGAGCCAAAGCTAGTTCACTTTTTTTGCCCTTTTCTGGGCTTTGAATCAGTCCATTTAGTAGAAATTGGAGCAAGACTACGTATAGAAGAAAGATGGTGTGTTCTGGCTCTAACCTCATTTTCTTTATACAGGAAAATTTGAGAGCTGAGGGATGAGTAGAGTTGTCTCAACTCCCCTCCATTATTTTCTGGGATGCTCTTTATACTCTCTCAAGCTGCTGGTTTCAGTCAGTGTAGCTCATATTCAGTCCTTGCAAATTCTCAGAGCTGAAAATATGGAAAATATTCAATAGGAGTAATTATTTTTAAAATATATTGCTTGTGACTTACCTAAATACCAGAAGGAAACCATGCCAGTACCACAAATAGCTGGTTTGTAGAATTTTATTCTGACGTCTTTCCCACATTTTTTTGAGAGGTTGCGCTCTGATTTCTGAAGGAGAAAGCCCTGTGTTGCTTAGCTGCAGTTTGTACCTTTTTTCCTAGCTGCAGGGATGGAGATGCAGTATAACACAGGGAGGAAAGTGGTCCTGTGATGGGGAGGTATGTGGTAGAAACCCTTTAGTTATCTGGCCAGGTGGTAATAGATTGTGATGTGAGAGAACAGGGAGAGAAGATGGTTCTTTGAATCCTCTGAGCTGTTCTGAAACCTCCAGAAGGACTTCACAGTGTTTACATTATTTGTAAAAAAGAAAAAAAAATCTATCTGCGCAGAACATTCCAATCATGAATGATTATTTCTCAGAGTTAAGTATGAACGCATTTGTATCAATGGATGAGACATACGCAGATGAAGGATTTTAGCATAAGCACTAAATGAGGCTCCACTGACTACATGGGAGCTGCAGGGTGGTAATGAAGAGACATGGTTCATTCAAATTTTATACTGCGTAGCTAGTTCCTTTCCAGATAGGTCTTACTTAATGGCATTTTTTATTTTGGTAGCTTCCTCTCCTCCCTCTGCTTCCCAACTTCTTTCCTTAAATGTATCAACATGATAAAAAAATTCCATAAACAGAGGTAACAAGCTTTTTATGTGCTCGTGTGTATTGTTATTCATAGTACATATTAAATGCCTAGGGTTACCATGTTTGGTCCTTAAGGGGCATAGTAATAAAAAATTCATCAGCTATTTTTTTCCTAATCAGAATTCTGTGTTGAATGCATCTCGTTCAGAACTAGAAGATTAAAAACAGGCAATAAAAGCACTGCTTGGCTGTTAGCTATTTGTATTTTTTTTTTTCCTTTTGGATATCATAAATTGCTTACATAGAAATCAGAGCTGTAACCTGTCTTGTTTTTAGGGGAAGATGAATTTTGGATTAGAATTCAAAGTGGATTTTTTATAGGGGTTTGAAACACTTGAGCATCTCTCAGTACCTAATACTTGCCCAGTTCTTAAGTGATCTTATGCTTTAAAATGTATATATATTAAATATTTCATTGTAGGCTTTGAAAAATATTTTGTTATTAAATTAACAGTTTGCCTGAATGCGTTTTGGGAGAGAGCTTTAAGGGTCTATGCACCACTCCTTAAAGATATAGGATTGCAGAAAATGGGTTTCATCTTCCATGATGATGGAAGGCTTGTTGCCTGAAACAGGCACAATAGCAAAGTGATTAGCTCCTGATTTTAGGCACTGTGAGACACTTGGCACTTGATTGAGTGCTTTGTGTGTACTGTCCGTCTGGTTTGGGGGTTTCGTGCTGTGAATTAATGTAATAAAAGCATATAAATTGAGCTTCCATTCAGATATTTTTCCAAGGTGGTTCATGGATCTGAACAGCATCTTTGGACCAAGACATCTGCTTTGGATTCTAAATTAGGTTCTTAGAACTAATCTTATCTTTTGTTATGTGATAAAACCAGAACTAGGATACTTATTTGCAACAGTAGTAGTTTGGTTTTTCCAAGTATTTATCACGTAGAAAATGGACCTGTGCACCCTGGTACAACCCCTCAGAGGCTAGCAGGTGGCAGGGGACACCAGAATGTATTGGGACAACTGGGACAGGTAAGTGTTACTTGGGTGTGAGGGCAGAGCCAGTGCCGTGATTCTAAGGTTGTTTGAAATTGGGTTTTTTCATATCATTTAACTTCTTTTAGCCAGTTCTGCTGGTGGCTGTGGGAATGCAGTGTCACCAGCGTGGAGGGGCAAGGTGGTCAGAAGATGCCTCCGTGAAGGACCAGGCATGTGGGGATAGGCAATGTCTGCTTTGGAGAAGCAGCCCCCTCATCTCTCTTTTCTCCCAGGCTTCCCTGAAAAGGATGTTGGGGTTGGGGGGAGATGAGGAGAGGGCTGGGTGGGACTGCAGTGGTGGGGTGGGTGGCTTCTGGTCCTCATGCCATAGCAGTACAGCCCAGGTGAGATTTGCCCACCACTTGGGGAGTTCACAAAAGTGTTTTCTGGGAAATGCCCAAGATAAAGAGCAAGGGGGATGGCCAGCTCTGTAACCCAGATTTATGGCTGAACTGCTGACATCTTCAAATGTAGCCATTTGAGCCATACATTATAATATAGGATTAAATTTGCGTGTTCCTTTTGAGTTACTAGGGGCATTATTCATCTTGGCTCTGAATGTCCAGCTGGGTTGCTGAAATTGCTGTTTTTTTCCCCACAACTTATTTCCAGTGCTTCTGCATTGGTTTCTGCAGATGTCTGGTCTCTCACCTCTTACCATGTTGGTTTTTTTTTCCTTTTAATTTTTAAAATGCTAGCACACAGTTTTAAAGATATTTTTGGGAAATGTTTTAACTTTCCCACATGGCTTAGACTGCTCAATCTTATGGTAGTCCGTTGTCTGCTATGTCATCACTGCCATTTTTTAGAAAGAGATTTTATTATTTGTACACAGTTACCCAAAATCCAGAAAAACTACACCCTCAAAAATGCACAGCAGCCTCACTGTGATGGATCTTAGGTGCTTCATTTTCCAGGCACCAACCTCATGCAGTTGCCTCCTTAAGTCAGTTGTTTCCTGGTCTGTCCTCATAATGACACACATGAAAGATTAAAGATAGTGGTGTTTTCTTTTGAGTGTAGCCCAAGGTGAATTCTGGTGGCTAAATAAATAACTGGATTTTAAAAAACAGAAGGTCTAGATGGTGTTGTAACAACATACCTCCAGAGTCAGCTTTCTAAGTTCCCTATTGGGGTGCTTAACCTGACTTGGCTGGTGCTGGAGCTATTCTGGCAGGACTGCTGGGAAGAGAGGCAGGGGCAGTCCCTGCCTGTCCCCTGGGGTCCCTCTGGAAAGCTGCTGTGTGGCATCAGTTGTGCCTTCAGACACCAGGAGGGTCTCACTCTGTTCTCCTCCTTGGAAGCGAATTGGGTTTTTCAAGTGTAGTTGGCTTGAGTATTTTGGAGCAGAGGTGTTGGCAAGTTGGTGTGGCATTGAATGGGCATTGATGATTCCCATCCATGTTCTGAGTGTTGTGTGTGGGTGGTACAAATTAGCACTGCACACCTCGTTTAAAGGAGTAATTGATCTCTCTGTTGGTTAAATGCTCCTTTTCTGGCTGTTCTTGTAACTATGCTTACGTCTTGACGGGGTACCTGCTACACCTTGACCTTGGAGTTTGTATCTGGACAGTTCTCTAGTTTGGGATTGGTATCTGTTTCACCTTAACAGGTCAGTTTGGGCTGGCAAAGAGCCACAGTGGGTGACTTGAAGCGTTTCAGTTATATTTGAGTGGGCATGGGATGAAGTCGTAAGTGTTGGCAGAAATCCTTGCTCTTTCACAGGTGATGGGGTAGGGGTGTGCTGGAGTACTGCTGGGTGTGTAGTAAATGCTTTTGTGTTTAGTGTTCACACCTTCTCTAAACAATGTGTTGTATGGCCTAAACAGTCTAAATGCAAGTTCTAGGGAAGGGTGCTGGGGAGGTCTTTTCCATAAAAAAGGCAGTAGAGCCCTTTTTCTTGCATGCTGGTTCATACCAGCTTTGCTTGTCAAGGAAATGGAGAAAATTATCATAGGTAAACCAAGGGAATTTAAAATGGTTCAAAAAATATGGTTCTGCCTCTGATTATGAGACTGTTTATCAATTCCCTGTGCTGTGAGAGAAGTAAATTGGGTTACCTGGTACTGTCTCCATCTCTGTAGTTTTATCATTGCTTCTTCGATCATTGCAGCTGTCCTACAAATACATGTGCCAATGAGCTAATAGATGGATATCTAAAAAGGCTCTTTATGCATTTGAGCTTGCAGAAATTCCTTCAGTCTTTCAGGTGCTTTTTCAATCTGGTGATACTCGTTGCAGAAGTGCTGGTGTTCTGTCGCACTGAGCCTGTTCTGCATCCTGTTCTGCAAATTGGCAGGTGAAAATCCTGTTGACCTCATTGTCTTGCAGACCTGGGTGACTGAATCTTTAGAATGAAATACAAGACTTCAGAGTTGACTATATGGAGCCGATGACAGTTCCTGTAAGACCATTTTTGTTTGCATAATGTTATTTCTTTAGGGTCATCACTATTAATCAGCATTTAATCATCTCTCAGAGAACAGATCTTTAGATCAGTAGAGCAGGCCCCTTTCCATCTTATGGCAGATGGCTTATATTTTCTGTCTTTATAGCAGTTCTGGCTTATGAGAGGAAAGCATTTAAATTTCTCTTTTACCAAAGGGACTCTGAAACTCATCAGGCTCTGAAACTGGATTATCATTGTTTCATAGCTGAGCTGATTTTTTGAGCTCTGGGAGTAGGCCACAGAATTTTTAGGAGCTGTAATAACAGAATGGAAATTATTCTGTTAATATTAATTTTGCTGTAATTTCCATGTAGTGTTTTGCAAAATGTTTTCCAGATTTTTTTTTTTTTCCATCTTCCTAGTTCTGGGTACAGGGCTAAAATCCTTAAAAAAAGCAAGCAGCCACCTTTCCCACTCCACTCTTTGCTGTCTTCATCTCCTTGAATTGCTGTGATGAGTTCAGGTGGTGGCTGGTCCCTGAGCAGTGCCCCCAGTGACCCTGTCCTGGAGCCCAGGCTGGATGCATCACAAGGCAGGAGGACTCTGCAGAGCACCCCATGCTGGGTAGAAGGCTGAAACAGTGTTTTGTCACAATTTCTTTCTGGGAGTGATTTGCTGTCAGCTTTGAGAAAAGGTTGGGTTTGGTTTTGGCTGCATGAGGCTTTGGGTGGATCAGGCTGAATTTTTTTTTTTTTTTTTTCTATTTGAGAAGGTCTTTTTTTTAAAAGACTTTCTTTTCTAGTAGAACAGGGTGGTGTGGAAAATGAGGTGGTGGCAAAGTCTTGGGATCTTGGAAGCAGACGTGAGGAAAAAGTTGGCATGCTTATGCAATGCAATGGAGAAGGAGGGGAGGATGAAACCTTGTAAACATCCTAGGAAGAGGAACACATGTTATTTCCCTCTGACCCTTATAATCACACAGTCCCCCGATGCTTTTGAAAAGAAATGAGCAGCTCAGCCTTGCTGATGCCCCTGGATTGAATTTATCACTGAAGCCAACAAGTTCTTCAGGATCTTGTTCCTGACCAGATGACAGATACTGCTTCAGAGAATATAGTCCATGGGAGCAGTAAAAAATGTGCTGAATACCATTAGTGAAGTACGTTTGCGGCTCACCCCCAGCACACAAGAAATAATTCTTATTCCAAGGACCTAAGTACATTCCCTGCAATTGAAGTTTCAGCTAGACCATGCTGATTTAATACTTTGGTGAGTTTTTAAAAGATTTATCATTTGGATGGGGTTTCTGATGGGTTGGCCTCCATTTGGCAACAACTTCAAAGTGTTTAGAGAATTCCTTGCGTGATTTTTGGCAACCAAGTATGAAAAAGTGCTCATTTTTTATGTTTCTAAAAATAAATGGGAGCTATATTAAAACCTGAAATTTTTGATCGAGGTAGTCTTTTTAGGGACAGAAACTGCCGGTGATTTGGGAAATCCTAGAAAATAAAGCTTTCAAAGAACTGTGGATTTCCTGAACATATCAAAGTACTATCAAGATTCTTTTTTGTAGCTGGACTTGAAACTGAGGCCAGCTATTGACATCGTGGGTTGTGTCATAGCATGTATTGAATCAGTCCAATTAGGCAGAACCAAGGCTTGCCCTATTGAAGATCTGTAAAGTCTGTTTGTTTCCAAGTTGCATCTGGGGCTTGGAGCCAGAGTTGAAAGTTGGTAGCTGAGATGGGGAACCTGGGGTCTGTGAGTCCATGCTGCCTGCAAGGATAAATGCCTGGACTGGGATTTTTTTCCATGTCAGAAGATAACACAAAGGTGCATGACGGTGTGCAGCTTGCCTGGGGCTCTGGAAATGCTCTACTCTGACCTGACCAAAGCAAATGTGAAGGACATTGTTTAAAGTTTATGGGAACACCTGCAGATCAATTGCAAAAGCTACTTGAGATGGAGGATTGCTGCACATTTCTTCTGGTGAAGGGGATAGGGGAAGGTCCCATGATTTCTCTTGTGTTGCCTAATAGTCTCCTGGACAAGGAATTTTCATCACAACTTGCTGTTGCCACCACTGAATCAAAAGACAAGCAAAACACTAGAAATCTCTCGGGAAAATTGTGGCTTTTATTCTTGCAAGAATAGGTTAAGAGATTACATTTTTCAGGTATGTATTAACTGAAGATGGAGACTCAATCCTCCTGTATGCAGTTCACTTTAATAGTAGTTAACACCTAACTGTCTCTAATTAGGCTTGGAAATAGAACAGAACTGAGTGCATGTTTCCCTTTGGAAACAAAGAGGAAACAGAAATACCAAAGGGGCCACGTTCAGTACCTCTATGTTCTCCCTGGTGGCTGCATCTCATTGCTAGGATCATATTTACTGGTGCAGCTGCCCTGTGCTGGATATAGGGCTTCATGCTCTGTGGTGTGCTCTGATTGCAGACAGAGCATGATTCAGTTCACCTGCAAAATAATGTCTTATAGGGAACCAGCAGCTGATATTATTGAGTGTTTAGAGAGATTTTTTTTTTTAGCTTTTCTCTTGGTTTACAGGTCACTGGTAAGTATGTCAGAGCTGCTTTTTTGTATAGCTGTGTCTTTGAGTCAGTGGAAGCAGATCCAATTTGCAGTTGGTAGCTAATGTTGAGATCAGTGTGCGTATTATCTGGGACTAAGTTTCTCTTTCCAGCGTACTTTAGGAAAAACCGCGGAGTTAAATTCCACAGATCAAATTACCTAGAAGGTTAAAATAGTCTTTCCTGTCCCAGAATAATTTGCAGATCATCTAGGCATTACCTGCAGACTTTAGGGTTATTTTTTTTCATGCAAGTGCAATTTCAAAACTCCTGGAGAAAGAATCAGGACCTCAAGATGTAGGGCAGGTGGCCATCAGGGGTATTTCAGTATTATTTCTTGAAACATACAAGCCAAGCCCCAGTGTATTCCTTGCTGCCTGTTTTCATAAAGCAAGTGATCATGCAAAGGGACTGGATGGTGATTTGTGAACAGAAGGTCACACCTTTCAAAAAGAAAAAAAATATAGTTTGTGGGGTTGTTTTTCTTACGGCAGGTAAGACTGGGGAAGCATACAGGCAAGACCTTGCTGTATCTCCTGAGTATGTGGGGGATCTTTGAGCAGCTTCCAGTACTTGTACAAAACTCTTGCTGTCAGGATGGGGCAAGTATTGCTTTTGCTCATGGCCTCGTAGGCAAATACTTTCTTACAGAAAAATACTCCTTTTTAAATCTTTGGCCTTCAAAGTGATGCTTTCTCTCAGCATCCTTCCAGCATGGAAGAGTACCCTCCATCCCTCTGCATGGCACTGAGCCCACCCACCTTTGGCTGTGTTTAGTGGAACACTCACCGTTGAGGTAAGGCAGGACCACGGGTCCTTGCCCCACCGAGGTGGTCACTGCCACAGCTGGGGGTCAGCCAGCATCTGCCCAGCTGGAGCCAAAGCTCTGTCGGGTTCTGCCATGGGATGAGTGCGTGTGTGTGGAGCTGCCTCAGTGTGCTCCCTCTCCTGTGAAATTACAAGCTGCAGGAGATGTGCTGGACCAACCAGTGTGGTAATAAACTGACTATTTCATCCCGCAGTTGCGTTGCTTTAAAATGAAACCAGCAACAAAAATAAAACCTCCCACTTGCAGGCGTTTTGTGTTTTGTAAGCAACAGCTATTTGCTTTCTGACGTGAAAGGTGGTTGTGCTTAAAATAGGTACATCTGTGGGAGAGAGAATTTTCAGCTAGTGAAATTGTTCAAAATTATATGGAAAAGTCACCTCAGTTTCTGTGAGCTGGCATGATACACATGTAATACTTATGCAGGGAAACGAGTGCTCTTTAACACCAGACAGACACTGTCCCTGTTGTACAGAAACCTGAACATACTGCACCATAGCTATTTTTTAACAGAAGTATCAGATTCAAAGTGTTCTCTCCCCCTTGCTCGCTGACCTCAGATTGCCAAGGGACCAGACAGGATTAATCCCTGTACCCTTAAGAATAGCCAGTATTAAAGCAAGGCATAGGGCTGTTTCCTTGAGCAGTGCAATCCTCAAATCAAGAATATAACTGAGCCATAACCATTTAATTTATTCTTTTAATTTCATCAAGTGCTTGGCTTTAAAGTTTCATGCCAGGCAATAGAAGAAAATAACTTCCTATTTTTTCCAGCACCATCGAATATGTAAAATGCATAAGATGGCAGACCTGTAAATCTGAAGGATATCAAGAAGAATTTCATGCTAAATCTTTTCTTTTAGGCAATCAATCAATCAATCAATCAAACTATTAATGATATGAAAATAAGAGCAACCTCATCAGTGAGAAGCAGATGGTTAACCAGTTTTTCTTCTAGTGTCACTCACCAGCCAATCAATTCTGCACCCAAGATTGAGTCTGTGTGGGAGTAACATAGAATCAACGTTTAGGTTGGAAAAGACTTCTGAGATCACCAAGTCCAATTGTTAATCCAGCTCTACCAAGTCCACCACTAAGCCATGTCCCTAACCACCACATCTATGTCTTTAAATATCTCCAGGATGGTGACTCAACCACTTCCCTGGGCAGTCTGTTCCAATGCCTGACAACCTTTTCTATGTATAATTCTTTCCTAATAGCCGATCTAAACCTCCTTTGGCACAGCTTAAGGCCACATCTCTGGTTCTGTCTCTTGTTAGTAAGTAGAAGAGACTGACCACCACCTTGCTACAGCATCCTTTCAGGCAGTTGTAGACAGTGAGAAGGAGGTCTCCCCTCAGCCTCCTCTTCTCCAGAATAAGCAACCCCTGTTCCCTCAGCTGCTCCTTGTAAGACTTGTGCTCCAGACCCTTCACCATCTTTGTTGCTCTTTGTTGTAGTGAGGGACCCAAAACTGAACACAGAACTTGAGGAACATCTCCCTTCTGAAAACATTTTCTCTATGTCATATATTAATGTAATGCTGGTAAGAAGAATTAAATCAACCAAGGTGATTTAATGTACATGTGGGTGGAGTGGGCTTTGTCGGTATGAAATGTACAAAGTATCTTGTGAAGTCATCTTTCTCTGTTTAAAATCAGTGGGAACCGTATATGACCAGACTGATCTATGCAGTCAGCAGATTGTTCCTGAAACTTGTCTGTGCTTAATTTCAGGTTTGGTGACAAAAGGTTATTCTGGCTTGCATCCCACAGAATCCCCATAGAGCTGGGATTGGACAGGTTTATCACTCATTGTGGTGTGGGATATCTCAGCAGAATAAAGCTTTTTTTCCATCCTCTATCAAGATGGGGGACTTGTTAAGTTCTGCCTCCTGTCTCTAGACTTGCTTTGGTTGGCCTTTGATTTTTCATCACAATCTCATTTCACGTTAGTCCTCCAGCGTGGTGTTTCCATGGAAGCTTAGATAGACCCCCAAATAGGTGGAATTGCATATAAAATTTAGCATCTTCCGTAAAAACAAAGCCTAAACTAAAAAATACAAAATATTTGATCTGTAGATGTGTTGATAAGACAGTGAACTACGGGGTCACATGAGACTCAGCTGGTGGATAGATAAATGCTGAGTATTATGGCCAGCATCAGAGAGCCTGGCAGGGTGCATGTTGTTTGGATTAAATACACACACAAAAATGAAGCCTTGGCTGCTGCCTGTATGTAGATAAGCTGAGCTTTTTTACAGCACTGACAGTTGTGTATTACGTTTTCTCTCTTCTTCAAATACTGTTCCTCTTAAGAAGCATTGTGTGATGACAGGTAAACTAAATATTTGGGTTTATTTTTCAGTGGTAGTCCTTAAAACATAATAATTGGCATGGCTATGCTGTAGACAAGACACTGGCACAAGTCAAGCAAGATGTCTGAGGAACAGTTTGGTCAAATTTGGCACAGCTGTGAATCGGTTGTTCTAAGTCCCTGGCTGGAATAATGGTTACATTGTAGCACTCATTTTGACATCTTATTTCAACTGCAGGAATAGCAAGCTGAAATAAAAATTGCATTTTACCTGCTGTTAAATTAGCTTGTAGAGTATGGGAATATTTCTGAGAAGTCTAATGGATGCTGCTTGTGGAAAGAGACGGTTGGATGGAGCAGCTGCATCTGAACTATGAAACTGGCAGTCTGATATGCTTCTTTGTTCTGAAGTTCTATACAAAATGCACTGAAAAAGGAATTTTAGGTAGCCCAGTATGTTGGGAGAGCCAGCAGGTCCCCTTGTGAGCGGGCTTCCACCAGGAAGCTGGACATGATTCTGTCAACTTTCCTGACTGCATGGAAAGTCAAGCCCTTTTGTGGGGAGAAGGTGATTTCCCCTCATTCAAGCCACAGAGGGGGTGGTTTTCCTTCAAGGAAGAAAGTGTACATTTCTCTATGTGGGTATCCACCTCTATTTTGAAAGATCCTTTGGCTTTCAAGGTATGTTGCCATACTTAGCTTGAGGGAAGAAAACTCAGTGTGCCTGCTTAAGAATGTTCTCATCCTCTTTGTGCCAAGTGTCAGTGATCTGTTATCTCTGTGGTATGTACCAAGTGTGGCAACCAGGATCAAGGTTAAATGTTTTCCTCCAGAACAAGCCTAGTTTGTTTACTTTGCTGTGGACATGAAGACACAGAGAAGGGTTTTGCTAACATGGAGCTCTGGCTAAAGACCAGTATGCAGAATTTGGTGATTTGTGGATTCTGCCAGATATTTTGAGTGAGACTCAACTGGTCCTAGGAATTGGACTGACTTCTTGGCTAAAGAAGGATTTATCTTAAATTTACTTGTGGATTGACAGCTTTGAAGACTTATTTATTAGCACTTTTCTTTGCTAAATTTAAATCAAAAAGCTATGAAGTACAGTCCAGGTGGGGATGGCAGCTCCCAGGAGAAAGGGAAAGTGCATTAGCACCTCCTGGTTGGGTCCGAATTGTTCTGGGAAAGGCAGAATGGGCTTCCCAAGCTACTATTTAAGGCTAATACAGGTTGTGAGGATGAGTGTTTCAATTCAGTTATTGTTCAGAGGAAGCACTTAATTTGAGGGGCTTCTTCAAGAAGAAGGGACTTTGTTCAGGCTTGGAGCCCATTCTGTAGCTTGTTCTTTAGGTCTTTGCCATCTCCCGTGCCCCAGTGTTTCCCTGATAAAAGAAGTTAGGCAGGCAGTTACTTTTTTGTTTTTATCCTCTTGTATGATCTGGTTAGCAAGAAGAAAAAGGGCTCATCAGCGACTCAGCAAAAAGTTATTAATTAGAAAAATCTCATTAATTGCTCTGGTATTCCTGGACCTTGATGTCTGAAAAAGAAACTTTTCAGGTAAACTACAGTGTGATCAATGTTTCCCACTTCTCCATATGGTATCATGTAGAGACAGAGACTCGTCTATGCCTTAGTTCATGCTTTGGTGTCTTTTATCACCATATTTGGTGCATTTTAAATTACAGATTTCAAATAGTAAATTATGAGTTTCTTAGGAAAAGCTTATTAATGGCATTTTTGCTGACAGTTTATTTCATCCTTTTCATGCAAGTAGAACCAATCTAGCATCTAGTGAGGTTGCCTGCTAAGCAGTAACAGATGGCCCATGCTAGATAGTACAGGAAGGATCATAGGGGCAGGAGCCAGCGTTATCTACATTTGTGTTTTGGATTGCATCATGAATGTTTCCCAGGAGGGAGCACAGCTGGCACTGGAATTCTGAAAATCTGATTTTTGGTATTCTTTATTCCAAGTCTTGGCATATCTAAATATCAATGTGGTTCATGTTGGGCTCTATCAAGAATACTGAAATTATACCCCTTCTTAGATAAAATTGCTGTGCTTGCTGGTTTCTCCCTGGTTTTTTGTTTTGTTTTGTTTTTTCGTTTTTTGGGTTTTTGTGGGGATTTTTTTGTTTTTGTTTTGGGGTTTTTTGTTTGTTTTGTTGGTTTTTTTCTTTTTTTTTTCTTTGGCTTATGCTGTAATCAAAAGTAGTATGTGAGAAAGCATACAGAAGAAAGAGAGCAGCCAGTCCATTATGTAACCCTGCTTCCTTGCATGTGCTGCCACAGGTTGGCCTTGAAATACAGTAACTAACGCAAAACTGAGGGAGCTAAACCCCAAAAAAATCAGTCACAGGTTTTCAGACCATTTTTCTTTCCCCTAGCTTTACTCCTGTGCTAAAATACATAGGTACCGTGATGGACAAAAGGATGAAGAGGAGAGGAGGTTGTGTCAAAAAAGCCTTGCAGAGCTTCTGTTCTGGGACTGTCTCTTCTTAACGCTGAGCTGGCAGCATCCTCTACATCACCTGCAGCTTGGTTTTTCATCTGTAGCAGTAGGCACATCTCTAAGGCAGCAGGGAAAAAAAACATGGATGAAGAAAGCTGTGATCTTAAGGACAAGTGTAGTCTTGTATCTGTGAAAGAACAACCCCAGGTACCAGTACAGGTTGGAGACTGAGCTGTTGGAGAGCAGCACAGGGGAAAGGGACCTGGGGGTGCTGGTGGATGGAAGGATGACCATGAGCCAACGATGTGCCCTTGTGGCCAAGAAGGCCAATGGCATCCTGGGGTGCATCAGAAGTGGGGTGGTTAGTAGGTTGAGAGAAGTTCTTCTCACCCTCTGCCCTGGTGAAGCCACATCTGGAATATTGTGTCCAGTTCTGGGCCCCTCAGGGAACCCTGAAGGACAAGGAACTGATTGAAGGAGTCCAGCACAGATCCACAAAGATGGGAGGGGTAAGGGATACAGGTTGGGGCATAGGAGGTTCCATGTAAACATAAGAAAAAGCTATTTTAGCCCGAGAGTGACTGCCCAGTGAGGTTGTAGAATCTCCTTCTCTGGAGACATTCAGAGCCCACCTGGATGCATTCCTGTGTTACCTCCTGTAGGTGACCCTGCTCTGGCAGGGGGGGTTGGACTCAATGATCTCTTGAGGTCCCTTCCAACCCGTTAACTTTCTGTGATTCTGTGTTCTTGAACACAGTCAATGGAGGTAAATCTTTGATCCTGTTCAGGTGGCTAAGGCTTAGCCACAGCCACTGAAATTACATCTTTGCTTTGTATGTTTGTCAAGGTACCAGGAGGCAAAGGCCAAGAGAGCCTAGATGTGTCTGTGTGATTGTGATTTGGCAGATCAGGCAGTCCATCCAGCTCTTGGGGTATATATTAATATGTCTTCTCTTGATACTGAGAAAAGATATTTATGGGAGGCAGGAAACTCCTTTTTCACATAAATAAAAATAGAAGAAACTTCTTACTGAAAAATGCCCTTCCAGACATGGGAAAATATTCACCTAGTGAATTATTTTAATTTTTTTATTTTGTCCTAGGAGTTTCCCATTCAAATCCACTTTAGAAGATAATTTTTCATTCAGATCTTCCCCTGCCACAGTTTTAAACTTAAATCCTTTTTCCTTCCCCTTGGATGAACAGAGGCTAAGCAGTTCTTGCTTCATGTAAGGTAACTAGAACTTATGTCAACCATGGTATGATGTAATGTTCTGACTTCTTTTCTCAACAGTGGGATAATAATCCATAGGAGATGAGACACATTACAAGTGCCCAGAGAATGATGCAGAAGATGACCTGAGGTGATCTTGTCAGGTTGAGACTTTTTCCTTAAGCAGCTGAGCAAGGCTCTTCCTCAGCCTGGCCTGGAAGCATTTATCTTCCAACTTGGCTTATGAAAGTTGAACTTTCCTGGTGTTGCATTACTGCAATGACAGTAGTTCCTGCTGTCTTGACATCTGTCTGTTGAGCATAATCAGAAAAGGTTGGCAATGTGTTATGAAAGAGCCATAAGAACTGCCTCTGAATTGCCCTGGGAGAGAAGAGCAAACTAAGTAAGGTAGTGAAAATTCTTCATCTCTCCCTACCCCATGAACACACATTTGCTTAAGTCTAGAGTAAAGCCAAATTCTGCACAGGCTCACTTAGAAGCTTTTCTGGTCATTCAAGAAATGAAGAGGTACATCTGGAGTCTCTTGCCAAATTAACACAAGACTTCTTATTTTGGAAATTATATTCCCACCATTTAAAGCCACTCTTGCCTCATCTGGTATTAAAGTGATCTCAAAGTCAATTAAAGCCTTCTTTGTGCCATTCTGTGTGAACTTGTTTTCTTCCATAGAAGGTAATTTTCCTCAAAATAGTCACTTCAGCTTATAGAAATTAATAGCTTTCAGGACCCTACTGACCATGGTGCCTCCTGCTGACTTTCCAAGGAAGGGCTGAGATGCCTCAGAAATTTCCCTTCCTGGTGATCACAGGATTCCACCATGAAGACCTCTTGTTCTGTCATCTTTCTTCCCAAACCTGCATGCTTGTGCCAGCAAGACTCTTCTGCGTGTATTCATCACTACAATGTCAGAGAGGCTATGTTCACAGTGGACTAAAAACTCCTCTTTGATATGATGTGAGTCCCTTGGGCAATGCTGTCACAAAAACAACCATCTTAATTGTCTTTTCCACATCTTTTCACCTTGCTGGCCTGAAGCTGGAAGGTCGTTTCAAGGGTTGTTTTGTCTGAAGAAAAGTAGCCTCCATCATCTGCCTTGGGTGTTTTTCCATCTTGGCCAAATGCAAGACAACTTCGTAGTCTTTGTGCAATACGTCTGCAAAGCTCTATTTCTGGGTACAGCCTGCTGACAGTAATGCCTTGCTTGGCTCTTAGTTGAGCAGAAACCATCTCAAATATAAGGAAGGTCCAAACTTGAAAGGAATCAGGACTGTGAAGCCCAGTTCTTTGTGAAGGCAGTGGGTCTGTTTCTCAGCTGGACCTGTGTTTCTATTACAGGGTAGTAGTGCTAAGTACTACCTGGGTCATGGAAGTTACATGCTATGAAAGGTGGGCTTTTCCCTGTTTTCCAGGAGAGCTGTCTGGCTGCAGACCAAGGATGCACAGATTGGACTTTCTTGGCTTTGGTTGTACAGCTGCTCCATGGTGTTGCATCCCTACCCGTCCCTCATCTAAACTCTCCACAGTGTTTGAACTTTTGGTTTCTGTGAAGGCACCTCCCAGGCTATGTGAAGTACTTCTGTAGTGTGATGAAGTGATATTCAGCTGATTGGGAGATGGGTTGTTCATTATAGATACATGTGTGTGTGTGTGTGTGTATCCACAGAGAGAGAGAGAAAAGAGAGAGATGCATTTTCTTTTTCTCCACAGGAGCAAATAATACTGTAGTTTATCTAATAAATCAGAGGGTTTTAAATTTCTTTGTGTTCTCCCCCACCCCCTGCTTTTGTACCTAAGCTGCTGAAGGATCAAAGTATTTATGCTAAAACTCCCTTGCACTTCCCTCCTTAAGCTCTGCTCTTGAGAAATGACTCAGTAATTTGTTGGCAGCTTGGTAAAGAAGGAGGGGATGGAAAGGCACTAAGAAATTAATTTGGCCTAGGTCAGATCTCCCAGCAGGGAGATCAGGAGTGGGATGATGAGAAGGAAGGTGCTTCTCTGTGTGCTTCTCTGTTGTGCCATCTACTAGTTTGGCTGCTGCTTATGCACTTGCTGATTATATATGTAACCTCTTCCTGATAAGCATGAGAAGTTAACTAAGAAATGAGGGAAAGGGCTGTATTGCTTACACAGATTCTGAATTTAATGACCACCTTCCTCCCAGAACTTCACACCGGAGTTTAAATGTAGTAACTTTCTTTTCTTTTCAAAGATCTGTGTGTCACAAGCTGACAAGCAAAAAGGTCTTTCTAATAATACTTTGACCTCATAAGTCACCCTTGCAGATAGATAGAAATTGGCAGGTTCCTTTTTTGTGGGCTCGGCAAGTACTGCTAGAGGAAAAGACAGTTCATTACCAACTTAGGAAGGAGAATATCGGTGTCATAACACTATCCATTGCTGGCCTTTTCTCTTGCTCACTGGTGAGGTCTGTTACGATGTACCATGAACTTTTTCCTTGGCTTTAAAAGTGGCAGGAAAACCATAGGATGATTGTTAAGTGTAAAGGTTTGCACTTGCTTCTTGTTGTAGGAATACACTGTGGATTTTTGAATTGAGAATGCATATTTCAAATGGAAGTGAGGATGCCTGACAAAAAATTTTACTATGTCTTACATTCCACCAAACTATATATGGAGGATAACTCCTCTACAAAAATGGGAAGAATTTAGTTAACTTGATCTCTGATGACATAAAAAGAAGTTTGGAGGAAAAACTCTATCGTCATTTGCTTTGAAGCTCTTTATGAAGGGCCATAGTTACTCACAAATACCATACTAATGAAGTTTTTACATGTCTTTGTTCCTGACATACCTGCCAGTTTTTCTACAGCACACCTGGGTTGCTGTAGGTGGCTTTCAGGCTCCCAGCTTCAGGAATAGACAGACAAATAGTGAACAGTTTGTTCTGAAATGCCTAATGACAAAATGTCATTATGTATGTGCATCTAACCTAAGTAGTAATAACAGCAGCGATGACAATATTGAACATCCTGGCAGCGTTCTCTTTAGTTTCTTTACAGAGAGAATCCCATGCCTTGGGATCGTTCTTCTTTGGCAGAAAGGCAGTGGATTTCTTGGGGTTTTGTGGTGGCCACTGCTACCAAGGGGACCTTTGGTCACCACGTTGCTAAGGCAAGCTCTGAGCTTTGCTATAGGCTCCCCAGCTCAATGCCTGCAACTTCAGCCTGAGCACCATGGCAATATCTTGGCAGGAGGAGAGCTGAATTAACTCGGCCTGCCCTCACACCCTCCCCCAGCCTCTCACTGTTGCCTCTTCCGTGGCAAATCTCTGCTTCTATAGACCTGGAGCTTCAGTCTGGAAGGGTTAAACTCTCCTCCTATTTCTGAGGTTGGGCTTTTCGGTATGATCCAGTCTCTCTTTCCTAGCTGACAAATTGCTTGTTTCTAAGGGGTCCCCATCAATGCCTCCCTGCATCAGTGCAGGTTTCTGATGGTGCTAGTGTGTTGACATTCTCACTTAAAACCAGACACTTCATGCCCTCTTCTTTAGTCTGCATCATGCATTTTAGACTTCAACAATCTTGTATCCAAGTATATACATGAATTTGCTCTTGTTCCCTGCTTTCCCATAGCCCTTTTAAATGGGACAGTCTATCCAGACTTTGGTTTTTCCCCTCTGCATTTTGCCAGCTCCTGTCTCTGGCTTGAGGCCGCAGAGAATTTATAACCTGATCCACAGGGAATGCACCATCCTAAAAACACAGTGTGCTTTTGCACTGCCCTGTTGCTTTGGTTTATAAGCACCTGGTGAAATCATTGCTCCCTCTCCTTTTTATTTTTATTTTTTCCCCTCACTTTAAAGATTTAACGTCAGATTTTGGTTTGATTTAGGCGAACCTACCTTCTCTTCTGTTGGCTCCCTGTATCTGAAACTCCCCCCAGCTTCTCAGGAGTCCCAGCACTGCTGTGGCTTTTAGACTGTGACACAGTACTGGGGTCCAGCCACTCACCCTAGGCTCCTTTCCCTGTGATTTTTGCCCCTGTGTAGCATTTGTGGAGAGTTACGTACTGGGGAGCATCTGGTCTTGGACGCTGCTAACACAGAGATGAGGGGGAATCATGCTGGGGTGGCAGGAGGCTGGCTGGTGGGCAAAAGGGCTTCATACCAACACCTAATGGCACAACCATTCTAAATCTATCCTGTGCCAGCTGTATCTTTGGTTCTGTAGTGCTTTCCTATTGAGGCTGTGGTTATTTGTTGTGCATGTTCAGTACAGCTGCCTGCCTTGCCCTCCTCAGCACCAGATCCCTGGGCAGCATGGCTCATTCTCTCACCCTCTCACTCAAGTCCCTGCTCTGCCCTTGAGATAAATTGGCTTTTTTTTTTTTTTCCCCTACATTCAGCAGTGTGTAGGGAAAAAAAAAAAAAAGCTGCATTGCATTAAAAAAGGGGAGGGGGAAGAGTGAGGAGGTGAAAAATTAGAAAATGTGAAAGCATCGGCTTTGGTGCAGTGCATGCTGACACAGGAGGCAATGGGATATGATGGAGGACTAGCATGCATGGAGATGTCAGGAGTGTGAACTGGGCTACAAGCCATAAAAAGCTTTCTTGCCATTCTCAGCTAACCACCCCCAGACAGTATGGTGTGCCTGTGAGCACATGAACAGTCGCTTGCTGTGTGAGTGTTGGTAGCACCACCCAGGTATTCCCCAGAGCTGCTGCTTCAGGCAGGCTGCCTGCAGTGTTTGTGGTGGCCAAATGTCTCCCCTGTGCACAGACAAGGCTAAGCTGCTTTTGAAAACAAGTCAAGCACAGGGTTGTGTCATGTTGTATTTGTGTGTTATCCTCCAGTGGCAGGCAGCGATGCTGTGGGTCTCAGGGTGCCGGGTGGCTGTGATGGGGCAGCAGCTCTTTGCTTACCATTCCATGTGGGATGGGACCAAGGAGACTGGCTGCATCAGGGGTCTCTCATGTCCCTAATGCCATTGTGGAAGTTTCTCTAAGGCCATGATAATAAGTAATGTCCTTAGGGCATGGGTTTGTCCTTTTTTTTCCTTTGGGCATTTCTTCCTTCAGAGAGCTTTGCCTGCCTGGAGTGAGTGTGGGTGTTGGTGCCATCAGCTGCCTGTTTCTAGCCATGTGAAATGGACACCAGCAATGGACAGAATTTGGTTGTATAGGCAAAGATGTAAAAATGGAAAGGGTGGATTAATGGGAAGAGAGGAGAGGGACTTACAGAGGAAGAAGGTAAAAATTAATGGAGAAGGTAAGGGCAAAAGGAAATGGATGCTTGAGGCGACCAGCCAGTCATTCAATGGCCATTAAAATAAGTAAGTGGCAAAATAGAATAAATCAGGCAGATAGAAGAGGAGATGGGGCTGGCAGGGTATGCTGTTTTATTACCCTGTGCACCTGCTTTCTGGAACATTTCACTTTTTTTAAGGCTGCCTGCCTCAGTAGCAGCAGACTGATATCCTTGCAGTGAAGGACAATATATTGGTACCATGGGAGTGTGGCTGTTCTGTGTGTGTCTGATACCAGGTAGTTCTCAAACACTGCAGCACTGGGCATGTAGGCTTTGCTGTGGGGCTGATACTTATCTCTTTCTACTCCTGCTTCAGTTCCCTGTTCCTCAGGGTCGGGAGCTGCTGCCCAGCTGACCCCATTCCTTGAGGGGATGAACGCACAGGGGGAAGGGATCAGCAGATTTCGGGGGTGATTGTGTTAGGATGGAAGAACCCCTGGGAATGGGTAGGGGAAGACGTCCCTGTGCTGTCTGGCAACATGCCATCATGGTATAAAACCCTTTTATCTGCAGGTGGGTCACTGCAGCAGAATTTTAGTGGCTGAGAGGAGGGAGCGGGGCAGGGTGTGAAGGTGGAGACCTCTGGTCAGGTGGCTGCAAAACTCCCGGCAGCCCCTTCCCCAAATAGCTTCATGATGTTATGGCTCATGGTGGCACTGAGATTCACAGTGCTTCTACTGAAAAAGGAAGGTGCCAATGGCATTGACCATTAGCAATCTAAATGTGCAGGCAGAGCCCACTACAAGGCCTCCTGTGCTTGTGCAACTGTACTTTAAAGCTACATTTTATATCCTGGCTGCATAGGGAAAGGGAGCATGTATCAAGGATACTTAGAAAACATCTCTAACTGCAAGGACTTATGTCACCTTCTGGGGGGCTTGCCACAAAGCCAGCCACAGCAACATCTTTGTCAGTCAGGTTGCTGTTAGTACATGTAAACACTAAAACCCCAAATGTGCCAAGCACTTCATTAGCTCCCTTGCATGTGGCTGCTTGCTATGCTGCTGCTAAAGGTTCTCATGCTGTTGGAGTAGGGCCTTTAATGTAATCCTGAGGACCATGGGCCCCATGTGTCCATTTAGCTGTACGGCTGAACGGGCTCCAGAGGACTTACTTTCCACCCTGTTCCTATTGCAGAGCCATTTTCTCCCACTTCTTTTTCTTCTGCTGAATTAGAAACCGAATATGTAACTAATAATCCTATTTTTAAAAATAACTTTCAGAAATTAATGAGCTGCCTGGTGGGGACAGAGTATCTCTTTTGTTTATAGGAACAAATCATTAGATCTTTGGCAGACCATGCTGGCTGTGGAGCATCAGTTTGCTTTTGTCCTTCTCTTCTCCATTACCATTTATCTTCCTCCTCCATAAGTCCCTCTCCTCTCTTTCCGTTAATTCACTCTTTCCATTTTTACGTCTTTGCCTTCACAACCAAAGAGACTTTTCTGATGACAGTAAAGGATAGAAAATATTGACACACTAATAGTGAAGCTGCATTCATGGTGGGCAAGCCTGTGTTGACAGCAGAGGGACTGTGTCAGAACATTTGTACTAATAAACTTTCTTTGTGCTCTGCTTGTTTATCTGCTTTGTTCTCTTAAATGATGGTGCATTTGTGGATAATATCCTCTGCTGGTAAGCTACCCCCATCAAGTTGAAAGTTGTCTATTTTTAAAATGCCAGCTGCCTCTCGCATAAAAAAGCCACTGCTGATGTACCGTTGCTTGCAATGCATTATTCAAAGTCCTTTTTAGACTCTCTCAAATAAAGAGCTTCATTAATATTTCAGCCGTCACTGTGGTTCTCTCCTAGGGGGCTCCATTCCTTTTCTCACTTGACACCCCCATATTTTCATGTGTAGTGAAGGTACTTGGATTTTGAGGTGATGGAGCAAACTCATGTTTTCATGGAGGAAGTGGATTGTAAAAGAAAATTTGACCTTGAGATTGGTGCTAAGCACATACCTGGTACACCCAGCATCTTACTGCAGCCCTCAGAAAGCGGAGTGGTTGGGGGTGAGGGGGCTACTCTTGTACACCAAATGCCAACTGTTTTGCTCCATCACATGAGCTGGTCTTTCTAGCTGGCTTTCCTATCTTAGAGGCGAAAAAGGAGAGGGATTTGGAAAATAAGAGTCAGAACAGGTTAGATTTCTTTACATAAAGATTTACTTAATAAAGTCCTCTTATTTAAATATTAACTGTATTTGCTCTGATTTCAAAACCAGACTGAGGGCTATTTTCTTCCTTCTCTATATTAGGCAAAAAATCTGTGGCAAGGTTGGGCTTTTGCTAACGAACATAGTGATTTCCTCACCTGAGGAGCTGGTGGAAAATCAGTACCAGGCCTGGAAAACATGCTTTTGGCTCTAAAGAAGGAAGGCTGAGAGAAAAAATACCAGCCATTCTGAACTCACTGCTTAAGAGTGTGTTTTTTAATCCATAGAGATCTTACTCCTTTCCTTGTGATGCCATGATAAAAGATTCCTTTGGCTTGATTGTGCGTGACGGGTTCTGACGCTGGGAGATGGGAGGCCTGGTGGTGCAGAGCTGTGTAATAATTTCCAAAGGTAGTTTCTCAATACATCAAGCAATTAAGTGTTTGAAGGGAAGACAAGCGTTCAAAGCTGTTGCTCACTCATGAAACGAGAATGAGAGTGATAATGCTTGCTAAAAATCAGTGCTGCAGTCCTCTGGGTGCAGGGGAGCTTCGGGCTGGAGTCTCCCCTGCAAATGGACGCAGCAGGGGAACAGATGATGAAGAGGTTGATCTAAATAGGATGGGGACCATCAGCAAAGAAATAAAGCAACCCCAAGTGTAGAGGGGATTCAGATGGTGGGTAGCTGGGCACTGTGTTGCCTGTCTATGGGCCTGGTTTGCATATCAGGAAGTTCTTAAGTTTTAAGGCCTCTTGTAGGGACAGCATGCAAGTAGGGGTCTGGGGCTTTGTTTGCAAAATGCTACAAATGCTGCAAGCTGCAGTGGTTGAGCATCCAGAAACTTGAATTCTGGTTTGCTGTTGAAGTAAATGATTCTGATTAGAGTTGTTAAGAATAGCTTAATATTTCATTCCTACATCAGCACTGAAGTGATACGCTGGGCAATAAATAAGTCCGGGGGGGGGGGCGGTGTTTGGTGAGTTTTTCTGAGTTGATGCTGCTGTGCTTTAAACTATGGTTCATGTTTCATTATCTTATACAGACTGAAATTAAATGAGACTTTCAGTTTTGTGAAGTAAGTAGTTTTAAAAGGCCTTTTCCTGCTCTCCCCAAATGTACAGAGGAGTTGTTTATTCCTTCAGGAGGGAAATAACAGCTGCTGTTCTCAGAATATACAGATATTTTTTTTCCCCACTCCACTGTAATAATTTATGACTCTCAGTGTAATTTGTTTAACAATAAAAAAAAAAAAACAAAAAAAACAAAAACCAACAAAAAAAGGGGGATGCCAAAGTAATGCTGTTATATTTTGACCAAAATACTGTGTCTTTGTGGGGAAAGAGGGGCAGTGTTAGGCAGCAGACAAGTCCAGCAGCCCAGGAAGGTCACGCAGACCCCAGGGGCTTGTGCTGTGTGGTTGAGCTGCTGAGCTGCAGGACTCTGGGTGGGGATTGCAAACTGTGGTATGGCCCCCGTTGTTGATGGCAGGTGATTTACACCCGCTCTGATAGCACCCAAGGAGTGACCTAAGTGTGCAGGAGGTGCAGGGGTTGGGTGCAGAGCCGGGGCAGGATGTGTGCTGCCTCTCTGTCACAGCCCTGCAGCGCCAGCGGGAGATTACGGTGTCACGCGCTTCCTGGCTGACCTTAATCTTCCTAATCCAGGATCACCCTCCCTGAGAGGGACAATCAACAACCCAGATTTTCCCACTGATGGTCATGCGGGAAGCAAGGCTGTTACTCCAGGGAGGGAGCACAAAGGATGGAAAAGAGTATCCTAGGGAAAACGGTGGCAAGGTGGGATTGCTTCCTGTTTTCCCTATGCGTGTCCATCAGGACTTTTGGGATTAGGGTTGTCTGATGGGAAGTTCTCCCTTCTCATGTAGCTTTTCCTGGCCAAGATATCTTTACCCCTTTATGATAGGACTTCCCAAGTTGCTTTGGCTGACTGCCACTTGCTCTTGCATGGGAGATCTTCGTTTCTTGTTCCTTGTCCCAGGAGAGAGGGGAAGCATCCCTTCCCTTTGTGTTCTGGTCCTGCCACTGCTGCCTTCCCTTCAGCAAACTGTTAATTACAATTAAATGTCTGTTACTGGTTCTTGCAGAAAGCGTGTAATAGGTGGCTTGTTTTTGCGTGGGCTGCAGAAGGGTCCTGTCCCAGGGGATCTGTCTGAATGGTGTTTGGAGCCGTTGCTCCCCATCTGCTGGTTAAGTGGTTGACAGTCATTATTTTACTTGACTGGTGGCTTCTGGATAAATCTGGGCCATTGTGTCTGCGGACTGGCCAGTGTCAGAGCAGATGTTCAAACAGGAAGATAGGTGCTTGGGTCTGCCTGAACTTGCAAATTACTTAGCTTGGGAAACATGAGCCAGATCTATTTGAAAAGCTATTAAAATTTGCTAATGGCAAATCTTTTTTCCAATATAGGAAGCAAGAGCTGTGTGTGGGAAGGGAGAAAAGTGACCAAAAAGCTGTCTAATTTTCTGGGCAGTTTGATCCAGTGTCTTAATGGATTGGGTTACCACATTAAGATGTGTTTTTGTAGCTCTAGCCTCTTCTTTTCAAAGTTGTGTGTTTTTTATGAATGTCCTTCAGCCATCAAAATTAGCACAGTTTAACTCCACACCCCCAAATTTGGAAGACTGAGATTTTTATAAGGGCACAAAGGTACTAAGAATCTCATGGTGAGATGCATGTATCTCTCTTATTCCTGTCCATTTTTCTTTTCTTCTTCCAAGTCAGCTCTAGAAAAGTTCTCCACGATTTTGCTGCTCTTCCAATGGGAAGAAGACTTTCTGCATCTCACTTGCTTGGAAAGGGACCCTTATATTCAGTCAGAAAAGCTGGTTTGGTTGGAGGACAGCCAAGCAAACAGGCACTCACACAAATTGGTGCTACTGATAAAGTGAGACACTGCTAGAATTGACTCAGAGGAATTGGCTAATACACCCAGCAGCTACAAAGAAGTGTACAGAGCAGAATGTTGTTGTCAGCATAACATCTGATAATGCAGTAGGTAAACTCGTTTTTAAATAGAACCTGGGAAGTGAGGCTTGTCAGGTGTAGCCTTCTGGGTAGAAATTGAATGCTATATTCTTGTTTTTTTGCAAGACTGTAATGGTTATTTGAGGGAGTAGATAGTTAATTTGTTAATTAGATATTCTGTCAACTTTCTCCTCAGTGCCAGCTTTTCTGAGTCACCACTTACCAGCCCAGCTTTTCTTCCTACAAGTGTCAGGGGTTTAAATTTTTACCGCAAATTGGTCTACATGTACTAGAAACTGAACTTTGCTTGTTTAAACCTGTGCAAATGTAAATGTTGCCTGTAGCATAACCAGCGTGGTTAAAGTTACCTCTTTTGTGGGAAACATTGTTAAACTGGTTTTGGTTTCCTTCTGGGAATAATCCTACTGTTCGTGGTACTGCAGAAACACTTCTGATTTGTACTCATGGACAGGCAGAAAAGGAGAATATTTGTACAGTTTGCCATGTCTTTAGGATCCCTAGAGATCTGAACTGCTGCTGTGCAAAGCAGAGAAATGGCATGTTCCAAGTCTCTACAGTGCAGTATCTCCTTTTCCTTCTTTTTTTCACGTCCTTGCCCTGGAGTTGGGGTTTTTGCCAGGCATCAATCAGTGCAGTCCCGCGCAGCTGCTGCCTCTTCACAGCCAAGTTCTTGGTGGGGGTCCCAGCTGGGGAGGCTTATGGGAGACTCAAAAATGTAACTCGGAGAGATGAGAAAATCCACAAAGCGTCTGTCATGCTGCCTCTTGCCTGGGCAAACTTCTGCCTTTAAATCTCTCTAGGAGAGTGCTACTAGAGCTGAGCTCTCCCAGCTCTGGGGTACTTTTGGGAGGGAGCTCCATCCCAAAGTGCTGCCATTTCTCCTTGCTCATCCAGTTGACAAGAAGGGAGGCCTTTTGCTTCTGAAGTTTCCCAGGTCAAAAGGCTTTTGCAGAAAGATGCTGAAGAGAGCCTCCCCTTCTGCTGGCCATCCCAGTGGGAGCTGCGGGGCTCAGTGCCACCCAGAGGGGTCAGCACTGCTGTGGGCAGGACCTTGCTCTGCTGCTCTTCTGGGCTTGTGGCCTCTTGCAGAAACAAATTGCTGCTCCTTTGCCTGCTGAGGTGTTAGGCAAGTTGGTGCACTGCTGATTTAACAGCCCTTGCAAGAGAATCATCAAAAGATTGCAGGTAATTTTGCTAAGCTTGTGCGTAGCTGCCTCAATAAAAGGATCAAAATGATGAAAGTTTCTTCAAAACAAGAATGTGAGGCTTTCCTGCAGAGTTTTCAGTCACATCTTAGAAGGCACCTTTCACTGGCACAGCACAAAATGTCTCTTTCTGCTAAGAACAGTTACAGTGCTATTACTGCATAGTGAATTAGTTCTTGGGCCTGAAATTAAACCATTTGGGCTCCTTAACACTATTAGTAGGAGTGATTCAAAGCCTCTTTTCCCCTTTTCTGTATCTGCTTTTCTCCCTCTTCTTGTTTTAAATCTCAGATGGTTTTAAAATTGGATGGACCTTCTGGGCAGAATTATCCAAAACTGCCTGAACCTGAGCAGCATAAAGAATATCTCCTTGAACTTGTGCCCATTAGTCTGATGGGAGCAAGGAGTAAAACTCTTGGCCAGACTTTGCAAACATACCCCTGTGCCTCTTTATTTTGCATCCTGTAGAGCCTTCAGCTCCCACATCTCTACTGCTTATGGAGGGGAAGCTTGCCGACCTGGCCGAGCTGAGATCTCACGTGCTCAGACTTGAGCTGGGAAACCCAGTTCTACTTGCTAAGTCATGAAACCAAGCACTCTGCAGGTTGGTTGGCCCTGCAAGATATTAAATTATTATAATAATATTTTTTGAATTATTAAAGAAAAATAGAAAATACCTTTTCTTGCAGATCTGTCAGTTAAGCAGGTAGGAAACCCAATAGTGCAGCTAAAAAGAAGGAAAAAAAATAGTTGTTCTTTGCTTTATTCTGATGCTTTGTTTTTTCTTCTTCATTCTGTGTCCTTTGTGTAGTTCTTGTGTTCAGATACAGAAGAGGCAAATTTATGAATGCATGGTGTTCCACCACCTCTGTCTGGCTGCCTGGCATCCTTCCTGTACCTCTGCTTTCTTCCCTGGATGTGGGGGGGAGTCTGTGGCAGGTAGTGTGGAGCAGTGCTGTTGGATGGGGCTGGCTCTGCAGCAGGTCCCACACTGGCTGCAGTGCCAGGAGCAGGAGAACTGTAGTGCTGCTGCCCTGGGGGTGGGCTGGTTATCACAGCCAGGGCAGCAAACAGGGTTCTTCAATTGGGACCCCGAAAACTGGGTATCCTTTTGTCATTGTCTCCAAGCCTCTCCCAGTCTCCCAGTCTCCCTCCTCTTCATGCCCCTGATATTCTTTCTTTTGTTTTGTTTTTGTGGGGTTTTTTTCGGTTGGTGGGTTGGGTTGGTTATTTTGGAGGGGAGGAGTGGTGCAGTGTTTGCTTGGGGAGATTTTCTGTCACCTTCTTCTGGTAAGAAATTACTTCCTTCTACAAAAGTTGTATTGTTTCCTACCAGTTTCTGTTCACCTAGGGAACCTGGAGCACTGATTGTGCAACTGCTGGTGTTTCCATGTTTTCCTGGTTCTCTGGAGAACTGCTAAATGCTGTAGATGATTGTCTCAAGGCATTGAGCTAATTTGTCAACAGCAGTGCTGCTGCACATGCTCTTGCCCACAGCATCTTAAGTCATGTGCTTTTTGGAAAATGTGGTTCCTTGAGTGGCAGGAGGTGGGTCAAATGCCTTAGAAATCTGTACGAATGTCTGATGGAAAGTACAATTTATCCTGTATGTGCTTTTCTGCAAGACCATACTCCCTGGCACAATTTGTCCTCATATGACTAGTGTCATTAACTTTAATGGCTTGCATAATCAAAACCTCACATTATCCTACCCTTCACTATATTTTACTTCTCTTCTCACTCTCATCCAAGCCTCTGAAGAACAGTGTGTGCTGTTTTCACTGCCCGCTGATGACGAAGTTCACAGGCTCCACATCTCATTGCCATTTGCCCACCTGAGACACAAGGACAGGGGGTTTATTAATTTGCCTAAACAACCTTCAGAAGCGTACTTTACATTACAGCTCATTTCAGGGTTCATATTTCTGTTTTCAGGCACTATCAGCATCAGTAAGAAATAAGGATTGAGACCAGTAAAGGGTTTGTGCAATGAGCACCAAGCACTGAGGAATAATGGGAGCACTGGCCTTAGTCCAGGGGAAATATGACCCAGTAAACTTCTCAAAAGACTGTTGAATCGCTCTCTTTGTTACGCAGGAGCATGCAGGCTGTGTACGGGATGAATACCATTTTCATGACCACTGCCAAAGGAAATATTTTCTATGCTGTGTATAGTAATTTTCTCCACTTTGGTGTCCAGGCTGGAAGCAGAAGAGAGCTGCCTCACACCTGTTCACAGGGGTGATTTGTAATGGTGTGGCTTGAAGTGAGGCATATGGGGACCTTTCATGGGTGTTCTTCATCCATCAGGACTAAGCACAGCTCCGTTGGTCAATATCTTTGTGGAGGAATCTACTGGCTTTCCATAATCATATAAATCAGGAGTGAAATTAAGTAGGAAAAAAGTGTTTTTTTGAAGAAAAAAACCATAGGCAATGGATAACCAGATGAAAACAGCACTGTTCTTGCTTTACTGGGGGGAGATGCTCTGGCACCTGGCCACTCTGGGCTCTTCTTGTAGCTGAGGGTTGCAGCATACAGCTCCTGCAGGCTCCTTTCCCAGGGCTCCTCAGCTTCCCCCACCACTTTTGGATGACAGGAGCAACTTAAGACAGCTATGGGGTCTATTGAACCCCTGCTCGCCACTCCCCCACCCTTGCCATTCCCATTTCAACAGGCAGCAGGAGGAAGGGGAGACTTTCCTATGTATCCCTGGCCACCCAGGCTGCTTAAAGGAGGATGCAAGGCACCTTCATCCCTTTCTGGCACCTCTACTGGTGAACAAGCCTTGGCCATGAGACCCTGGCCACATCCTTGCACTGGACTGTAGGACATGTGGGTGCTGTTTGATGCTCCAGTGGGGATGTAGGGCTGGTTAGGGTAATTCCTTGCACCCCGGCTGCAGTTTCTCTGCATCAGACAATCCAGCTTTGTCTGCTTTGTGTGGAAAGTACTATCTGTGAGAATCAGCATTACCATTTGACACCTGCAATGATGAAGTAACCAAGCAAAAATCCTCAATAACGTCAGAAATAGTGCAGTGTCTCCAGGTGGTTTTTTTTAACGCCTCTAGCCCTTGCCCTTCTTGTTTTATTACTTTCCCAAAATAGGCTTCCTATGAAAAAAAAAAATTTCCACTAGATTGGTTCTCAAGCCAGAGTGACATGCTGTTTATTTATTTAATTGGTTTTATGTTCCAACCAATAAACTCATCTCCTGTGTGTTTGATTTTTTGAGCAAGCAGAGCTAAGGGAAGGGGGAATGCATACCAGAGATGTGGGGTTTTCTTTTCATGTTTTATCAGTGCATTCTTTTAATAAAAAGCTTAATTAAGCATACTGTTCTCATTACAGGCTGTATAATTGTGGTGCCTAAAGAACAGGAACTGGGCTTGAGAGTAGTTTACTGTTCCTGTGCAGCCCATCATTTTCTTCACAAAAACAATTCCTGCATATAACTATTCGGTTATCCCAATATTTTATCTTTTGCAACTTCATACTTGCAGGGATTTTCCTGGCATTCTGACAGCCTAGGCTTCCCCAGCACTCAGACTATATTTTTCTCCCAAGTTTCTAAAATTTCATTGGAGTGGAGGCTTTTTTCTTACTTTTAAAATCTGAATTGTTTTTTTATGCTTCATGGGCCTCAGTGCTCACATTTGTGTGTACAACCCATCTGCACACAAAATGAGAATAAAATATGCAGGGTTCATTAGTCAGATATGGTGAATGGCTTCACATCTTTAATTAAAGAAAAAACACAAAAGGCCCAGTGAATCAGGTGTTCACAGAGTAACAGAGATGATGAAATAATACTGTGACTAATTACTGTTTGAAATGTAGGCTCCCATATTTGCCTACAGTTAGCTCCCACCAATGCCTTTCTGCAAAGAGGATCAGCCAATAAAATACATGACATCCGCAACATTTTATTTCTTATGGGAATTCTGCTGTATTAATTCTTTTGCCTTGGATGTAGACCTTTTGTCCATAGTCTGTTTTAGAGCAAGGTATTTCTTGAGATGACAATGTACCTTTGTTTAAGAATGAAATGCCCAAATCTTTCCCAACAATCTCATGCCCCTTTAGTCTTAGAACTGAAGCTTTGGAAAAGTCTGTTCCCACTTAATTTTTTTTTTTTTTTTAAACTAGCTTGCATAGCCAAATTTGTGACATCCTTGATTACCAGCACTCACAAAGTTAAAAAAAAAAAACTACACAGAAAGAGTGCTTTATTTCTCTTGCTGTTGCTGTAAAATTTTGATCTCTTTTTAAACCTTTCCTGATGATGCATGCTTCTTGTGAGCTTCTCATCAGTAGAGAAGCTGAACAGAACAGAGGTTATTTCAGTTAATTACAGGGTGACGTTATAGCTTGAAATGGAGGATAAGGAATGAACAAGCACTTCTGAGTGCTTTGCCCATATTCCATTTTGCACAGGCTTGTTAATAGCTGTATCTGTTAGTGTATTTTGGAGGCTGTGTTCAGTCTCAATAGGGTGATGTTTGTCTATGGGCCTCCCTCTTACTCTGTTTGTGCTCAGTGTGTTTCTGACAATGCCTGCACTGTCTCTGTGCCGTGAGCTGAATGGATAACTTGTAAAGGGGACTGAGATGTTAAACTGGCTCATCAGTGATGCTCTTCATTTGTATTCTGCTCAGGGGGCCAAGACACTGAGGAAGAGACGTGCCAGAAAGCTTTCCTTATGAGAGCTTCTGCCCTCTAATGTTTCCTTGCACTACTTCCACCTTGTTGAACCTTTCTCTTTCAAGGTGTAGCTGTTTCTGCAGCACTGAGCTTGGCTTTAGAGGGTGAAACAGAGAGGATGTGCGGTACCTATAAACCTGGGGATTGGTTTGGACTGTTTTATTTTTTTCTGTGAAAAGCAGAATTTCAGAAAGCTGCGTTGAGAGCATCTGGTAGCTGCCCTCTTCCTGGCTGTGCAAGGGGATTCATCTGGGTAGAGAGGTGTGAAGCATATTGTAGGAGTATGTCCTGTGCAGAGCTACTTCTGAAGCAATAGCTAGTTTAGCATTTTAAGGACTGACACATACCCTTGGAAACTTGTGAATGGGAAGCTCCCAAACAGCTGTTGTTTTAAATTTTAAAAGCTGGTTTTGCTTTTAATCTGAACAGCTGCATGTTTTCTAGACTTGGCCTGCTAATACAGGATGTTTTGCCCAAAATGATGCAGTGATGCATCCTCGTTGGTAAGATAATGTGTAGACAATGGGAGGTGTCCTTGCTTGCTCAGCTGCTGGAGACAGTGGCAGCCTTCAGGGTGAAGGAAAGATTTTTTTAACACTATGAGGTTATTTTGCCCTGAAATTCTTGAGCACCTTCTTATTAAAAAACTTCTAATTTCATTCTAGGGTTTTCTGGAAAGTGATGGGCACTGGTTTTACATGCTGACATCCTCCCCTTGCTTTAACTGCAGCAGTTTCCAGGTCTGCTACACGATGGTACCATTCTGGGGGCTGCAGATGCAGCACATCACCGTTGGAGAGAGCAGCCACCCTTGAGTGAGATCCTTGTGCACCTCACCTAAAGGAGCCAAGCGACTGCTGCTCATCTCCTGGCAGCCCATGATGAATGTGATGTTCAACAGCACAGCTTTTACCCACTGCTGTGCCAGACCTCCCCACCAGTGAGAGAAGGGTCTGACTGTTGGGGTGTTAGCTCCAGCCTGTGCTGCTGGCCACATGCTGGTGTGATTTTTCTCTCCTCCATCCTTTCTGCAGCTCCCTGTTGCCCTCTGCTCTTGCAGATGCCTGTGTAATAGTCGGATCAAAGAGTTGCCCTGGAAGGGAAACAAAGAACAGAGAAAAGGCAGTTTTAGTGAAGATTGCAGGTCAGACTTCAGGTCAAATCAGTGCCCAGTGGAGGGAGCAAAGGAAATGTAACATTGCATGAGCAAATGCAGGTTGCTGAGGCAAGATCAGAAGCTGGGTTTGATTGCTTCAGAGTTGTCTGCATGGCTACCTACACACACTCTCTGCACATAGATTAATGTGCTGAATTCTTCCAAGTGAGGGAAATGAAGACCAAGAGGAGGTTGCTGGACTGTGTGTGAAACACATTAGGAACAGGACAAAACTGTTCCTATCTCAGTATCCCAGGGAGTGCCAGAATGTGAATGAAGATGCCCATTTCTTGTACTGTACTATTAATTTCCTCTGAGGCTCTTACTGTCTGTGTGCCTGTCCTGAAAAACAGATCTAATTCTAGATTTAGACAATCACAGGTCGAGTCAAGGTCAGTAAAAATTCCAGGATATATTCCCAGAAGAAGCTGTTTTCTCAGCCCCACTTCCCTGGTTCTTTCACTACGTCCTGGAAGCAAAGCGTATTTTCTTCCTGAGTTTCATCAGCTTTTGGTATGATGGGTGCTTAAGGATCCTGGTTATATTGCTGCTGGCATTAGGGAGAGGGAAATTTCTTCTTCTTAAAGAGCATTTTCTCTGAAGGCCTGGTAACCAAAAGAAAGTTCAAACAAATTCAGATAATAATGTATCCTGGATCCATGCTAAACAGACACATGTGATGGCAGAGAAAGCCTTCATCTTCCTGGGCTGTGAATGGACAAAAGTGGCTGCTAATTTCAAAACAATGGTGGCTGGAAAGAGTTAAGTGCTGCTACAGTTAGAAAGCTACAGTTATTTATTATATCCTAGTAGCAATATAGATCCTATATACAGAGATAGAACAGGGATTCAATAGTGCCACCAACCCCTACCCAGTAACTTTCATTACTTCTTTGCAGCTTTGTAGACTTACAGAAAGTGAAATCCTGTTAGCTCTTTTCCTTCATCAGTGATGGTTGCAGGGGAGCCATGTCACAGCAAATGAGGCAAGGTGGAATTAGATGGGTCTGGTTGTTCCCTGATTCATTTGGAACCAGGTATCAGAAAGAAAGGTCAGGGGAGAGGGTGATGGAGAGGGAAAGAAGAGGGAGAGGGAGAGGAGGCTGAGGGGAGACCTTATCAATGTCTACAAGTGTCTAAAGGGTGGGTGCAAGGAAGATGGAGACAGATTCTTCTCATTAGTTCCGAGTGACAGGACAAGGGGTAATGGGCACACACTGGAACATGGGAAATTCCATTTAAACATTTATAAAACCTTCTTTACTATGAGGCTGACACAGCACTGGAACAGGCTGCCCAGGGATGTTGTGGAGTCTCCTTCTCTGGAGATACTCAAAACCCACTTGGATGTGCTCCTCTGTGATGCTCTCTCAGTGATCCTGCTTTAGTGGGAGAGTTGGACTAGAGGATCTCTAGAGATCCCTTCCCACTCTGATAATTCTATGATTCTGTAATCATCCTCTGATCAGAGCAGGGGGATCTGTTGAGGTCCCAAAGCACTGTTGTTTCTGTGCATTACAGATTTGTTCTTGTTGTGACAATCACTGTGTCAGTGGAATTTTCTTAGGAGGAGTACATCCCCTTCAACCCTGATAGGAACTTTTTCAGCAGAAATTTCCATTCATGTGTGCACTGCATACTGAGAGGAAGAGAAATACCATGATTTTATGTGTCTAAGCAAAACATGGTCTGCAACTGGAAATGTCAGTCCTTGAAAAGTAATTTTATGTGCTGGTGACTGGATGTTTTTTCTTTGAAACTAAAATCCCATCAGCACTCTGTTAGGTTTGATGAGCAGTTTCTCACAAATCTCTGTGTATCATCTCTGTTACTCTGTGCCTTCCTTTTCTGCTTTTCCCAGTGCCATGGCAAGAAGAGAGCATGATTCAAATTGTGATTTTTTAGGCCTTTTGGGTTTTCTCTTGTGTAGAAACTTTGCTATTTCAAAGCTAATCTTTCAACCAAAACTAGGCATGTACAAAACTGATGAATAGGTAAAGCAGTCACCCTGCTTATGAGTCCCACCAACAGGCCAACAGATGTAGTCTGTGGTACTGGCTAAGCAAAGCCTGTGAATTTACTACATTTTAATCAAATGAAGTGTAGCTTGAGCTTACTCTGATACAAGTGTTTGAGTGAAGGACTGATTCTCTGTTCTACAGTGTTTTCAGCAGGCTTAGGAAGACATTTTGGCACTAAATAGGCAACCTTGCCCAAAATGCACTCCTGACTGCAATTTTTCAAGACCCTTAAGGATGATTTCACCGCCTCTTTTTATTGCTTCAACTTTGACTAGACTGAGCCTCTGATGCAGATGTCAGCATGTTCCCAATTATTATGGCAATGTCCTTGACTGCAGCTATCTCCAGTCAGACAAATCTGTACAGTTGAATATAGCAAAGTGCTGTTTCAATCCCAGTAAGGGCTTCTTCCAGCTGACATAGCATTTGTTCTCAAAGTCAATTCCAGTACAATTCTTTCTGTTTTTTCTTTTCTCTCCTTTTTTTTCTTTCTCCACTCCTTTCTCCTGAATCCATTTTAGAGAAGAAAAGTTACATATCTTGTATCAGCATCTGAAAGATACAGTAGAATATGAATTTGCAGCTATTTTTCAGTTGATGTACTGGACTGGGTTTTTTCGGCAGAATATTTTTCTACAGGCTCATATATGGGACAAGATGGGATCTTTTAATGCACTTTGTTTGGGATGTTCATCTTTAAAAGTTTTCTTCTTTTTCTTTAGAGCTAGCTGAGCTGTCTGCCCAGCTGTAACAAACCTGTTGTGATATGTAGGCATTATTATAGTGAAAAACAGGAAAGTGTCTCTGATTGTGTTCTTTTTGCCTGATAATGTTCTTTTGTTATGAAGAAATTTTGCCTGAATCAGCCCATCTTCTATTGTCGTATGAAGTTTCCATAATAATAATGAGTTCTGACTTCCAAATATTTAGAGTTCTCCAATTAAAAGAAATTATCTGTGTGCTCCACAGTAGGGGAATTGTATGTACTTCCCTTGCCCTCCTGGCCCCAAGGGGGCTGGAATGAACACTGTGGTGTAAGAAAAAACCTGCTGATCTATTGTGCCATGCGAAAGGCCCTTGAACTCTGGGACAGCTCTACCCAGGCTTTGTGATGTTTTCTAGACAGGCCACACTCCACCATGAGAAAATCTAGTGAAAATGGGCAGACCCCAACCATGAAATGTAATCTGAAAAGTTATGCTTCTCTCACTTGAAAGTAGCTAAGCCTGATGTTTCAGTGAGGCTGTGACATTATGGAATCACAGAATAGTCAGGGTTGGAAAAGATCTCTAAGATCACCATGTTCAACTGCCAACACCCCCCCCCCCAAAAAAAAAACCCTGTATCAGCATTCCCACTGGAGTGTGTCCTGAAGTGCATCATCTATAAGTTTGAGGGTTTTTTTTCATCAGCACCTCCCTGGGCAGCCCATTCCAGTGCCTGACTACTCTCTCAGTAAAAAAATTCTTCCTAATATCTAGTCTAAACCTCCCCTGGTGCAACTTAAGGCCATTTCCTCTAGTCGTGTTGTTATTTACTTGAGAGAAGAGGCCAACACCCACCTCCCTACAACCTACTTCAGGTAGTTGTAGAAAGCAATAAGATCTCCTCCAAACTAAACAATACCAATTCCCTCAGCCTCTCCTCATAGGAGTTGTTCTCCAGACCCTTCACCAGCTTGGTTGCCCATCTCTGGACTCACTCTAGAAACTCAGTGTCCTTCTTGTAGTGAAGGGCCAAGAGCTGAACACAGTACTCAGGGTGCAGTCTCACCAGTCCTGTGTACAGGGGCACCATCACTTCCCTAGTAAACATAAACTGTTCCTCTCTGTAGCATCCTAAGATCTGTTTAAACAAAAAAAAAAAAAAAAAAAAAAAAAAAAAAAAAAAAAAAGTGAGTAGAGCCAGGGCTAATGATATAGTTTTCAAAAAAGTATTACTCTAAAAATATGCTGATGTCCTATATGGGCCAACGTCAGTGAGAACCCCAAATCATGTTGGGATCCCTTAGGTAGTAAAGGACATAGCCAAAATCCTTTAGGAAGAGAAACCTAAAATCCAACTCAAACTTCATGGGTCAGTGCTGTAGAGCATCTTCTCTTTGTAGGTGGCTGCATTGATCAGGAAACAGCTGGCAGTCTGAGCGTGGGTTTCTGGGTTGGGTGCTGTGTACACAGGTAAATGACACAGTGCACATGTACAAATCCCACTTTGTCCTGTACAATGGATCTGGCAATTTCAGCCAAGCCCTGAGGCTGCCTGCCCAGCTGGTACAGAGTGTGCCACTGCCACAGCCATCTTCATCCTAAATTGGGGACTGACTGACCACGGGTGTTTCTCTCTATTGGCTCTGCTGGGGGACGAGAGTGAAATGTGGCAGACAGTCCCCTTGTTCTGATAAACCTGTGTCAGTTGAATCCTGTCTGTAGAAAAAGACACATCCCTGCCAATACACTGACAAGACAGCACAGACCATTTGTAACTTAATTTTCAGTATTAATGATGTACTTGATGCATGGGGGTTTCACGGGATTTGTTGTAACTCCTGTGGTTATCACGTTGTTGTAGCTCTTAGTGCTTACAGTTGTAAAGCTGAGAATCGTGGAAAACTGGGAAAAAATGTCTTGGAGGGGGAATGCCAGGAGGTCATCAAGTTCTTATCTCTCCTCCTGAGCATGATTAGCAGTATTTCAGACATTCATCACCAGTATTAAAATACCCTGTATTTTAACAACTCTGCAAAATATCTGTTCCTGTGCTTTGTTATCATTAGATGTAGTTTTTATAATGTTTCATCCGAATTGCTTTTGTACTGATTTCAGCCAATTATTCCTTATCTGCTGTGGTTATGGAGAACAGAGTGTTCTATTGACTTTTGTAGCATGTTTCTATGTACATAGCAGTCTATTATCACCTTGCCCATAGCATTTTCTGTCTAGATGAAAACAACACAATTCTAGATAACTTTCTTATTCTTTGACTTCTCTTCCTGTGGTTTCCCCCCCTTTTTTTTCCTTTTTTCTTTTCTTTAGGTAATTGGAGCAGTAGATAATAAGTCATCTGGGGCCTAATGAAGCCAAGCAGAGCAGAAGGATGACCTGTGTTGTAGGTGATGTATCCTAGGCTGTTCAGTTTTCAGAACAGTGTGACATCACTGAATCAACATTCACCTTATGGTCTGCTCCACCCAGTCTTTCTCTGAAGAGCTGTTATCTGAACAGTTTTCTCAACCTCTACTTGTACAGTTGTTTTTTTTCTGGGTATGTTCAATAGCTGTACTCCTAGCCACGTTGAATTTCAAAGCATGTCTTCAAACGATAAAGTAATCTCATATAATCTTGTCCTCTGGTATAATTGCGTTCCCTCCAGACTTCCGTGCTGCAAATATTAATATGCATGTCCTCTACTTCCTCCTCTCCTTCACTTATGTCACTGTGGAATAGAACCAAACGCAGAAAAAAGGAGAGGAAACGTCTTGTCATCTGAGCTGCCTTTTCACTTCTACAGTGGCCCATCAATGGCAGTTTCATGGGTCTCCTACTTGGTTTCATCAAGACTGTGCTTCCTTGGTTGCTCACCCAAACATCTTTAGATGCAGCATCCTAAATGGTGTGGTTACATGGACAGAAAGAAAATATAAAAATATATTTATACACAGGGATGTGGAGCTTTCTTGAAGAAGTGGAAACTCATAGGGTGCTAGTATACTGGCTTTCTCTTCAGTTTGACTATAGTCAAAATGCGGCAATGAAGGATTATCCAAAACAATGGTGGTAAATGTGCAAGTTCCTCACTTGAAAATCTTAATTTCAGGTAAAAATCATGGATAGAAATGTAAATCGGAGTTAAATGTAAGGATTTTGGAAGCTGCTAAGCAGCAAATATTGGTAGGACCACATTCCTGGCTTCAAATGTCCAAGAACTTGCAACCAGGTGCTGGCATTTAGGAACACTGGCATTTAGGAATGCTGCCATTGAAAGTCTCCGTGTTAAATGACCCCATAGACTTGAAAGCTACTGTAGTTCACAGAAGACAAATGTAGGTTGAAGCACTATATATATCCCCAAATCCCTTGCCAGTGCGTGGGTTTTACAGTAGATACTTTTCATAGTACTTTTACACTTCTGTATGTGCATCTTAGATGTGACAGCTGGGGAGAATGGAGATAGGGCGTGTGGCACTGACAAATGCCACAGCTGAAATAATCCAGAAAGAGTCTTCGTGCCACTTTGTCTTGGTTTCTGATGGTAATAGCAGATGTCTGCAAAGATGGAAGATACAGGCTCCTGCTGTGAAAGACTGTAATAATGAGAAACATTTGATGAGCTGACTCCGTTTCATTCTTGCTGATGATACTTTAAGGATACAAGTAATTACAGTGACTTTGATCAGATTTAGTTTAGGTGCAAGGGAATTGATTCCAAGAGAGGCAGTTTGCATGGACTGAAAGTAACTAGGATGTGGTATGGCTGCGTGCACTGTCTTTCTGGCTTTAATTTCTATTCCTTCTCTATCTTTTCCCCATCCACTTAGTACTGATTTGATGCTAAGTATGTCCTTAGACTTGGCTTGTTATGCAGTCTTTACTGTTTAAGGTTGTGTAGCATTGTTTTGGTTGCATGGTTATCATAATTATAAGGAAGACAGTCTTCTTTTTTTATACGAATCTTACAGTGATGCAGTGGTAAAGTCAAACTGCAGAACTACCCACCTATTGCTGCAAACCATATGTGCTTCATCACCTGCTTCTGTCTGTATCCGAGGGGCCTGTACAGCATGAGAAATGCAGTGGCTGGGGCTAATGCTGCACTTCACAGAAGTAATTTGGGGCTGGAATACTGGAACTCTTCCAGGGAAAGGATACTGATACCGAAGTATCTTCACACATCGCTGCTAATCATGGGAAGGAGAGTGCCTGAGGGAAGGACAAAACTCTGTAAACAACTCTGAGATGGAAATACATGCAGCAGTCCTTTCAGTTGTTCTTACCAAGGCCAGCAGGAGGTCAGTAGCAAGCTGTTGCTATCTCCAGGTCAAGGAAAACATTTCAGGAGTAATCTCCACCTGCTTTATTTTGCTTTTCATTCTTGTGAAACATTAGGGGTTGAAGAATAAAAGGGCAGCAGTTATTGTTTTGTGGCCAGAGCCCCAGGGAAGTTGTGTGCAAAGCTGGTAGCTGTGCCGCTTGCTGATCACCTGCCTTCCTATGGAAACTGCAGGCAGGAGCTGCTGCCAGATCTAACAATTTGGGCTCTGCTTTCTCCAAGAGACCCCCCTAGGTCTGTAGAGAGTTGAAATAAATATCCTTTCCCCCTCCAAGGGTCTTGCTTTGAGTTTTCTGACTTGGAGAAGTACCAGGTGTCACCTGTGACACCTGCTTTCAGCCAAGCGTGACTGCTGGGATGTCAGGCTGTAAGAACTGGACAGAACCGGGTCTCAGCTCCGCTCCAGGAGGGCAGACCACTTCTCCTCGGTCCCTTCTTGTGTGGTGGTTGGCAATTAAATGGTGGCTGTGAAAAGGAGGCAGGCAGGAGCAGGTCATTTTTGGAGCACTGCTGGTGAATGTGTTGCAGAGCTGTCTTCACGCCACCCCGGCGGCAGCCGTGTCGCAACACCAGTGCTATAATTAGCTGGTGGCAATCAGCAGCTGCTTGCTTCTGTCACAGGGATCCAGACTGTCTGAAGCAGTAAATATACAGAGATATGTTTGTTTTTTTTCTTTAATGACCCGACCTCCCTACTGCCAAAGCCAACTGTCTTCCTCAACCTGGATTTCAGACTGATTTGTGGTTTTCTTTTTGTAACTCAACAATAGTTGGTCTGTGCTTTACCGTAGTAAATTGTGTAAGATGTGTTGAAGCATTAAGAGGCCTTATTGATGTTTCTGTTCAACCCCTTCAATTCAGAGCAAGCGTTCATCTAATTGAAAGACATCACTGACGGGAATATATGCCAATCCCTTTCTGGAGATGGTCTCTGTGCATCCCTTTGTCATCCTTACCATGTTAGTCCACTGTGCTTCGACCACTTGGGAATACAGGAACTCTTAAAACAGTGGAAGCTTCCTTTTCTCCAAAGGCATTTTCTTTACTTAATGTGGCAAGATCCTGGGTCATTTTTAGCTAAGACTCCTTTCACCAGTGAATGGGGGGGGCAAAATTATCCATCTTCCGCTCTCAGACCTGCACCACTTTTCTGTGGCTATCTAATGGAGAAAAGATTGTGGCAGTGCATCCTGCCAAGTGCTGCTTTTGCAGGAGCTAAAGCTAGGGGAGGGGGATACCACATCCTGTTCTGTTTGTTCCTCTTTTTGTTAACAGTGTGATAGGCCAGTACATGACAATTTGTTCTGACTTTTAATGGGTCAGTTGACAAAAAGGGTTTGGTACCTGCATCACCTAGCAACTTGCCCATTTCCTTTTTTTTTTTCTGTGATAGTAAGAAACATACTTCAGAGTAGGACTCAGGATGGTGTAAGTTGGGGACTTCACTATTAAGACAGTTCTTACATTTACATGCTAGTAGATGACTATCTGTCATCCACTTTGTCCTTGCATCAAAAGCTTTCAGCCATTAAAAGCAAAAGAAAGGCATGGAAAACTCCATCAGTTGGGAGAGGATAGGTTTAATTTTGAAGCTACAGCACGCTCATGAAGATTTCTTTACCCAGATGAATCAACCTGTCCTCTATGACATTTATTTTTGTCTTTATCTATTTTCTTAAGTCTTTCCATAATTTACAGCTGCTGATAATATTTTCATCTTTATGTCAAAGATGTGAATAGTGATTTCTATACATATTCAGTCATGTACCGCTTGTTTTAAGAGAAGAGCAGCTCTTCTTTGAAAGCGGAAGGCAAAAGTTGGAATACAGTGTTGAACAATATGTTTTAAGCCTCACCCTCTTAGTCTTTCCATCTTGTTTCATGACTTGTTTCTGTTGGGTTTATCTTCTTGCTGAAAGCTAGGAGGTGTTGTTTGGGGTTTTTTTGTTTGCAATGCAGAGGGCAAGAGCTGATCTAACCACCCCTCCTGTCTCTGAAAATGTTCACCATACTTCAGGGTTGCTGTGGTTGGTTTTTTTTGTTATTGCTGGCATGCCATCCTACAGCACTACCACTTCCCTGGCAGTTTTTAAAAACATGACTTGGGAAAGGAGAATGAGGTCTCCCATGTTCTTGGGGAGCTGGGTAGGATCCAAAATTCTGCATCGTATCAGACTGAGCAAGACTGATTTTGACCTGATTCTATCAAATACTGACAGTAAGTGCTTGAAATAGGTCTTCCTTTTGGTGTCTGCAGTTGCAGGGCACGATCATCCTGCCCTGCATTTGGTTAGAGCAGGACAAACAGCACCTGGAAGTATACAGAGTACTAACAACTTCAGGGAGTTTTTTCCAGGGAGGTTATTTTATAATCTCTCATATAAAGCCTTTAGGTTTGCAGATCTTTTTTTGCAGCTGCAGTCAGCCCTTAGAGCACAGCTCTCCAGGGTTTGCCTTTAATTCAAGCTCCTTCCCTGCATGGAGTCTCATCTAACGCCTGTGCACGTCATACAGCCTCTTGCTCTCTTACGCAAGGGTAGGGACATTTATATGAAAAAACACACAGTGAGCTCAGCAGGTCTGTGTCTGAATCTCTGTGGTGTGGCTCCGAACCATTAATCTCTCCTGTGGTTGCTGATGTGCGTTTGGTAGCATGAAATGATGTCATAAGGCTTTAAAGCAGACACTGTCAGATAACTTTGCAGTCTTATCTTTCAAAGTCAAATGTGGGGTTTTTTTTCAAATCTGTACACATTGTAATCCTGACCACCTTCTTTGTCCCCATCTCTACCCTTTGTCTGCCCTCTTTCATGAAAATTATTCAGTCTCATAAATAAATGAGAACATCAGTATATTTTGGGAGATCTTGCAAATGCTGCTGATAAAATAAATTTGTTTGGTACAAAAGATAGCTCTGAAAAGCATTTGGCATCAGATGACAACACTGGAATCCTAAGCATCTCACTTCATACTCAGGTTGCTGTAAACCTAGGGAACAAATCAGGAATTTTTAGGAGGAAGTGCTGCCTGCAATGTATGGCACTAGAAGTGTCTGCTGCCTGCCATACAGGGGAACTATTGTACATCCTTAGTGACTGTATTTATAGCATGCAACAGTCAGAAGCACCACAACAAGCAGAACTGCTCTGTAATGGGAACTCCCAAGTGTTATGGCTTAACAGAAGGATGGGGTCATCTCCTTGCTGATGTATTTGCTACCCAAGCCCTCTGAAGCAGTTCTCATTAGACTGTACCCTGTGCCTCACATACTGAGTGTTTTATGCCGAGGCTGGCACAAACCAATTTGTTGACGCTCTGTTTACCTTGTGCTCCATACCGTGCTGTCTTCCAGATAGCAAAGGAAAGCATTGCCTCTGCTGCCCTTGTTTCCTGGGAGAGGGATTAGGACGGGAAGCAGAGCATCCACTATAGCTGGAGCTGTTGCCCATCTATCTGCTGCTCACATAACCGATAATCTCCTCCGTTCAGCGCAAAGCATCCGGAACAAAGTGCTACCCACACTGTTCCCCTGCTGGTACCCATCGTTCCAGTTCCCATCTGCTCACAGGTTTCCAGGGCATCAGCTGTGTTCCCAGCTGCTGGTCCTCTCACTTACCATCCAGGTCCTGGGATGGGCCTCGTGAAGAATTTCCCAGTACCTCCATCCTAAAGGCTGGCAAATTCCTGCCTCCAAATGTGACTCCTTAGATTTTTCCATACTTGGATGTAGATGTGTATGTGTATTCATCTGATGCAATGTATAAAATCTTGCATGCAGAATTTCTAGAATAATAATTGCCATATGCTACTGGCTGCTTTGCTAGGCTTGTCTCCCCTTGCCTGATGTGCACTTTCAGCCCCGGCTCAATCCTTGAATGTCTTCAAGTTTTAGACATGTTTTTTAGTCATTCAACATGCCATTGAAATATTTTTCTCCTCTGGACCTCTGAATTTCTCTGCTTGAAGCCAGCCAAAGATGCAAATTAAACAGCCATAATTTTAATCATATTCTTGGATTGCTCCTGGAAAAGATTTGCTTTTCCCTTTCCTGTGGGATTTCTAGCGCTTCCATCGTACCTTGGAAAGGGCCCAAGATACTGCTTTTTAACATTCTTACTATCTTCACAAGAAAGTGTAAGTACTCGGTATCGTTTAAGAGGCTTCAGCATCCTCCAAGCCTTGTATCAATCATATTGAAAGGATACAAAAATAGTTGTAGTAGGATTTGAAGCATTTGATATATTTCCAGAAGGATGACATATGGAGGATGCAGAGCAGTGGACTGTAAGGGTGGCTTTTTTTAACTTTTCCATCTTGCCATCCAAACCCAACTGTGGCTTTACCACCTGTGTACAATCCATGGTTTCAAACTCATGCTGAAATCACCTTGTATGCACTCTCTCCCCATTGCATATTCCAATTCAGACTCTCAGACTCTGCAACAAAGTGATTTAAAGGGACTCTTCAGATTTGGCAGGAAGAATGTGGCTGCAGTAGAGGCTACAATGCATCCATCAGTATTTTACTCATCACTGACAGAGGATTTGGAGAGGGTGGAGATCTGAATGAGGTGTGTAAAAATTTTCTGTGAACACCATGCTAATTAAAGGAGAGAAGATAACAGTATCTGGAATAATATTATTACACATGCACAAAGCAGGGCTGATCTTAACATTGGAAGTTAGGTATTTCTGAGCTGTGTGCCTTTAAGACCTACATACTGCTGCTGCATTACCTTAGGGTTTTTCTTTTGAATTTCCAGCTTCAGAAAACCAAGCTTAATCCCCACCCCTCCAATCCCCTTCCTTCCCCTGACATTACTCTCAAAGCCTGGGGGTGTTTATGTGAAAGAAGGCTCCCTGCATATCAGATATTGTGGATATTACGGTTTGTTAAGGCATGTTGCAGTAAATAGGGGTAGAGTCATGGACTTCGCTGTCATAGTGATGGCATGGTTGAGCTGACGTTCTTACCTTCCCTCTGCAAAACCTACCAGCTTTTTGATTCAGGACAGCTACAACTAATTTTTCCCTGTTGCTCTCTGACATCTGGTGGCAGCAGCAGGTAGTGCAGTTGATTGGCTTAAAAATCTTGCCGAGAGGGTAGCTCAGACATAAGATTTCGAAGCCTCGGTAACTTTGTTGGAAAAGATACGTCTCTTGGCACTGTATTTTGGTGTCGTCTTCCACACTGGGTAGGAACACTGCTATAAAGGTGGGGTTTGAGCGGGCCAGACCCTTCAGTGATTTGTATTAATATATATCACATCAGAAATTAAATGGTAAGCTTGAGTTACATGGTGCATCTTGATTTAAAATGTTGCCAGTGAAACCTCACCAAGAACTGCTTTGATGGTTAGAGACAGTAAGCTTAGTGATAGCAATGCTGCAGAAGAAGTGAAGGCTTTCAGTGTCTTCGGTACTTTCTTGCTCTACCAGTTAATTCCTCAAATGTTGCTAGCTCTGAGAAAATGGCTAACCCTTAAATTAAAATTATGCTGTCGTTCTCTGCTATAAAGAGAATTATTTTTGCTTTTTACCGGAAAATATTGAGTCCTTTCTGTTCTTTTCCTTTCTTCATCTTCTTAAGAGCTGAGCCGAGACAGAAATGAGGATAAAACAAAGAAAATGGGCATCAGGTGCATGTATGTGCACGGCAGGTGCTGCAATATATGGGCTCACTGCAGATGCAGCACAGGGGATTGAGGTTTGCCTGTGGCTGTCGAGAAGGTGTCAGTGAACCTCCCCCCCTGATACTCATGGGCTGCATCACTAATAAATAATGTGGCTTCTATGTGAGAAGCAGTAGCAGGAATAGATGCATGAAATGTTGTTAAGGGCAGGTTGCTTTGTAATGGCTCGTTTTATCCCTGTTTCTGCCTTCTGTAAGAGTAGTGAGATCTCAGTGGGTATGTGATAGTGATTAATTTTATGTGGCATACTGCAGGTTGTACTCCTGTTCCACATCTAGGCAGAGTGCTTGGAAGTCCGTCTTTCTTTTCCTCCTCAATCTCCAGTCCCAAGATTAAAAAACAGCCATCTAGTGCTGGAAAGTGTAATCCTCACAACTCCTAAGATATGCAGGGAGAAGTGCTGTATTCAGGAAAGGGGTTTTCCAGTGTTACTCCTGCTTTTGCACTCTGTGCCATCTTGCCAGTACTTATGTGTCAGTGGCATGGCATTAGCAGCAGCTTGTCCCATGTTTGTCTATAATCGAATGAGTCAATGGCTACAAATATAATCTTTTTATTCTCTTGGGGTTTTTTTTGTTTTTTTTTGTTTGTTTTTTTTTTTTTTGGTTGGTTGGTTGGTTGGTTTTTTGCTTATTCCAAAGCCCCCTTCATACCGGATCTTGTCTAAGAGATTGCCAAGTTTAACTTCTCAGGAACAGTTGCCATTTATTCATTGCTGCAACTTTTCTGGCAGAGTAGATGGGCTGTATATTCCAGATCTCAATGTTTCTTGCTATAGGCCCTGGAGGCAGTGCTGAGCAAGAACAGGGGTAGCTCTTCAAACAGCCCTGCTGCTCCCCCCAAAAAAACTGAGGCAAATGCCAAGGTTTATGTATATCTGCATTTATGTCTGCACTCTGCATAGGAGAGGCTTTAGGAAAGACTGTCCGTGTTCAGCAGGTGGGACAGTTATGTGGCTGCCTGCATTTTGCCCAAGCTTTGGTGCTGATTTATGTCCTACTGAAATACCTGTGGAGCCCTGGCACAGCTTGTAGGAAACACGAAGTCCCAGACCATGAGCCATAACATTTTCCAGCCACACAGGAGAGATGGGACCACAAAAGGTGTTTTGGGGAGAACAAAAGTGCTCTAGCACAATAGGAAATATGGTGCCTCTGGACCCAGCATCTTATATTGAAGAGCATTTGCATGTTGCCTCTCTTGATCTGCTTGATGAAGCCAGGCTGTAACTAAAAGGACTGAGGGCTCAGGGTAGAAAAACAAAGCAACATCAGGGTACCTTGAGTTTACCTTTGAGGTTTGCTTTGGGAAGTTTTAATAGAAATCACACCATAGGAAGGGGCCCAAATTAGTAGTTCCCTTTCCACTTTGTCGTTAGTAGGGCTGTGAGTATAATCCATTATTTTGCAAGTATTTTCCAAGTGACTTTGGTGATAGTATCCACAGAGCCTTTTTTCAGCTAGACTGTTACAGAGATTTTTCATCCTTGTTTGTAGTGTCAGTGTGCCATCCCATGTCATAAAAAAAAGCCCCTAAGAGTTAAAACCTGCATTTTAACAGAACGCTTAGTAGTCTGAATTATACCCAAGTCTATTATAGTTTATTGGGTGAAATATTTACCGTATTTGTTTTCCCACTGTGAAAGACAGCTCAACTTGGTTAGATGTTTAAATGCTCAGATGCTTTGAATGAGGAAGCTCATGGTTGGTGGCAGGGGCAGCAGGAAGGACAATGTGAGCCTGTGACCTCCCAAACAATAAAAATGAACTTTTGTGTTCAGGATGACTTAATCTCAAACTACATAGTAATAATTTCCTGGTCAGCAGTGAATAAGGGATCATCATATGAAAGTCTGCTCAATCCTTTTGTGGGGGAAGGGAAAGATCCTGAGTTTTTAGTGAAGCTGGGGTAGCCTCAGTGCACCTCCTGCCATGGAGAATGGTGTCCCCTTCCTATCAACTAACATCTCCTCCTTGTGGCAGAGAGCAGTCTCTGCTCCCCTGCCTGTCAGCTGGCTTTTGTTTGGGTGGCAAATAAACCTGGTGTGCTGGTGCTGGGTTGCACATAGTTCAATGGCTCCAAATTCTTCTGTAGTGTAGCCATGCCTTAGCAGAAGGGTAGCTTTGTGGAACTTCAGTATTGTGTAGCACCCCTGGAGTAGCTACACCTGTCACTTCTGTATGAAAGTGCTGATTTCATGTATTTTGGCTACATTCACTGCATTTTAGCAATTGGGTCTAAGTAGTACCAGAACAGGTCTCTGCTTGCTGCCATGCGTGCCGTATAACTTGGGAGCCATCAGCACAGCTTATTTGTAAGAATGTCCCAGCACTGCTTGCTTTTAGCATAGCTCTGGGGAAAATGTGTTTGGGAACCTGCCACCACAGAGCCAGGAGGGGTTTGCAGTTGCTTCCTTTTGTGCAGAAAATGCCTCTGCCTTGGTGCAGAAGATTCTGATGTAAAAGCTTAATTTAACATTTCAGGGAACTTTTTTTCCTGTCCAGTTATAATTGTTAAAATAGGTTGAGATCCAGATCATCATAAATCACTCCACTTTTAAAGGCAAATATTTTCCTATGTGGCCCAAGGGACTGAAATCAAGTCTGACAAGGCACACAGACCTGCATTTTATCCTCGGCTTTTCTGCACTGCTTCTGCTGGTTTTGTTTTTTTCCTCCATTTGGAGAGCACTGCTTACCTTGCTCTGCTGTTTGTGGGGATTAATTAATCCCTCTATTTGCACAGCACTTTGAACATGCCCAAATGAAATGCTGTTACTTTAATTGCCTTGTGGCTCTGGGCAGCCTCCTGTGACAGAAGGGTCCAAGAGCCAAATAGATGGGCAGAGCAGCCAGGGCCACCCGGTGTACTCCTTCCTGAGGTCTGCCTGCCCCTCCTCCCTGCCAGCCCAAAAGGAGGGGGACACTCACCCAGCAGTGTGGTGGCCCCAGCCTGTGGATTGGGAACAAGTTTACCAGGGCTAATGCAAACTCCTGAGCTGTTTGCTGTGCCCTGTGGCTCGAGCAGTCCCTGGAGAAGGAGCTGCCTGCCCTGGTGATGAGGTTAGTCCTGGGAAAGCCTTCTTCAGCAGGACTAGCTTGCAGGTAGCTGGTTGCTGACTGCTAGAAATTTGGACCTCAATTTAAGAGCCAAATGGTAATATTAAGTTAGCTATAGTTGTTTGGAACACAAGTGGGAATTTGGCCTTTGTACAGAAGATGTCAAACCAGCACAGGGTGATGTCCTACATCATATGCAAATGTGTGAGGACAAAATGGTCACTTAGCCATCTTAAAGGTGGATTATCAACTTTATCTGTAATCTTCTAGGCATTTAAGGCCATAAACCAGATCACTGGTGTTGTCTTTAGAGGGCAGCAGGGTGTGTACTTTTTTTGGCAGAGGGCTGCCTTACCTACTTGAGATCTCATCTACTTGAATTTTCTTTGTTAAATAGGTGACAGTATTATTTTAGGACAGGAGGGTTGGTTCACGGTAGAACAGGGGCAGGTTAAAGGGATAACAAGGTCATTAACCAGCTGTATCATTTGCAGACCAGTGATTGATTTTCTTCATACTTTTCCTTACAAAAGAGATGCATTAGTAAAACATACAAGGCTTCACAGGTGGGCTGTAAAATATCAAGAGAATGATGACAGTGGTGTTTGTTGCTTCATTTTCTTCCATTTCTTCATGTGCTGTCTTACTCTGTCACTCTACTTTTTTTTTCTTATTTATTCTCTTTTTTTTTTCTTGTCTGTCTTTATTTCTCTATTTCCTCTGTTCCTTGTTGGCAAAGTTATTTCCAAGTGAAACTGGCTGCCAGCATGGTGATACTGAAGCAATAAAGCCCCCACCTGCCAGAGACCCAGAGTCTTGGTGAGGTTGGCTATACAGGAGCTGTAGAAATGGACAAGGGAGGGTAAGCCAGAAGACAGAATTTAAATTGTTGTCCTCATGCTGGTGGATCCTTTTCCAGTGATAAATTCAGGACACGTGGATGCCAGTGGGAGGAATCAGGTTATAAGAGAACACAGAGAAGGAAAGGCTTCCAGAAAAACGTTTCAGTTATTTATTATGTGGCAGGAAACAAACATAGAATGACAATCCTGCATGGACAGTGGTGACTGTGGTCAGCCTGTGGTGACCTACTGGAGCAGTGGTGTGGGCTTCCCCTTGCAAGGAAGAAGACTATGAAAAGCACATCTTTCTCAAGTTACCTAGGATGAAGAACTGCTCTATTGGTGTAGCTTTCAGAAAATTCAGCTCAGGCATCAGAGAGGAGCTGTGGGGATGGTCTGAATAACCCCACTTCTATGAAGAAGGAAAACAAAACGTTGTTGTATCTACAAAAATCCATCCAGGAACACCACTATATGTCAGGATGTTCCAGTCTGGCCATAAACATGCTTTCTACACAGTGTCTGAAAAGAGGTATTTTGGTCCTATAAGAACTGAATTTCACCCATCTTTGTTTTGTAAAGTCTGTGCTACATTGAGCATTCCTCCTGAATGGAAGTTTCATGGGTGACTCACAGCAGTAGGAACTGTGATGTGAGACCTGCTTACGTGCTGGAAAACAAGAACCTGGAGCTGAGAGACAGCCTAAATCTCACATCGGGGTGGTACCAGTGTGTTTTGAGGTATAGATTACTGTCATTTCCATCCTTCTGCAGGTATTTCACCATAATGTCAAGGGCTCATATATGGCATTTGATATAAATCAGTATCTGTAAGAGGGTGAATGATGACTGTTTAGCAGCATAGCAGACTCCTGACAATGTGTCATTTCAACATTTACTGAGCTGCTTTCTTCACTTAAAACCCTTTGCTTTCCTCCTGCCACAAGCTATATTTTGTGGAATAATGCAAGGCCTTCTCAAGATCACTCCCTTAGTCATAAGGTTCCTCTTGACCATCCCTGGAGCTATTTTATACCTCCAGCCTCTCACTGCAAGAGGGACATCAGTTTTCTGGAGCTAATCCAGAGAAGAGCAGCCAAGCTGGTGAAGGGTCTGGAGAACAAGTCCTGTGAGGAGAGGCTGAGGGAACCTGAGGGGAGACCTCGTTGCTCTCTACAGATACCTGAACAGAGGTTGTGAGGTGGCTGGTGTTAGCCTCTTCTCCCAAGTGAATAATGATGGGACTAGAGGAAATGGCCTGAAGGTGCATCAGGGGAGGTTTAGACTAGATATTAGGAAGAATTTCATCATGAATAAGTAATCAGGTAGAGAAACGGGTACCTGAGTGAGGGAAGTGGTGTAGTCACCATCCCTAGAAGAATTTAAAAAAAAAAGGTGTAGATGAGGCACTTCAGGAGATGGTCTCATGGGCATGGTGGGATTTTTTGTTTTGTTTTTGTTGTGTTTGTTTTCTTTTTCCCAGGGTGAATTGTTGGATTCGGTGACCCGAGGTCTTTTCAAATGGTGAAGATTCTGTCATTTTGTGATTCTTGGTAGCATCCCTCATGCTAGCTACTCTGATGTGAGCTCCTCCTCTGTAAAACAAAAAAATTAACACAGTTGCCTTGAGTGATGTTCATTCTGCTAGTGTGCTTTGCTGCGATAAGAGGAATGACTGCTGCTTGAGATAGCTGGGAAAGGAAACGAGGGATTTATTCAGTAGAGTGCAAATCTTACTGCTTTCTCTTCCAGGGAGCCAGCAGGTACCAGTTGTTGGTGTGAGGTGGAGGACTGCATGGAGACATGGCTGGAGACATGGTTGTGCTCCACACCACACACATGCTGTGCCTTCACCATTCATTGCTTGCTCCCATGTCCCTCTCTCCTCAGAAAGTGTGAAGACGGAGGCTGTGGCCTCTTGTTCCCTAGGCAATGGAAGAGCAGCCTTAAGTCTCCTCTTCCTACGCACTGGATCCTTGCTATTCCAGCCCTTCATCGAGGCCTTTCTTCTGCCAGTCCTGCTCAGCCCCACGGGGCACCAGACCTCCTCTCCATTGCCTCTGCCCGGGCTGGGTGCCATGGCCCCACCATGCTGGGGCCTTGTGCTCTGGGTGCTGGAAGCCCGAGACCCACATTCAAGTTCTGCCACCTCCACCTGAGGGAAAGCAGTATGAGTGGGTAGTGGGGCTACTGGGGAGGGGAGGCAGAGTTTTCATCTTGACTTTTAGCAGAAATGTCCAGGCTGCCCCCATTTTGTTTTGGTTTGTCTGGCGAGGAGGAGCATGGAGTCTGGGAGGAGTAATCCTCTGTGACCAGCAAGTTACCCTTCCTCTGGCTTTGATTTTAGTATGTGGCTTTTCCTTGGCTTCTTTGGCTTCTTCTGCCTGCAGAGTTGCTGGTGTAGAACCTGTGTGAGCAAAGCTTGGCTGAGGGATGGTGGCACCGAAGTCTCTCCATGTCACACCATGCCTGCTGGGACCCAACCAAGGCTGCAACCTCAGTTTCTTACCTTCAGTCACCTAGAGGAGCTCCATACCTGTTGTGTCCACTGTGTGATCACTTGGCTCACCAAAACCTGCTTTCCAAGGTTTTCCAAGGCTTTCCAAGACCTGCAAAGCCTTGGCCAGGTCTGTTTGACCTAGGAGCCATGTGTGACCTGAATAAAGCAACTCCTTACAGATGGAGCAGCCCAAACTGCAGCTCTGCAAGATCTAGCTTGGCAGCCCTGGTTATTTTGACCCTCACCATATTTCTGCTGTCCTCCTGGTGGCCATCAGCGTTGGAGGTGATGAGATGAGATGAGATCTGCTCCCTTGCAGGTGGTGCCTGGTGCAGTTGCAGCCTCTCTCCACCTGCCCCATCATTGTCAAATGAGACACAGACCAGCAGGAAACTGGGTTTGTGCTCTAGAAAATGTGCTGGCTTTGTCTTGCTTTCTTCCTCCCAGGAGGCAGGAGTGAGAGAAGGAAAAGGCAGAGAACACAGACGGAGGGGCTGCCTGTGGAACTGCTGGCAGGATGGGCATTTTTCACTGGGGAGCATTTTCTACTGCTTCCCTTGTGCTGCCTGGAGATGCTTGCGGAAAAAACACAGTCTCCTTAAGAGGTGGCCTGGGAATAGAAGATGGGAAGCAGCATCTTGCTTTTCAAAGCAAGGGCCTGAAATGGGGCAAGAGCTTAAATCACTTGAATATACTCAGGATTTTGTAAGGTCAGACCATTTGAGTAAAATGTATGAAGTATAGTTGTCAATTTGTATGGGTTGAAGGGAGTGGCTTGATGTTTAGTTTTGATCAAAGTACTTTTAGATGCAAACCAAATTATGTACAGTATTCCGGGGTTTTCATTGCCCTACGACCTAACATCAGTCAGTCATTAGAAATGTGGCATTTTTGTCTTTCACCTCTAAATCGAAATAAAGAAAATACATTTAATTGGAACTTCTGCTCAAAAAATTACTTCAATCTGTCTTGCTACCTCTTAGAATCACAAAATCATTTAGGTTGGAAGAGACCTGTAAGATAATCAAGTCCAACCAATAACCCATCACTGCCAAGTCCATCCCTAAGCCATGTCCCTAAGCACCACATCTGCATGTCTTTTAAGTACCTCCAGGGATGGTGAGTCCACCACTTCCCTGGGCAACCCATTACATTCTTAACGTTGGTTCAGAACACAGTATTGATAATTGCACTGTATTAATTTATTTTTAACTTGACTTTGAGCCTGAAAGCTTAGAATAAATGTTTACTCACCAAGAAACTTAGAGGACCGGTACACATAACCTGGTGTTGTTAACATCATTCTGCAAAAAAAGATTAAGTGTTGTTGCTGTCGTCATTTAAAATTTGGGGATGGGATGGAGCAGGGAAGGGAGAGGAGGGATGTCTGATCCACTTAATGTGAAGTATAAATTGATGTAGTTTTAATTTTCTTCTTAAAAGATTTACCGCATTCCATGTAAATACCAGCCAGTGATGTAGCTGTGTTTGGTTTACTCTTCAGATGGTGAATGTATTCTGCTACTGGAACTTAACTGATCACAGTGAGTTAAGGGGAGGATAATAAAAAGTTATGGAGTGAATAATGGAAGGGTTTAAAAATTAAGCATAGAGGGGCAGAAGATAGAAAACAGAGTAATTTTGAAGGTAAAACTATGTCTGAGCCTAACAGTGTATTTCTGGACATCTGGCTGATCTAAAGTCTGTGTGATGTTTATGTGGTAATTGTTAAACCTGCTGCCTTCATCTATCAGATTAGGTCTGTTTAAATATGTGTGCAAAAAAGTAGAATGGTTATTGATTCTCTGCAGCTTAATTTGTGTGGATCTTAGTTTGGAGTCAGTTTCTTCTTTAGTTCATGTGTGTTTAGTTCTTGGTTGCTTTTTCTGAAGTAATTTTAGAACAAGAGCATCTGTGAGAAGCTTAGTGATAGGAAAGAATTTAAAATCAAAAAGTTATCCTATTTAGAGGAACTGGTTTAAGAAAGAAAAATTGGCATTTTTAAAGTTACTAAAAATGCATCTTCTAAACAAATATATGAAAATTAGCATCTAATAATGCTGCATCTGTATTTTATCCCTTTCACTGTTAGAGATTTTTAATTAAAGATTTTTTTGTCTTTATGCCAGTTAGTTTGAGATCCTAATGTTTATGCTAAATAAAATGGTTGCAGGAGCTCTGCTGACATCCTCAGTTCTATTTGTAAAGAAAGAAAACTACCAGGAAAACCACATTAATATCAGCTCCCATAGAAACACTCGAGCATTTCATTAGCAGTTGTAAGCTGGAGAGACAGCAGGGAAGGCTTTATTAGGCAAGAGGTGGTAAATGGAAAAGTGGCAGTAGAAAATTGAAGTTTGATCATGAATAGCCCCTGACAACTGCAACATCATCTTTTTGTTCATGCATTTGCATTTCCATCATGTCCTGATCACAAGTGTCTAAGGCCACGTCACAAATAAATGAATAACCCAACCTTCATGAGCAAGAAAAAACAATATGATGGCTCAGCACCAGCAAAAACTGCTCTGCGGCTCTCTACTCATCATCAGCCCAGCACCAGCCAGCATGCTGCAAGCAGGAGGTACAGATCATTCCTTGAGGCCTGATGGTCAAAATGTCACTGATTTTATGCAGAGGATATTTAATGTGACCTTTTCCTTGCAGGAAGCATCTCCGCTGGTGTTTCTCGTTTACACAGCTATATTAAAAAATCACTGTAAATATGTTGTGTCTATATTAAAAGGCTAAGGGGAGGGAGCTGAAATATTGAATAATTTGGTATGTTATTCTGAGATGGATTAAAGGGGCAAAAAATTAATACATGGGAGAAGGGACAGGTTAATACAGTCATGAAAGCAGTCAGCAAAGGTAATGTTTATGTAGTGACAGGTTGCTGATGTTGTTTAAGTACCTAATGATACAGACAGATCCTGGGTTGTTCATGCAGTCTGGTTGCTGGACCTCTCTGTGATGAAAGAAACTCTTTGAAAATTGGGTGCCTATTTTCTAATGCATGATCCCTTGTGAATACCTTGGTGCTTTTAAAAATGTCTCCATTTACATGCTGGGCTTCTTACAACCTCAGGTAGTCTGGTTTATGGTAGTTACGAAAGCTCTTGTCTCTGTATTTTATCCTTGGGCCCAGGATACCCATTCTTGGCTGTGGTTTTCGTAAAGAGTTGAGAGCCAAGTGTCATCACTGGGTTTTTGGAAGGAGATGCCAGCAAAAGAAAAAGAGGGCATGGGAGTTCATAGCTTTGGTGCAGAATTTAAATGCTTAAAATCTGTTGAAGTAAGTGGTTTGTAGTCTACCAAATGTCTCTGTGGATGGAGACTTCTGAGCCTTTACTTCAGAGTTGGGCAGGCATTATTTTGTGGTGTGGGTGCTCTTTTGTACTTGGTGGAGCTAAACACTCTCTTACATGTTAAAAATGAAAAAGCTAGATCTGAAAACTCCATTCAAATAATACTGGATGGATTTACTTAGAGGCATGTGCTTCAGAGGTGGGGGTTGAAAGTTTAGCAGGCGTTGTCAAGTTGGACTATAAAACCCCAAAACCAGAATGAGATTTTCCCCACAAAAACACCTACATTCTTTTTTCCACTCGTTCTAACTCAAACTGGCTGTTTAGCCATTTTTATGCATGACATATATTGACACATGGCTCATGCCTGCTTGAGAGAAAGGGTTGAGAGCATGACTGAAAATGAACCTTAGACCTTGCACTTGCACAGTGTTGCTGCTGGGGAAGAGGAGGGACCCCCTGGGCAGCTTGGGGAACTGATTTCTGCAGCAGTCACAGTGTTGGTGGGGGCATCCAGCAGGCACCAGGATGGAGTCACACACTAGAGTTTGAGAAGCTTCAGTCTTCCAATGAAGACTTTAAAGAAAAAAAAAACGAGAGCTTGCTTTCTTACACTGCCTTTGTTCCTTTTCTAGGTTTTGCTGCCAGGAAATGCATGTGTTAGATTTGGCTTCCAAACAGCCTCGGGGATATTCACTGCTGTGCCTCTTGAACACAGTATTACCAGGGTTCCTAGGCAATACAGAGCACTTCAGGCTTTAGTTCACTTCAGGGCTCAGGTTCGTCTCTGGGACTTGAGCAGGTCAGAGAGAGCAGAAGTCTCATGCAGAGAGCTGGAATTCGGGGGCAGCCAGCTAGGTTAAAAAAAGTTATTATTGGTATGTTTTAACACTGAACAAGACCTATCACGAATATGGATTTTGTGGTATGTGGAAATTTCTAGAACTGTAGAAATGTAGGATGGAAAGAAAAGCACCTCCTGCAGGAAAGAACTTGACTCCCTGCTACTACTGGTAGCTACATCATCTGATGCCTTTGTGTATTGACCAAACTCTGTCCCAGAGCTAACTGGCTGTTGCCTCCAACAGTCCTGTTGGAAGACTATTCTGAGACTCATCTGTATGAGGGGTTAAACATGTAATTTTATCCCAAGACAATACGGTTGTGATTTTGTACCCTTGGGGTTCCCAGGGAATAAACAAGAGAATCCAGTTTATGCTTAAAGACAGTTGGACTTTTTCTCAGGTATTGCTGCTTTCAGCAGAGCCAGACACCTTCTTCTGATCTCTGCTCACACAGAAGCTCATCAGAAGGGGAAGAGCTTAGCATTTCTTGTCTAGATCTCCTGCACTCTCATTTCATCATATTTGAACATGGACAGACAGAATCAGACTCTACTCCAGAGATTTCATCAGTGCTTTGTTCTGTAGCACCCATATTTCTGTGTGCCTACCAGAAATACATCACTTGCTCAAACATTTTTCACACCTGCATTGCACTGGTATCTAATACCCACCTTCTGAGCTCCTGCTACAGGTCTTTCATCTGTAATTCCTGGTGACTGAGACCAGCATATTGCAGAGATCTGTATCCATATGCTGAAGGCATTACATAGTTAATAGTCTGCCTTTTGTTTTAGTGCGAAACGTCCTCCATTTCCTCCAGTGCCCTCTGTGTGACAGTGTTGTCCAGTGTCATCAGCAATAAAATTTCCTTAGGATATTCCTGGGTTTTTTTGTGACACTCAGCTCCAGTTCTTGCAGAATTTCTCTAATAACTCCTTTCGGCGAAGGCTATTGCAGCTCCCTCCATGTAGCCAGCTCCTTTATCATCAGAATGTTCCTGTACAGCTATTTTGTGCTGCTCTGTCAGAAGGTTTACTAAAGGGAACTCAGATGGTTCCAGTGGATTTCTGTTGCATAAAAAGTGAGTCAGCTTTTCAGAAAGAGTTATTTGAGTTAATTTGCAATAACTAAGCTTCAGTAAGCCATGCTGCATGGCTTTATCCCACTTCCTACTTACCTCTGTGCCTTCATTTGATAAAGCAAGTGAGGCAAGATAGTAAAAATATTTTTATTTTAAAAAAAGGATATCTGTTGAAATTAATCAAATCTTTTGTTTTCTTTGCTTCTTTTAGAAGCAGTAAGCAGGCAATGCTGGTAAAGATGTATACTGGTGATCTAGATTTGAAAATTGATGCTGGTTTTAAGTTCTGAAAGGAACATTTTCTAAATTTTGTTGCATTTTAGTGGGATATTCTGAGCTTAAGAAATACCATAGAAGATAATACCTTGCTGATGGCTTGCTACCACATGCAGGCTATTCCAAAAGAAAGAGGCAGTACCTTATATGCAGTGGTATGCCTGATCCTAGATACTACAAAGACTTTTTTTTCAGCATGTAGGGCTTGGTTTTCAATTTCAGTTAACATTTTATTTGCTTGGACAGTGAAAAAAAAAAACAACAGTTTCTAATAGTTCTTACTTTCTTCATCTATTTTCTTTATTAAACAGTGCAATTCCTGTAGTGATGCAGCAGGGGTGTATTTACTTGTGTTGACATTAAAATATTCATTTGAATGAGAAAATGTTTTCTTCAAGACATGTATATGTGTTTTAGAGCCCTACTGATCTGAATTTATCAGCAAATTTGATCAAAGGAAGTTCAGCTTACTTTGTCAGGTTAGCACAAAGGGGAATTTGCCTGTGTTTGAGCAGTCCCATTGGGCAAGAAGGCAGAGCATGCAGAAAGGATATTTCTTCATTATAGTTTAAGCATTGCTTTGCTTTGAAAGATACTTCTAAGTATTCTTTATATGTTCTAAGAAAGTAAGAAAGACAGCGCAGTGGAAAAGAGCCATTCTGTTCTGACTTTCTGTACCCAGCAGATCATGAGTGGCTTTTAAATGCCCCTTCAAGGAGGAGGAGATCTATAGCCACTGAGACATTTGACAGTTTCCCCATGGTTTTTTGTCAGATTCCATTTTTGCCACTCTGGCATTTAGGAGAGAGAAAAACTACCTTTGGCTTGTAGACCCCAGGTGTCTGGCAGGAAGGTGTAAAACAGAATGTCCAGGCACCTGTGAGGAGTCTAAAACACAGAGATGGAATGAAATAGCACTCAAAATTAAAGAATATGAGGGTAAGGTGGCAGAGCCTCCTCCTCAAAAAAATTCTTTGTTTTTCATTGGTGGGTGAAGATACATACCAAAACTACTCCTGCCAGATAACTAACTTCAGCTCATTTGCTTCAGGAGAACCATGTTTGCTTTTCAAGATTTGCTTTTTTTGCACTTATTTATGCTTTTTTCTCTATTTATATTTTTCTGTATTCCTTCTTTATCTTCTTTCCATTCCTTCTCTCAATAACAGAGTGTTCTGCTATGCTGTCAACTGTAGCACAAAATATCCAAAGTGAAACTTCTCCCACACATGACATACTCTAGAGCATAACCTTGAATTGTGCTGGCAATATTATTTATGTGTAATGAAGGCAGCGTATTTGTATTGGGGGAACATTCTCACCTTCTAACTTCCCAATCTATATGGGCCACTTTAGTGAAAGGAAAATTAGCTTTTCAGAACTTGTCATCCTTTTGTTACATGTTTGGTGTACCCAGTGGGTAGGTAGCAAGAGATGACTGAATACGTAATAGTTATTCCAAATTTACCAGGTTCCCTTCAGGTTTGTTTTCAGCCTTATCTAGGATGTGCTGATGAGTTTTTCCCAGTGGGTGCCAAGAGGATGCCCATACTAGCTGTGACAAACACCCCAGTGCTTCCCTCTGTGCAGTAATGCAACAAGTATTGCAAGGTGCTTGCTTGTCCCAGCCCCTGTGAGTTGGTTTTCTCCAGTTTCATAGAGCTGTGACCTTGCTCTCTGACCAGAGGTGCAGCATCCTTTGGGGTGTGCACTTGCCTAAGCTTGTTTTATAGGCAGCTTCATCTTGCAGTGAAATCTTTTATCCAGTGTGAGGTATTCTTGTGATGTGTTCTTGTCTGGAGACTCATTTATCCTTTTGTGCCTTAGCATCCATTTTTTTTTTGCCTTTGTGGATGGCACACACCTTATACTTCTAGCTGAAGTCTGGTTCTCTCCCCAAGCCAGGGAGAATGTTCAGAGCTCCCAAGTTCCTGGCTGCTCTTGGAAGAGATGCATCAAGTCTCTTTCCAATGGAAATGGTTGTGCTTGTTTCTGCTCTAATTTCTCTAGTAAGATATAAACTTGGATCTTGGAACCTGAAGCCTAGGAATTTGGTGGTCTGAGAATCAAATCTTGTTGCCTGGTCTATTGGGACAGTGTAAGGATAGAAGGACTTAGTTGTAAGTGATTTTCATTGTAAAAAGAACTCTGTAAGTCAGATTGGTTTTCTTTCTTGTTTGATTACAGAATGGTACTCTTTTTTTAATGGACAAGGCATTAATTTGGTATTCCATTTATGTCATGCATGGAGTTTGAGTAACCTACAGATCAGAAAGTTTCAGCCCTTCTGTGCTTAATTCCCAGAGTATCTGAAATATCTTTTTGAATGTCTCATCCTTTTGGCACAACCAAAAAAGATAAATTCCTATTAATCCTAGGTTTTTATGTTTCTTGATGTGGCATGTTTTGGAATGCTGTCCACTGATAATGAAGGGATCTCTGCAGCTTCAGTTCAGCAAAATGCACTGCAAAATACATTAAGCCTTTGCAGTGTATGTGAAGTATAGACAGAAATGTCTATGTACCAAACCTCTGTAAGAGCAGAACAAGGGTTAAATGAACAGCATGTTTTGTATGTATGAGTCCATGAGTCCAATGAAGGAGCCAAATGGCAAGAAGAGAATGAGAAACGTTACCTAAAGACAGGGTAAGATAAAGAACAAGACTGGAGCTGTCAGGTGCCCAGTTAAAGAAAACAAAAGCACTGTGAAAGTCAGGAATTTGTGTCTAAGACTTCTGAGCGGAGTAAAAGAAAATAATGCGGCAGAAGTTTCTGAGAAATATTTACTTATAAATGGTATGGAAGATGAGGTCCAAATCAGCTTTTTATGTCCCATTGAGAAGAACACAGGAGATGTTGTGAAGCCTTTGCAGCCAGTATCCCCTGCCTTCTGTGGTATGTGTACAGAGGTGGTACTGGCCAGACTAGTTGGTTGGACGTGGGTGTCATGGTGCTTATGAGTATTTGAATGTGGGAGCATTAGGAAGTAAAATAATCTTTGGAGTTTCATAAAATAAAATCACCTTCCATGAAGTTTTATGCTGAGTTTTGTTACACTAATGTTCTACACCTGTAGGTATAGTCTTGAAGTCCAAGAGAGACTTAAAGGCTGAGGAAGCCAACAGTGATGTAGACTCAAAAAAGTTCCTGTTATTTATCATAGAACCATAGAATGGCCTACTTTGGAAGGGACCTTAGATATCATCTACTCCAACCTCCCTGCCATGGGCAGGGATGGCTCTCATCTAGACAAGATTGCTCAAGGCCTCATCCAGCCTGGCCTCAAACATTTCCAGGGAGGGGACATCTACAGCTTCTGTTCTACAAGCAATCTCTTCCAGAGTCTCACCACCCTCATACTAAAGAACTTCTTTGTAATATCCAGCCTAAACCTATTGTCTTTCAGTTTAAATCTATTTCCCCTTGTTCTATCCCTAGACACTGACAAAAAGTCTCATTATATGTTGGGCTGTGTCTTCTTCTCCGGAGATCTTGGAGCACTTCCTGATGGTAACACTTAGATGGCATAAGATGTTTTTGGAAAAGCAGAATGTACTGGAGATGTTTGTCAGGGCTGTCACAGCTGGAAGCAGCTTTTATTGTGCTTTTTCTCCATGTGAATCCTAGAAAATTTTACTAGGGGAAAATTCCTTAGCCTTGTCTTCAGCAGTGTTCAGACAGGAGAGCTCCCCAGCAGCCTGGCATGTTTGGAAGCCACGAGGTCCACCTCACAGAATCACAGAATAGTCATGGTTAGAAAAGACTTCTGAGATCACCAAGTTCAACACACAGTTCAATACAAAAAAACCCCACCAAAAACATCCCCAAACAAACACAAACACCACACACACTCCACCAACACTCACAAAACCAAACCAAATCAAAACAAAGCAATAAACCAACCCTGCCATCTCAGCCACTAGAGCATGCCCTGAAGTGCCACATCTACATGTTTCTTAAATACCTCCAGGGATGGTTACTCAACCACCTCTCTGTGCAGTTGAGTCACCTATTAGTATTGCCAATATTAAAATGCATGTGTGTGTATTTTTATGTATTAATTAAGTCAGGGGATGTGCTCTATTTGTGTATGCCTAGAGTTTGGAAGTGAAAGCACTGTAATGTATGCTAACAATGTAGTTGGCAACACAAAATGGAAAAGAGTTATCTGGTCTTTTCCCTTAATTTTTTGTGGCAAGGTTTTTGGTTGGTTGGTGTTTTGGGGTTTTTTTTTTTCATTTAATGTGGGTGAATGTATCAACTTTATTTGCTGTTGCCCTGCTTGCTGATACTGCTATTTCATTCCTGGATTGTCAGGCTCTGATGCCCTAAGCTTAATGTAGCACATTTGGAAAGCCATCATGTCACCAGTCTGTCATCTTGGATTAACAGTGAGCATCAGCTACAGCCAGCTAGGATAGCAAATTTGGGAGCTACATCCCTGCCTGGAGCCAGTCATAGTATGGTCTTAGTGACAGCTGCTGGCAGTGTGTAGTAAGAGCTGGTGAAGTGAAAATGGAAAGCTGGTACATGCGTGCAAGAGAGTCATCAGCTAGGAATTGGTATGGCTCAAACTCAGCCTTTTAGTGCCTTCTATTTTCTCTCGTTAGTAGCTTTGCTCCCCAAATTGGAACCTTTAAAGTCCATAGATGAGGCTTAAACAAGACTGACTGGCAACAGTGCAAACATGAATTTTACAACAGCCAGTCAAATGAAATAAACCAGAATGATGTGTATAATGATGGTAACATTAGCTTGCCTTACTGCTAATATGAATGCTTGTAAGATAAATATTGAAGATCTGTAAATAAACTATCATCATACTACATGAAACCTCCTTTCAAACCGTAATTCTACTTAAAAAAGAAGCAATGGTTTTCTTTAATCTTTTCAACAGCCACTCTATGCTGAATCATTTCCTTTAATTGCTGTTCTAAAACATATAACAGGTTTTTTAATGCCTCCTTTTTATATTTATCTTTTTACTTCTCATTAATTGCACTGATTCCATTCAAGTCTGAAAATGAAATTGCTTCCTCAATGTATTTCTCTTCTGCTCTATGTAAACATGGGCTTTTTTTATTAGCCCTGTTTGCAGTGGAGCTAAAAGTGCACTAGTGCCTGATGCCCCACGAGGCTTTCTCCAGATGTCTGAGTTACACGTGCTTTAAAGGACACTAAGAACAGCTGCCAGGTAAAACAAACCTCACCTTTTTCTCTTACTGTGGGGAATTTATCTCATGCTGGAGGGACTGAAAAGCAGCAGCAGGAGCCAGTGGGGTAGATGCGTGCCCCTCTCTTTCCAGGGGCTGCTCTGGGCAGCTCATCAAGCCTTTGCAAATTAAGAGTCTGAAACTTTGTGTGCCAAAGCTAGGCATCATGATACAGTCCTCCTCCCTCCTTTTGTTTGAACAATCCACCTACTTATTCTAGAACTATAGGATGGTTTGGGTTGGAAGGGATCTTATAGTCCACCTCCCTGCAGTGGGCTGGAATAGTTCCCACTGGACCTGGTTGCTCAAAGCCCTGTCCAACCTGGCCTTCATTAATTTGCTTTGATTGCAGATTTGGTTGGCAATGGAATTGGTTTGGTTAATGGTGTATCAAAACCTGATTAGAACTGATGAGATCAATAGGAACAAAGAAGTCTTAAAGCATTTTAAAATTAATCCTGTCTCATAGCAATAAGATAAGCAAAGTCCAGTACAATTTAGTCTTTCTGTCATTAGTTGTTTTGGGAAAAGAAAACGTGAAGCAGAGAGCAGTGACTGAGCCAATGACTGAATTTTTCACAGCGTCTCAAATAGCAGGAGCATTCCTGCTCAGAAGTTTTTTGGCATTTTGCTGGTTTTGACACAGAACATTTACCAGGCTGGGAGCAGGTATGTCACAGGGATGAGCAGTCTGTAAATGAAAGCAGCAGCTGTTGACTCCTGAGGCTCTTCTGAAGGGACTCACAGAACCTCAGCTACAAACCCTGAGAATGTCAGTCCCTCTGCTCCCAGAGGAGCTGTGGCAAAGCTTCAGTGCGGGATGAGGGAATCCTGTGTGTCCCACAGCTTCTGAATCCATACCAAAATGTAAGCTGATTTTAAGTGGTGGGAGACCTCTGATTAAAAGCTTTCCTGGTGGCCTGACCATCCTGATGGAGAGTAGAGCTGCAGGTTCGTTTTTGTCTCAATAGAGCATTAAAGTGCAAGCAGAATTGTTATATGTGTGTTACGAGCAGTCTGGAAGTGTCACCTGGTATTATGATTATCTGATATTTTCTTTCATTTTTTTGGTAACAACACAACTTCACAACTTCAAACATCCATGTTAAAATTTTTAAGGTTTTGTTCCTCCTTCTGTCTGACTTTTTTTGGTTTTGTTTCAGTCAGAATTTAGCAGTGTGAGTGCAAGTCTGGATAAAAATCAGTATTTTTTGACACACAGTTATACACACACACACTCAAAAATGTCAGTATTCCCATTAATCAATTCTAATATGTAGCAAAAAACAACTTCCGTGTGAGAGATGTGCCTTTATTTCCAGACACATACAGACACATACCTACAAATATTTAAGCAACGGTATGTGTGTATATACAGAAATATAAAACACAGTTCAGTTGTTTCCGGTAATGCAGTCCAGGGAAGTTTGGTGAATAGTTATGGGTCATAAGCTATTTTAAAATAATATTTTTAAGCTATAGTGTGTCAGCTGTGTGTGGGGGAGTGTGTTGATCATTTTGAATTTTAATTCTTGGAAATATATTTCTTTTCATAAGATGGTAAACTACAAGGCCTGTTCACTGCAGTCTTGTGTAAATGCTAGGAGTGTGTTCCTCTTCTGCAGTCCTTCAGAGCTGCCTCGTCACTTGTTTCATTCTACTAATTCAGCTTTTGGAGCAGTCATCTTTTTTTTCCACTGAGGATAAGGATATTCTGATTACAAAGCTTTGGATGCCCTGCTGAGCATCACCTCCTCAAATATCCAGCTTGTTTGCAGATAAAGACACGGTATCCGTAACTAAACCTGCGAAGAAGGGAATTAATGGTCACTCCAGCTAGCAGCTGGTCTCTCCCAGAAGGCCCCTGACATCTATATAATTGTTTCAGTAGTGTTAGTGTCTGATTTATCTGTAGGCAGTTGCTGATCTTAAGGACTGTGCATTCTAAAAAGGCACATTTACACATATCACAAGACTTTTAGAAGTTAGGAACTGGCTGCAGATGGTGTCTGTTTGCTGTGTGGACTCTGGAGGAACTAACAAATTTGATTTTCATCATCCTTCTTCCTCTTCCTTTTATGGATTAGAAAGATAGGACTGGAGAGAAAACCATGACTATTAAATCCATCTCCCGGCAGTGCGGGAGAGTGCTCAGAACATCTGCACACCACGGTCCATAGGAATGCCTTCCTGTTGGGATTTGGGGTGGATATTTCCTTCCTCTCTCTAAAAAAGCATTTGAGCATTAAAAGCCACGTCTGGCTTTGACTTTGGCTTCTTCAGTAGGAGCAGCACATGACAAACAGAGCAGCACACAAATGAAAACCAGAGGAGCATAAAAAACTGCTGAGTAGACACAGAGGCAGACTTCTGGACTTTTCCTGGGACAAAACTGGGTTATTTTAGAGTGGAAGAAACCATCCTTTTACCTTCCAAGACTACTTGTTTTGTAACCTCCTTTGCTTCCTCGTCTGCCTTGCTGCCTGTGTTTGAGAGGATGAGCACTAGCCAAGGTGTGGGTGAAGAGCAGATACAGATGATTATAGAGAACATAATTGGTTTTGAAGAACTGACAGGTATGCTGAAGTGAGAACACTTGCTTTCTCATGATGGCCATGTGTGTGCTGTACAACAACGTAGTGGGGATCCACCATATGTACACTGCCTGCCAAAAGCAGACCTGTATCCACCAGAGAAGTTCACTGCAGCATGGTGCCTGGAAGAGCTGGAGGGAAATACATGGCTTGTGTGTAAGGAAAAAAAAAACAAAAAGCAGTCCTGCAGTAAGAACTGCAGCTCTCATTTAGGAGAATGTAAATAACCAGGGATTTTCTGTGAAATGGGATCAGTACGTTAGGAGTTTGTTTGAAATCCTTTTTAAACTTTAAACAAAGCCCTTATCAGATCATTACATGTGCTCCCAAGGTTAATTCTGCATGGACTGAACTGAAATGAAAACTGCAGCTGATGACCTTCCTGGGAGAGGTGGCCTGGCACTGCACAGATGGAGGCTACAGCCCCCCCCTCCCCAAGCCTTTTTCTCCCTCTTCCTAGCTTCCAGCCAATTTGGGATTTTAGCAGGGACCTCTTGCTCTCCAGTTGTGCTCCACAGCCCCCCTCCCACATCCGAAGGGATGGATGCTGCCCAGCTGTCATCTTTTGCAGGCAGCAGTTGCGTTGCTGGCTTCACCTTCCCTCCCTCCCTCTGCCAAGGGGAGGAAGCTTCTCCCAACCCCATGACTCTCATTTCCACCCAAAATGCATTTGTGGCCAGTGTGCCTGCTTTTTTTTCCCAGCACAGTTGTCCCTTGGCTTAAATAGCTCTCTCTTGTCCTTGGTGTGTAATCCCCTTACAGGCAGGTTTCTATCCCCTTACCCCTCCTTATCCCACTTCATGAGAGGCTTTGAAAGCCACATGTCTTACCTCCTGCAAGAGGCTCTCTGTTGCCTCCTTGTCCTTGGAGCCTCAGTATCTATTGCAATACCACCTCGCCTTTCTTCAGTGGGGATGTAAGCCCACTGCAGATTGCCCCTGACCATCCTCTTCTGGAAAGACCACCCTTTGGAAATGCACCCTTGGGTCGTGTGTGCCTTTTTCTCTATGTATCTGCCATCAGTGGTTTCCTTGCAAGCACTGTGGGCAGCTGGCATCCAGAACTTCTTTGTGCCCACTATTATGTGCAAATTCAGGAACTTGAAAATTCTGCCAGTAGTCCCAGCAGCGTGACATTGAATTTGGTACTGTTGAATTTCATCACAGACCTATTATCACACATTTCAGTGCCATATTCTGCTATTTCTGAAGGTTATTAAGGAACATAGACACTTGAATACAAAGTGGTTCCAAGAGTTTCACACCACTGCTGTTGTCCATGTCGGCTAATGAACGTATAAATCGCTTTTTAATTTTTTTTTCAAGCTTTATTACTGCTAAATCTTACATTTATAAAACCAGCAGATAAACAAACTGATAGCTCAGCTTTTGCTGCAGTTCCCACAGCAAGCAAAGTGAGGAATTGCTCTGGGTCTCATGGTGCTGTGGATATTGTTACTGTCTCTCCATATTAAAAAGGAACTTGTGTAACGTCAGCAAAGTCATAATTACAGAGATATCATAGCCATATGGAGAGTAGCAGATTAGTGCCTGGTTAAGGATGGAATTGGATTGATACTGCTCTGCATCTGCCCAAGAATTTTTGTGTGTCCAACAGGCCTGGTTGCTACCCTCACCCTCTGGACAAACTCCTGCTTATGGTGCAATGGAGAACCCTTTTTCCATGTGCTGACTATGTGTATGGTTTAGGTGGGTATAGGAATCCCCTGTAGAAGCTTCCTCTCCTAAACTACATTCTAGCAACTCCCCTTTGGGGTTTTTTTGCAGAGTCTTTGCTGACTGTATCGGTCTGATGACTTTTAAGTGTCTGCTGTCATTCAATGCATGTGCTAGTGCAAAAGTGCCTTTTTTCCTGTACATTTAACTAGGATGCACACATATTTTCTTCCCTTCTAGAGTTGGATGAACTGCACCACCTGGTCACTGTATGCTCATTACGTGCTCTGTCCTCTGTTTTATTCCAGTTGAGAGATGAAGAAGTTTTGATGCTGGGTTTAAGATGGTGTAGTATGATGCTGTAGTTTGTTGCTACATATCTGAAGACAGTTATGCATGCTAGGAGGAATTCCTGTGCTGAGTGATACACTCAAGCTACCAAAATGTCTTAATGGGAGACTTTTTCAAAGTCTTCCCTACCCTTGCCACTCCTGAGGTACAAGAGAGTCTTTCCACTGAAGTCTAGATCATTCTTGTGCTAGTCTGAGGGCCATGGATAGCACTAGAGGCTGTTTTTCAACATGATTAATTTTCTTCCTTTACTGTCTTCACACTGGGATTATGGAAGTTTATATTTTGCATGAATTTTTTTAGGAGGCAAGCAATCCACAAATGCATTTGAGAAACAATAAAGGGTTTAAATAGGGGATGTTCGTGTTTCAAAACATCTAGTCTTGATTATCTTGCATTTCTTGTCTTTTGAAGTCTTATGCCTCAGTAAAATTGGTGAACTGTATTAAAATTTGAGGTCAAGCTATATTATGCTCTGTAAACCACATTTCTGTCATCTTTGTTTATTGCTTCTCTAGGATTTGAAAGACTGATTATGAGGAATAGCTGCTGCATTTAAGCTTCCAAAAACTTTCAGGTCCCTTTCACATCTCTGACTGTATCAGTTGATATATGATTGGTTGGTTCCTTCAGTTCTGCTGTATATAGTACTAGGCCTTCAAAACAACCAATGTTTCTTTGGTTAGGAGTGTGCCTTCTCATTTATATTAAACTCAGCATACATGTATTTAAAGTTACAATTGTTGAAGACTTTGCAGTTTTCAGTACCATATTAATCACTCAGAAATATACTTTGACACTTTTTAAAGCACAGAAGCTCAGCAAGGAGGGAAGGACGTGTCCTAAAGAGAGGGAAATAAGTAAGCTTAGCCTGCCCTAAATACTTGCAAAACAAGCAAGTAAATGGAAAAAACCAAAAAGGCCACATAGAATTGTAAAATGGCTTGAGCTGAATGGGGCCTCTAAAGGTCATATAGTCCTATCCCCCTGCAGTGAGCAGGGACATCTTCCAGTAGAGCAGGTTGTTCAGAGCCCCATCCAATGTGACCTTGAACATTTCCAGGGATGGGGCATCTACCACCTCTCTGGGCAACCTGTTCCAGGGTTTCACCACTCTCATTTTAAAAAATTTCTTTCTAACATCTAGTCTAAATTTACCCTCTTAGTTTACAACCATTACCCCTTGTCCTACCCTTACAGTCACTGCTAAATCATTTGTCCCCATCTTTCTTAGGGGCTCCATTAAGTACTGAACCACAAACTTCAAACATCAAGGGAGACTCCTGACTCCTGAGAAGAATGTTCTGGCTAGTTTAGCCAAGCAAGTGGGGAGGTTTAAATCCTCTGAAAGGGTACAGGTTGGTCAGTGTCTACCTTGACAAGCTGTTGCCTTGAAGTCCTGCCACACCATCAGTGCCATTCCCTGTGGCCACAGGCAGGGCCAGGCAGGGCAGCCTGGAAATCCAGTGCTGAGACTGAGACCACCATGGGAAATTGTTCTCTCTCTTGTAGCCCCTCAGTAAATAGCAGAAGGACAGAGACTGAAGGGGGCCACAGCTCTCCCATGGTGTGGCTGCTGTGGAGCAGAGCCCTCCTGTAGCCTTGACTGGTATTTTGCTGGATGTCAGTCCTAACAGTGACTCTCAAGCTGTGTGGCAATGTTCTTGTCCACCAGTCACTGTGCATTGCCCAAGAGGAGTAGGAGAGGTGGACACTTGTCATCTTTGAAAGCATAATACAGAAACAAATGTGTTCTCTGGTGAAACAGACACTAATTCAGGGGGACAGGTGAGGTGGGACACTCTCCTTTCCTTGGAGATCCCTAGGATGCCCAGGCTGGATCCCTCTGTGCATTCTTTGCCCACTGTCAAATCTAGATGGTGACTCTATTGTCTCTCAAAAACTCCTTCCATCCCAAATGCTGCCTGAAACATTAACACTGTTTTTTATTAGGTTTAATATGGGTTCCAGAAGGTTGGCTTTTCCTTTTGTTGTGTTCAGGGACACCATTTCTGCTTTCCCATCCATTGGCCTTTTACTGTGCTGAAATTCAGTTGTGGCACAGTGAACACTCCTTGAACCCTGTGAGTTTGGATGATATTCATGGGTAAGCCATATCCAGACCTTGGTAGCAGGAGCAGATCTCTAGCCAAATACCAGACAGACCAGGTCCTCTTCAGAGCAAATACACAGTAGAGGAAAAAGGATATTCAGAAGAAAAACTGAGGAAAGAGAAGCTTAACTGCAGATGAGGTTTTGGCTGTGCAGGTGCAGCATTTGCAGAGCATCCTGGTGATGTGTTGGGCAGATGCATGCTGTGAAGATACTGCCTCACTGCTGCATCAGGCCTCCCCTGTCCTTTTGTACCTGTTGGAAGGGGGTGGAGAGACGAAATGTGAAACACCCATGGGTGCTATGTCAAGCTCCAGCAGCATCCTCAGTCCTGGCTTTGTGCCTGGGCCTTTGCCCAGCTGCTGGCCCTTGAGAACTGAGCTCTGTGAGCCTGATTCATGACAGGGGAGACTACCTGCTCTCTATAACCACAGCTCAACAGAGGAGGTGTTGGTGAAGGGGGGAGAGACCATCACAGCTTGGACAAACAGGTGACCTGGGTGAGCAGCCACCCACCAGAGGTTGATGATTCTGCCTGATGCAGACTGCAGCTCTGCAAAGGTTCTGGCTGCTGAACGGCTGTAAGCTGAAGCTGGAAACAGCTTGTGACCCCCACAGCCTCAGCCCAAAGTGATCTTGCCCCCCACCAGCCTGGTTTTTATTCTGGATGGCCAGGGACCACCATGCAGCTTCTTCACAAGTGACCACACCTGGCAGGCACAGGAGCCGTGGGAAGCATGATGGATCAGTATTCAGGAAGGAGGGATGGCCACAGGGCTCTCAGCTGTGCTCCCTAAGGTAATGCTGGGTGCTGAAGGCACCTCCTGTCTTTAATTCCCTGCTTTGGCTTGCAGAGCAGGATGCTGCTTTTGATGTCTCCAAACCGTAAATTCTTTTTTCTTAGACGTTCAGTCATGCATATTTAAAGCTGCGCTTCAAGAAATTAGGTCTGAAAATGCCCAGTAGAAATGTATTTTTGCATTCTTTTTTTATCAGGAGATGACCACATTTTTGTCTGCAGCCGACTTAAAAGATACATCAATTAATAGAGCCACTGGTGACTAAACTGTAAAATAGAATCTTTTCTCTCATTTAATTACATGTCTTACATAAAATAAGCTTAAGTCTCATGATGAAGAACTTAATATTACTTATATTTCCAAGTATTTTTCTGTAAATGCAAGGTGTAATAAAGCTGAGGTTTTCACCATAAGAATATGACTGTTTATTATAAACATTCATTATCTATGTGGTCTTAGTATGGGGATCAGGTCCTAAACCTCATTACTCTTCTTGAAATGGCATGTAATTAATTATTTCCTAATAGGAAAACTCTATAAAAGGAAAACTCTATAAAAATAGGTATTTGATATTGTATTGACAAGAAATTATTAGTTCTCTGCCATGCTGCAAGGGTGTTTTCAAGCTCTTGTGTAGTGTTCCCCCATACTGGACCTTTTGTTAGTGTTCTTAGGACTTCTTGAGCCATAACCAGTTCTTCATCCTGCAGCAAACAAAATTACTCTGTTGTTTTCTTCCCTGCTGTTCATTAATGATCATTTGCCTCTTCTGGTTGCAAGGAGAAGGCTGCAATTACGTTGTCTGTGATTTTCAACCTGCTTTCCCTACAGAGAAAGTGACAAAGCCCTGTTTGTCATTTCAGCCCTGGACTGACTGCATGGAAAGTGTTATTAAACTGTGGTGCAAGGGTAATGTATGGATGGGTGGGGGTGCTGGGGTATACAACTTCCTTGTAATTGATAGAGGCACTGTTGAAGTTAGGGTTAAGTATTCACTCTGTTGTCTGCTGAATTGGTGGTGAGTAACGAGATCACCTCTATGATAACTTCATATTCACTTCAGCATCTTACTGAGAGTAAATATTTTACTTCCTTTTCATGTGTTTTTTTTTTTTTTAACCAACACTACAGTTTTACCTCTGAGGGTATTAACCTGGTGGCTGGACAACTGTTCATACTTCTAATGGCATCCCAGCAATGAAAAGCACTGAACTTCAGAAAATATTTTTGGAAAAGAAATAGGACAGTAGCTCGCCTACAGAAAGTAGCTGCGTGAAACCAGATTGTTAAGCTGGACATCAGTGTGTTTAATCAAATTCTACTCTGCTGTATTGCAGGGCAGGTCTGATGGCTGAAGTATCAGCTCTGACCTGGTGGCAACAGGAGCACAGAGGCAGCATCCCTGTTGCTGGGGTTTGCATGTGCAGGCATCCCTGGTGGTGGTTTATGCAGGGAGAGCATGGGCCAGTAGTTTTAATAAATAGGAATTGCAGTTTTGGTTGGAAAGAGCTGTGCTGGATAATCTATTTTGTGACAGCAGCTAGCACTAGATGGATGCTGAGCAGCAGGGATCATAACTCAAATAGATGGCTGGGGTGAAGGGAGGAAGCCAGACCTGTTGTGCTGGGACATCCTGCATGTACAACAGTGGGAGACAACCCTGAACCCAAAGAGTTGCAGCCTACCCAGGTGAGACAGGCAATGGACCACAGAAAAAAATGTAACCTAATGAATTAATCATATGGCATTTTTTATTAGGAAAGGATTATTGGGAAATTCTGTCAGAAAAGAAGCATTAGAGGAGGGACAGGCCTGAGTTAGAAGAGCAGAGAGACAAAAGATTGTCATGTCAGGTACTGGGGGATGTATTAAAAAATGTTGAAATCAGGGACCAGAAGGTGCAAGAGCAGTTATGTACCAGAATGGCCACTGAAGATGTTTTCTTCTAACAAAGTGACCTTTAAAGGCTGTCTTTCAGTTTGCAAATGGTCTGGAAATGGATATTTGACTCACAACTTTTTCTATATTAGATTCTTCACTGAAAATAGTATAATTAGAGTGGATTTCTCAAAAAAGACAAGGGAGTTTTACCAGAAATATTTGTTTCTGTCTATCATAACTTCTTTTTTTTTAAAGCATCTTTCATTTTTAGTGGAAATACTAGGCAGCCCCATTGGTGACTACACCTTTGGTAGTGGTTTTATGTTTGGCTTTTTTCTGTCAGTGGCCATAATTTTTTATTTTTTCCAGCAGGGAGGTAAGGACAGGAAAGAGTTGCTTTCATCCAAAGGTAGAGCTCATGGCATCTTTGCTTCTTTTTAGCTCCAGCAGAGGTCGATCCTGTGCAAGAGGTAACCCCAGTTGGCTTTGTAGGTGTAGTCAAGATGATCACATGTGAGGATAGAGAATTGGGCTGTGTTGCTGGCTTACATGCATCTCCACGTTGCATCATAACTTTTCTTATTGCTTTGCTCCTGACAGAGATGAGCTGACACTGAAGCTTGAAGGAGGATTTATGTTTGTTTTAGTTACCTGCCTGCCTGATAAGAGCCCAGAGGCAGAAGCAGGAGAAGATTCAAAGCCAGCCACTCCCATTGCTTGGCAGGCTGTAAAGTGAGAACATTTTGAATGTGATCCCTTGCCTATTTTGGGAAAGTTATAAAAATTTCAGAGGTAGGCCAGTTATTTTTAAGCCTCTCTGGACATGCCTTTAATGCAGGATTTGTTCTGGATGCTGTCAAGGTCAACCGTTTCCTTTGTGAAAAAGTTTCCCTCCTCTGGGGAAATGTCTGGTAGATCTAATTAGCTGTGTGCCTTGGTCCTCTCTCATTTCCTCATAGCCTGCTAAAGCCATCGCTAGACCTTTCAGCTTCAGACAAGATGGATTGCATTAGTCCTTGTCTGCTTTCCCCTGGCTTCATCCATTTTATGTACAGACTTTTCTGAGCCTGTTTGAGAAGAAGATTGCAGTAGAGCTATGCAGAGTCAGCAAACTTCTAACTAAATCCAGGCAGGCTCATGTTTGGAAAACAATTATTGGAACCAAGGAGTTGAAAATATCAGCAACATGGGTATTTCCCTTGTATCTGACTCTTTCTTGACACTTGAATCTCTTTTTTAAGTTGCATACTTTTTATATACATTTAGCAAGGTTGCAAATATGAAATGAAATAGGAAAATGATGCCTACAATGAAATCCTGATTAATGAAGCTGCCCTCGTGCACCTCAGTTCTGTGGATAAAGAACAGGTCCAGGGAAATACTGAGTTCTCCCTGCTGCTTTTGGAAGCAGTAGGGATTGCTGTTTGCTTTGTACCAATCAGGATTGGGTTCCAAGTTTTATTTTGCCAGACCTTAGGAATCAAAATAGCTGACATCTGTAATGAACAGGAGGACATGAATTATGTAGACAAATAAACCAGAAATTACTGCTGCACATTTATCTTCACCTATGTAAATTATAAACTTCAAATGTTCCATATGGAGGCCTTGTGTATAAATTAGTTCCTCTGCATTTGGGCCTTTTGCATCTCTGTGGATGTTAAATATAGTAGGTTTCATATCTCCTATCTTTGTTTAAGGCAGCAGCTCCCTTTATACCATGCTAGCAATGCTCCATGGGATTTGGGGTATGAAGACAACAGACTTGATTGGGATGTAGTGTGCATTCAATTTAAAAGAGTCCACAGTGTTTTCCTGACTGATTCTGACAGAATTAAACATATTTCACTTTCAAAAGTTATTTGCTCAATTTTACATATTTTGTTTCTGTCACCCAGGAGGAGGGGGTTGATAGTTTATTCTTTTCCCAGCACTATTAAAAGAAATAATTCTTAGATATTTTTCTGTTGTCTTTATGAAAAAGCTGCATGTGTTTAGCATCAGTTCTGATTTCAGCAGTGCTCAGCATTGTCAGAATAGCACTCTCCCTGTCACCTGTAAAGCTGCAGCATATACCCTTGTATGAATGCTCCTGACCATATCTTTGTGTCTCTTACAAGCAGAAGATGGTTTATAGGCAAGTGAAGTTAGACTTAGCATTCAGTTCAGTGGTATTTCTGCTGCCTGTAGCGTGTGAACTTTTCCACCACATCAAATCAGCTCCAGAACTGGGGACAATAGGTAATGTTGGAAACATCTGTACTAATGCTGGAGGAAGTGAAACGAGCTAGGAAGCCTACCTTTAGCTGACACCAGTGAGTGGTGGGATGTGTCTGTGATACCATGCTTGAGGAGAGGCAGGACAAGGCTTGGAAAGATGCTTTGTCCATGTGCAGTTTTGCTGTCGTACTGAAAATCCACAGTTCGTTCAGATGTGGGAGTAAATGTGAAATAAATTAAGAAATTAGCTGGAAAGGAGCAGGGGAGCATAGAAATGTTTGGAAGGCCAGTGAGGTTTGAGCATGATGGACATGGCCAGAGCAAGCGGTAGAGCTGATTGGAGGGATTTTTTATTATTATTTTTTCTAGATTAAATAGGAACGTTTTCATTTCAGTGGGGTTTTTCCTGGAAAATGACCAAGTGGCCTGCCTGCTTCATTTCATGTCATCTCATCAGTCAGGGGTTTCTGGGGTGTGTTAGCCTAGCCTAAGTTCAGATGCAGTGAAATGTGAGACCTGCTAGCACTGAACAATGTGATTTCTAGTTGCTTGTAGTTTTTACAATCCTTGCCCTACTTGGATATCTCCTACGTTGTTCATTTGTTTTTTTTTTTTAACTTTTAAAATGGTTGACCTAAATGAAGGGCAGGTCTAATAATGTTTCATTGAATGCTGCGTCTCAGGTTTCCTGGCTGCAAATATGTGAATCTAGGGGCTTCCACTGCAGTGAGGTTTTGTGGGGAAGACATGAGCTCCATTTGACGAAATTCAGTATGAAATAGCTTTCTAATTACGTTGAAGGCTGGAGAAAGAGCACAGAAAAGAACCAGAAGTAGCAAGGTGGGGATTGTTTGTGGGTTTTTTTTTTTCTTCTCTAGTCCCTAAAAGATAGAATTCATGGTTGCTGGTTGGTGCAGGAACAGTGGATCAAAAAGGTGTCTTAATTTCCTCAGTTTCCCTCTTCAGTTTGTTTCAGCCCTGTAGCGGGTATCAGTACATTGCAAACCCTTGCTGAGACTGACAGAGACTTTTCCCACCCCGCAGCAAGTGAGAGGAGAGAGCTGTGCTGCTTGCTTTGGCCTGGGAAAATGTGCAGAAAGGGAGCATCCATCAAGGTAGTGTGAGAGGTGAGACAGTTTGCAAGCATTTAAAAAGAGATGACAAAACTCAGCACAGACCTCTCCTAAGCCTGTGGACCCAAAACACACCTGAGTTTCTGGGGCTTGTTAAATGCAGTAGGACCTGCAGAGCTAAGCCAGACCTGCCCTACCTGTTGGCTCAAGGCATATGTACAGACTCTCTGTAATGATGACATCTGATGGAGGATTAATGTCTGCTTTGGCTGTTTTATCCAGGTGTGGGCTATTGCTGCTTAAACCAAGGTTTGTGTAAAGTCCAAGGAAAAGTTCAGAGTCAAAGCATCTGGTATGTTTGTGACAGGCCTTGCAGCCTGTTATCTTTTTTACTAGACGACCTTTAGAGGTCCTTTCCAACCAAAATTATTCCATGATCTTAAGGGGTTTTTCTCTTTCGCTTTCCCTTAACCACACCAGAGGACAGGACAGCACAAAAAGCTGAATAACCTCATTATGTAATAATCACACCCTCTGTTCTTCTATCCTTGCTGTGAGTTTTACATCTTTAAGCACGGAGCATGCATTTCACCTTCCTGGCTCTGCTTGCATGCAGTGTCAATAGCTCTGCCTCACAGCCCCTGCCGTCTATGGGACCCAGTGCCGTGATGAAGGAGTTTGTCAAGAGATCTGTTTTAGGAGGGCAGAGTCCCTATGTCTGAGTCCCCAGCAACAGCACTGAGTGAGCAAAGCTCCCCAATGCAGCTTGGAGCCAGAGTGCTGCCAGCTCGGTTCTGGAAGCTGCCCCATGGGCTTCACAGATCCTGCCCTGAGGGCAGCATCACTGTGCCTGCAGGACACCCCTCAGCCCTCTGACTGCACAGGGGTTGCTGCCTTGCCCTGCACCATGCAGGCAGACCCAGCAGCAGCAGCTGGGCAAGGGGACACATGGCATCAGGTAAAAATTGAAAATAGCTGAGCAATCTAGGCAGCCCTTCACTGTGCATCCTTCCTCTAGTCAGCTCACTCTGTGCGTATTCAGACTCTCAGCTTGAAGCCACAGGAAAAAAAAAACAAAAACAAAAAATCCAAAACAATCCACAAAGTCAGAGATGCTTGAGGAAGGGTTGTGTAAAAAGGAACTGGGAGGAATGGGGTTCTAGCCCTCAAAACAGAAGGTACTGACAGTTCTCCCAAAGCTCCTTACATTTGAGCATGATCTCCCCCTGTAGTCCCTTTTTAGAAGCAAACCTTTTTTTTTTTTTTTTTTTTTTTCATTTGCTAATGGTCGTTTTTCTGTACCAGTCCAGCTGTCTCATTAGGGGCATCATAGGTTCTGCAGCTGCCAGTTCATTTCTTCAGTGCCTACTGAGGAGCTGTGGTGGGGTTGTCCCCCCTTTATCATAGATTGTAGTTGTCATTCCATTGTCAGGACAAATCTTAATTCTTGGAGGGGGCCATACAAGGCTAGGTGTTGCTAGAGAACTCCACCAGCAGAATGGCACTGCTGCTTTCTTTCTCCATGTGTGCTGCCTGTTGCAGGTATTTATAAATAAAGCTAATCTGCATGGTGAATCTTGGCTCAGGTGGGGCTCTAAAAGGCTTGTGGTCACTCTCCTCTGCCTGCCAAAGTATCTGAAATATTTTGTATGTCTCCCAGAGGGGGTGTATTGATTATATACCTGTATCTATCTGCCACTGTTAATCTTGATGGTTTCCTAATAATTTTCCATTCTGCCACTGAGCTATGTGATCATGGTCTGAAGGGAAACAGTGGGAAGGGAGTGGGAAATACTGGGGAGAGATTGTGGATTTCAGGAGGTGCTCTGAGTTTCCTTTTGGGCCCTTCATCACCTATTGGTCCTGACTCACAGATCACACTGGATGCAGAATTAGACTGACTTGGGGGTTTCAGGTCAGATGAAGAAAATACTTTATTAATCAGGTGCAACCATACAAGGTTCATTTCTGCAGCCTCTTGGGGTGAGAGGTAGAGTAAGAGAAGGTGTGTATGGTGACAGTGAGTGGCAGAAGCAGTGTGCTTCCTGCTGCCTTGTTTTCAGGCCAGTGCTATCCTGATCTTCTGTCTGCCCTTGTCCCTCCTGCTTTTAAAGAAAAGAAACCTTAAACACAGTACATTGAGTGTTCCCTTGATTATGTGATGGAGCAGAGAGAGATAAGGATAATAAGTGTATCTTGAAAATAAAAAGGAAAGAAGGTTGGCCTTTGGGTGAAGGTGGGCATTAGTCATACCACTGCACTCTGTTAAATAAAGGTCATGAAAAGGTTTAAAGAGAAGTCTTCTGTTTTTTCCTCTTCACAAGTGAAATTCCAGGTGGTGCTGCTGCAGCCCAAGGCACAGCTGCAGCATGTCTTTGTGGAAATGCCCCATCCCCTCAGCACAGGACCAATCTTTCTGGGGGTTTACTGGAGGGTTTCCTTAAACCCGTGTAAATCAGAGCTCTGTTAAGAAATACAAGAGGAATGACCCACCAAAACACTTCCCTTCTTTTTTTTCCAAAGTCTGTGTGTACCATAAATTGGATAGGCCCCGCTGAGATGGGGAAACCAAACTCTTAAAACACATAGTAAAGGGTTAGTAATTGTTTCAAACAGCCGACTGAAAATATTTTTTATTACAAGGCTTGAGTTCTCTTTCAAATGTGAAGCTGTGTGTTCATTTTGGCAGTGAAAGCTGCTTTTATGTCTCCCTGAGGACAGTGGTTAAACTTTCAGCAGCTCAGGCACAGAAACCAGCCCTCTGTTGAACTGGAGGTGAGAAACCAAAAGTTGTTCTGTGGATTTCTGAGCCCCCACCACCACTAGCTTTCTGACTTTGCTGATTAATCTGCATCCTCTGAAAAAGCTTTTGTTAGGAAAAAGAGGTAGAGGGGTGAAGATGGTGTGTGGGGATAGGACCAAACTCTGTGGAGGTGTCTGATGCCTATGGGGAGGTAAGCTACGTGGTGATTTTTGTTGACATTCATCTGTTAGCTGGTGGGATGCAAGAGCAAGGAATCAGAACTTTCCATGCAGTTACACAGAGAGATGGACAGGAGCTGGATTTATTCTTGTCACCACCCTGGGCAGGAGAGCAGAAATCCTGTCCCAAAGGTGTGACCAAAATGCTGCTGCCTGCCAGAGCTGGTCAGGGGGAGCAAGAGAGGCTTAGTGAGAGAGGGGGATGAGATGGGTTTCCATGGCAGTGATGCACTCCAGCATGCAATGAGTGGATCCAGTCAGGGGAATGTCTTCCTCACAGCTCAGGGGGGTGTGGAGAAGGAAGGGGATGAGCTAGGAAATGTCAAAATTGTCAGGTGAGATTATTTTCTGTCTGGTACAGAAAGGATCTCCTGTCCCTGAGGACACATCGACTTGCTTTTGTTTATCTGTTCTCTCTTTATTCTCTCTTTTTTGTGGTCTCTTTTCTTCCCCTGCATTCCTCACCTTGTATCTTTGTTCAGAGCATCTATTTCATATCCCCACTCCTCCTGGTCTTTTCCTGAGGTGGCTCTGATTATTCAGCAGCTCTTCTGAATGCAGTTCCCTCTTCGGAGAGGAGAAGTGCTGCACCAGAGCTGTCACTGCTGCAGGCACAGGTCGTCCAGAGGATGGGCTCCTTTGCTTGCTAGTGCTGATCAGCAGGATGGTGGGAAGGGCACAGTGGGAAGGCAGCAATGGGGGTGCACCCTGCATAGTCCTTTTTGAGCCAGCCAAGGTAAAAAAGCCAAAAAGCTGCTTTTCTTTTTTTCCTTCAAAAAGGCTTTCCCTGAGTTAATTCTTCACATCAACCTGTGTGAAAAGCAGCTGAACAATCTTACAGCATAGCTCAGCTGGGATTTTTTAGGGGCAGCATAACTGTGAACAAGGATCCTCTCCACAAACAACTCACCGGAGGGTGACCCTGGTGTTCAAGATTTCAGAGCAGTTTAAAAAGATGCTCACATGAGAAAACTTGGAAAATGAACAAAAGAACATTGGCACATTTCTTCTTCTCCTGCCCCTTGACAGTGGCCTGGAAGAGATTTTAGGGAAGTTTGGGGGAAATTCAGAGACGTTTGCAGAGCTGGCACTCAGGACTGGCCCTTATTTTCCAACCTTTGTCCATGCTATGGGCATAAAGTACACGTGTACAGTCTTGAAGCAGGTGTGCCAGCATCAGGCAATAATCAGCAGATGGTGCAGGCATCATCCCTGCTGTGACCACTGCTCAATGTCAGTGTAAGGCACACCACAGAATCACAGAAACATTTTGGTTGGACAAGACCTTTAAGATCATTGAGTCCAACCATTAATTCTACCAAGTCTGGTGCTGAACAGTGTACCAGAAATGGTACAGAATGGTGCAGAAATAGGCACCAGGGACTTCTCCCACATCCAGCATGCCAGTTCTGAGAGCCCAGGTGCCCCAGGAGCCCTGCAGCGTGGCAGCCTCTGCTTGCACAGCTCAGTCAAGGGGGTGATCCCAGGGCCCACCACTGTCCTCCCACCTTACGTCTGGGGGGAAAGCTTCTGTGGCTTGCTTCTGTATGGTCTGGGAAGTGGAGGAAGGCTCTCTTGCCAAAGTAATGCACTGCAATGTATGCCTGTGGTCCTGAAATGAAGAAGGATGAGACATCAGATAACAGGATCTTGTGGTTTGGGCAGTTTTTGTGGAAAAATCCAGGAGGTGTGAGGTGGCAGCTGCTATTGGTGGCTTTTGGTGAGAGGGATGGAGCTGGCCACCTCTCTCAGTGTGCTGTAAGAGCAGAGAGCCTGTTATTGCAGGCAGTACATCAAATCATGGATTGGAAATCATCAGCTTTGTGGTGATTAGTCCTAGATGTTTGTCCTCTAGTGGCAGTTTTAATATAACATCTCCAGATGCTGGAGATGAATTTTCCTTGTTTGTCTTTCTGGAGTTAGTGAAAGTCTTGAGGCTTCCTTCTGCCAGCACAACAGCACCAGTGAGTCTCTCCAGGATCACCGTGTACTGAATTTGGACACCTTCCCTGGTAGCTCCTGATGAATTTCTCCTCTTGCTTTGCAGATCACAGGCGTTATCCTTCTTGCAGTTGGAGTCTGGGGCAAGCTTACCCTTGGCACATACATCTCTCTCATTGCTGAGAACTCCACCAATGCCCCCTATGTGCTCATCGGGACGGGTACCACAATCATCATCTTCGGGCTTTTCGGCTGCTTTGCCACTTGTCGTGGCAGCCCATGGATGCTGAAACTGGTAAGCACACCACAGTGCCTTGAGCAAGAGGGGAAAAGGTTTTGTTGATGTATTGGGATTCCCTCCATCTCCTGCCAAGCTTCACCAGATGTTAACGTGTTTTTTTAGGCACATCAGCTAGATTTTAATGATCTTAATGTTCAACACGTGTGTCTTTTGGACAAAGACAGGGAAAAAAATCTTTGCCAAACCCAGCTGTTGATTGTGTATGAATGCATTATACTACTGCACAGCATACAGGCTCATGTGTGGTTGAAAGCAGGATAAAACACTGCTGGAGAATTGCTCTGTGAGTAACTCTACAATCGTTCTGTTTTTCTGTGAGCCAGACAGATAGGTGTATTTACAATCTTCAAAATTTCCAAAGCAATATAAATGTAAAATTAATTTGAAGTGTATTTTAAAGGGGTCACTTTAATACTCAGATGTGAAATCTATGCAAAAAATAGTTGGTAGCTTCTAGAAGTACTCCAACCTTTCTTTTTTTCTCCTAACAACTAGAATAAAACAAACCAACCCCAGAAAACAAAGCTGTGTATGACATATTTATCCTCATCTCAAGAGCAGCATGGACTTGAGGTACACTAAGCAGAGGTACAGCAGCTTTCTCTCAGTCCAGTTTAACCCCTTTCCTCAGAAGTTTCTCTATTCTGGGTTTTCCAGCCCACTTTAAAATGCAATGTAACTGCAAATAGGTGAAACAAATATGATAAACTGTGCTTCTAGAAAAACTTAGGAGCAAAATCTGATACACATAATGATTTGAAGAGCAAGAATAGCACTTGTGATGTGCTAAAATAGTGGAAAAAGTAATGACAGTACAAGGTACTTCCTGCTGTGATATTTTGAGGATAATGTTCTAAGGAGATGGGAATGATTCTTCTCCAATTTAAACTGGATTTAAAAAAAAAAATCCGAGCAAACCATCTTAAAGAACATTAATTTCCTCAGCTGGTGGCACAGAAGGGGAGAGGTGGCAGCTGCTGGTGAATTGGCAGGTATATGCTGGTGGCCAGCTGGCACGTTGTTAATGCTGTCATACACACACCACTACTGTCTCTTTCTGGTGATGGGCTATCATGTAGAGCCTTGTTGGAGTTACTGCAGTCCACACCAGAAAGGGAAAAAGGTGAAAGAAGATCTAAGTCCATAGAAATTCAGGCTTCATAAGTCGTGTAATGTTTTTAAAGGTGTGTCACTCACAGTGTCATGTGCTGTTCCAAGCACATGGTTTTATTTTCATGGTACACGTAAGAAATATTTCAGAACCTTCTCTCCTGAACAGAATACAGGCAGTGACTTGACAGCTGCATTAATTGTAGAGAAAGACTTTTCTACTCCGCTCACTGTTGTCCTCCCTTTTCGAACAACCTTCCATTAAAAATAAATTTCCCTCTTTCCATTAAATCTTGCTAGGACTGAATTTAATTTAAAATGTTTCCTTTTTTAAAGAACTGTTATTTAGCATATGGAGAAAAAAGGTAATTTTCCCTCCAGAATATTAATCCTCAGCTTGAAATTTTACCATCCCACTTTGCATTTTTTCTTTAGCTCAGTTATTTCTGCTTAGATGTATTTTTAATAGCTTGTGAATGTCTACACTGCAAGTGCTGTTTTCAAGGTTTATTTAGCTCTGAATCCAAATGCTGCTTCTAAAGTCAAACATGAACCTTGGCTCAGCAGCGTATTTGCAGCATCTGTCTAGTGTTACCATGAGAATATTTCCAGTGAAATCAGTGATTCGTTTTATTCATTGGAGAAACTTAAGGAATCAGGCAGCAAATCCCAGTGTAGCAGTGAGATAGATAAACATGAACCAAAACTCTGGAAAAGCCAGTTTACTTTAGCAGAGTGCCATACAAACATAAAGGGTCTTTTTGTATTCCTTAGTGCAAGGTCAAAACCTGAGTGACTTGGATCCATCTCTGTCATGTGGCTATGTTTGAATTAATATTAGAACACTAAGAAATACAGGAACAGAACTGTCAGTAAATCCAGTAATTAGACAATATATATAATTTGTGAGCTGTATAAACACATGTTCAGGCAATAGCCTATCTATCACCTCCAGAAGACCTTTAGGTTTACTAACACACCTTTAAAGGATGTCTAAAGTGAAAAGTTAAATTTTATGGGGTAACTGGGCAGTGTCCATGCTGAGACAAACGCCTGTCACATCCTGACTTCTCTTGCATCTTTCCTTTTCAGTATGCCATGTTCTTGTCCCTGGTGTTCCTGGCTGAGCTGGTGGCTGGAATTTCAGGGTTTGTGTTTCGCCATGAGGTAGGTGGAAATGTGCTGAGTTTGCATGTGGCAATGCCTCCCTGGGCAGGAGCTGCCAAGAAGTTCTTTGGAGCGCAGAGAACGTGTAGGTCGCTGAGCTCGGCATCTCCATACACATCTCTGTGGATGTGGCTGCTGTGCAACAATAACGTGCACAGCTCTAAAAAACTGATGTAATTCCAAATGAAGAGATTTAGCCAAAGCTCTTGGCCTCAGCTGCCTGACAATTTACTCTGAAGCTATCAGGTTTCGTGCGTCCATCATGTAACATCTTATTTACTTTCTTCCATATGCTGAGGGCTGCAAAATAGATTAAATACTTTTCTTAAACGCAGCTTCTTCAGACAGGCAAGTGGTTGTTTATGTAAGGCAGAGAGCACTTCTGCATCAGATCAGACTCAAGGTTTTGTAAATCTTTTTTTTTTATTTTGGGGGGGGAGGGTGGGGAGAGAAGGGAGTGGGATGGGATTTGGTTTCTATCCTGAGAATAATAAGGAGAGATTAGAAATAGTGAGGGAGGAAACTGGGGCAAGAAGAAGCTTTAAAAAAGTGTGATGGTTTAGATTTGTAGGAACACTTCTGCTTTATCCACTTTAATCAGGTCTATCTCTGGCTTTAAATCTGTGGACCTGCATGCTGTTTGTGCTGAACCAGAACAACCCTACGGTGCCTCCTTGTCTCTTCTCTTTTTATTAACTGGTTTTCTAGTCTTCTCTTTTGATGTGAGATTTCCCTTGCTATAGGCTTTTTTGATGTCTGCCCTTGCAAGTGGTGGACAGGTTTTAATTTGATGCTGAAATACCTGTCCATCTGCTGAGGATTGCTGTTTCATCTGGCCTCACCTGCAGCAGCCTGGGTGTCAGGATGCTGCTCCCTTTTGAAAGAGACAGCCTCTTGTGAAGGTCACAGTCATGTGGGTTGGTCAAATAATCTTCTACCCAGACCCTTCAGCACCTGGTCAAAATGCCTTTCCCAGTGATATGCCTGACCTTCTCCAGAAGCCTTTCTGAGGGGGACAAGGGCTGCCACCTGGTCAAGGTGTTCATGTCTTGTTTTGATGCCACTGGCTTTTGTCACCAAGGTGTTTACACAAGCTTTGGCTCCCACCAGGCATCCATGAGCAGAGAAAAGCATGCAGCCTCCTTCAGCCTTAGTGCTGGAACACAGTTTTTGGAAAAAAAAAGCATCAAAAGATATCTTTCTTCTAGGTTTAGTAATTTTCTGCTTTTTAAAATATAGCAGTTTGCTGGGATAGTTTCCATTCTATGTGCAATAGACTCCACTTGAAAAAGGGCATGAATGACTGCTGAAAGTTAAGGGAGAGCTCTGCCAGCTCTGAAAATAGTCTTAAAAATGGGTGGGAAGAGCTAGTTTGGGTGCCTTGTTGGGTTTGGAAATGTGAATTTGAATTCACTTCCTGTGAAAACTGGTTCAGATGTTACACTTTTCCTTGCTGGTATTTTCCTTGCCCTCACAGATCAAGGATACTTTCCTTAGGACATATACTGAAGCAATCCAGAATTACAACAAGAATGATGAGCGCAGCCAGGCAGTGGATAACGTACAGGAAAGTGTAAGTCTAAAATTGAATATTAAAAATTAATGAATAAAGGGAGACAAAGAGTATGTTCAGATTTAATCACAGAACATGAAATGTCAGTGACTTAATCTGCAAGCAAAATTAGAGGCTGGCAAAGCTGGAAAAATATTTCAATTGATATGCTTGTCCAAGATGCTTAATTTTTGTAGCTCTGTTTTTACTGGAACAGCCTTTATAAGCCTTCTTTATGCAGAAAATTGAGCACACACTCCATATCTTTGAGTGACTGTCTTCTAGCTTAGCATCTAGAGCAGAATAGCCTTCCCAAACTTACAGTTTTTCAGCTGATTTCGTAGACACACTCTATGAGCATATGGTCTCCTTCTATTTATGGCTCAGTGAATATCCCTAAAAATTGTTTTGGTGAGTTCAAGAGGCTTGCTTCGCCTTAGCACTTTTTACTAGTTTGACACGGTATGTGCTACATGTAATTCTAATACTTTGGGGGTTTTAAGGTCATTTTTTTTACTGCACTGTAAGGCTTTTTCTTGAATTTCCAGAATTGCTTTAATCAAATAAATAAGCAAAGGAAACAAAAGAAAAATTTAAAAATCCCCATTTCACCTAAAAATAACGACTTTATGGCTGGAGCTTTGTCAAATGTTACAAGCAATAGCTCTGCTCATAAAATACTATTTTTTTCTTTAGTAGGTCATTTGTTCCCATCTTCTCTAAATGACGTTCCTGATACTTTTGTGATAGAGTGGGGGGTGGTACCTACTTTTCAAAAGTGGAACCTGTCTTTATGTTGATGAGCATCTCATTAAGTGGGCAGTGATTATTCTGTACTAGTTTTAATTCTGGCTTGTTTGTTTGTTTGTTTGTTTGTTTTAAATCTACCTCTTGTTCCTCATAGCTGAGCTGCTGTGGCATTCAGAGTTACACCAACTGGAGCACCAGCCCTTACTTCTTCAAACATGGCATCCCTACAAGCTGTTGCATGAACTCCAGTGACTGTAACACTCAGGATCTGCGCAACATGACTGTGGCTGCCACTAAAGTAAACCAGAAGGTACCAATAATGTTATGCCAGAGGCACTTGTTGTGAAACCATCCCGTACACCAGTAGAGTGTATAGCTGCTTACATATAGAATCACAGAATCATAGAATTGGCTGGGTTGGAAGGGACCTCAGAGATCATCAAGTCCAACCCTTGATCCACTACTGCTGCAGTTACCAGACCATGGCACTGAGTGCCACATCCAGTCTCTTTTTAAATATCTCCAGGGATGGAGAATCCACCACTTCCCTGGGCAGCCCATTCCAATGCTTGATCACCCTCTCAGTAAAGAAATTCTTTCTAATATCCAACCTAAACCTCCCTCGGCACAACTTGAGACCGTGCCCTCTTGTCTTGTTGAGAGTTGCCTGGGAAAAGAGACCAACCCCCCCCTGGCTACCCCCTCCTTTCAGGGAGTTGTAGAGAGCGATGAGGTCTCCTCTGAGCCTCCTCTTCTCCAGGCTGAACACCCCCAGCTCCCTCAGCCTCTCCTCATAGGATCTGTGCTGGAGTCCCTTCACCAGCCCAGTTGCCCTCCTTTGGACCTGCTCCAGGACCTCAATATCCTTCCTAAACTGAGGGGCCCAGAACTGGACACAGGACTCGAGGTGCATTTCATTTCAAATGGTTGGTTCATAACATTTGTATTGGGCTGGAGTGATGGTAAGGATGGACTTTGCCCCCTTGCTTGCTTTCACATTCTTTAAGATGGCCTTTCTCAAATGATCAAATAATGGTTTTGGGTAGAAGGGCATTTGTTCCCCTTCCTCACAGCAGAGGATGAGGTACAGCACTGCACACAGAGGCACAGGACCAAAAATGGCACATGTGCTGAACTCTCCTCAAGATCTAGGTCAGTCAGCACTTCTCTGCTTCTCTGCTTGCTCCTGCTGAATGCAGTAGATTTTTGTTGAGGACAAAGACATAGCTAGGTTGAGGGAAGGGCAAGCTTTACTCTTGATTGTGTTCAAACAGTAATTTCAGTTGCCATAGCCTACCTGTCATCCCAAACACAAAAAATACAGGTGATGGACAACAAATGTTGTGGTTGGCAGGTACCCTGACAGTAACTCTTTAAGAAGACCTTTGAACATGTGCTGCTGCAAGCGTAGCACAGCTAATGACCCCTTCCCTGGGGTCACCTGAAGGTGCAGATTGGGAAAACAGGAAAAAAAGGAATAATTGGATAATAAAAATACAGAAAACACAGTGAAAGGAAGGAGTAGAGAGAAAATACTGCAGCATACATAGCAGACACTGCACTGCAGAAACACAGCTCAAGTTATTGCTTTAAGTACTGCATCACTTGAGATTTACAAGAGAGGAAATTTGTTTGTTGGTAAAAGGAATATTTTGGCCAAATCATAAGTTGCATCATAGTTTAGTCATAATTACAGAGTATTTTCTTTTCTTTTTTTTTTTTCAGATTTTAATTAAAAAAAATAAATAAAAGTCCTAAGTGGATAACAGAGGAAGTATGGGAATGCCTCTATCATATGTTTCTACCTTTTTTACTTCAGTCACCTGTGAATCAGGAGATTGGAATGATGGCTGAGCACAGCCTGAAATATCTTTCTTTGAAAACCAGTCAAGTGGGCCACATTTTCTAGCATGTATTTAAAAAAATACATAGTAGAGGATTATTTTCCCCTAAACCTTTCTTTTCTCTAAGAGTTTAATGAGAACCACTTGCTGCAGACATATATTGAACATTACTGATGATCATCTCTTACAAAACTAAAAGTCACCACCAGCAAATTAATCTTGCAGGGTTTCATGGGTCTGAAGGATGAACCACTCCATTCCATTGCACTTTGTGAACTTTTTGTAACTTTCAGTTTTTGTAGAAGTGGAAAGAAGGTGAGAGGCAGGACAGGGTGGATTTAGGGGACATCCACTATAGCCAGCATCCCCTGAAAACAGAGTGGGCAGTCCTGCTTCTGCCCACCTTCCCAGCAGGAAAGCTTTTTGGTGAGACTTGCACTCTACCAGCAGGCCCCACCTTCCCAGCTCAGGATGGCCACACACTCTGAACCTTTCCTGGCTGCACAACTGAGTGGGTCCCATGTGCATTCTCAGCACCAATCTGGTGTTTCCCCAAAGTGTTGGGCTTGCTCGGTGTGCTCGGCCTGCACAGAGAAATCTCTGTCAACTTGTGAGTTCCTCTTGGCAAAGGAGGTATGCAAAATTGTAGGAAGCAACTAAAGGATGAATCAGCTAGTCCAGGGCTAGTAATTCACTTTTTCCTGTGCTTGCTCCTAAGTGTCTCCCCTGTGTATCCACAACTTTCCTGGCAGAAGAGGAGTGCTGACTCCTCAGGAAGCAGTTGACTTAATTACTTGATTTAATTATCTGGGGGAAGTGACTGTCCTGCAACATCTGAAAACTTTTGTCCCATTTTCTGAGATAGCCATTTGTAATCAAAGGCTGCAAAGGTTTCTGGTGAGCATTTATGAGGTCTCAGAGTTGTTCAAAACTGGAGCAATGTGGGATGTTTCTGAAAGGGGCATGAGAATAAAAAGCAAGCGGGAAGAAATGTTATATGGCCCTATGCTCACACTTCAGATAGGAACTATACATCGTTGCTTCTGACCCAAGACTCTTGCTTGTCTTGGAAATAGGCACTTTTCTCTGTGTTGGAGAAAAAGCAAAATACAAATTGTGTTGTGGAAGACTTTTGCTAGAGTTCCTGTAGATCAGTAAATTTGGTGTACATCTTTTCAGTGGACCCTGCAAAGTGATCAGTAAGACAAGTTCTCTATGAGGTAATCAAATTGCTAGCAGTTTATGAGGACTAATAGTGAATTATCCAAAGAGGATTAAACTAATGATCTATTTGCAGGATTAAAAGACAACATTCTTGGATTTTCTTGGCCAATTCTGCCCCTAACTTACTTAGTGACCTTGGGTAAATTATATAGTCTCTGTCTGTTTCTTCATCTCAGATGGGACAAATTCCTAACTTCAAGAGCTGACATTAGGATTAGCTAATTAATGTTCATACAGTTCTTTTCATTACCAAAAAACCTCACAAACTCCCTCTTTCTAAAATCTTAATAAAGCAGTGGATGCATGGACTTAAGAATGCTTGAGTACTTGCTAAATTGTCACTTCTGTCCTCCAAATGAGCGCCTAGAGGTGCACACACAGTGCCTCACATAATTCTGTACCATGTGTGCAACTCCTGGCTGCCTCTTGCACTCTCACTCCTTGCACAGTAAGAACTGAGGAATTAAGCCAAATCTGTGCAATCCACTTCAGGCAACAGAAGATTGTGGTTTGGGAAGACACAGCCTTCAAATGAGGAGAGGGATCAAACTATCTCCCTTTCATGTTTCTTTAACAAGATCTTCTGTCTCCCTCAAATTACCATTACTGTTGGATGTTGCATCACTTGAAGGCTGTTGAACAGAACAGATTTCAGGGGAGCTGGGAGAACATTAAGCCATGTCAGACAGAATTAAAACACTGCTTGAGAAATCTAATCTTGTTTCATAATGTGTAAGATGCACACAACTATAGTTGCTTGATGTGTTAAATAAGCAAGCTTGAATCTGACATACTGTACACAGTTGTAAGATGTAATTAAAGATTAATAGGTACACATAAACAGTTCAGAACTGAATTATAGCTATGCTGGTCCTCAGCAACCAACAGGTTTACCACTTCATTACTCCCAGTATTAAATAAAATGTCTTCTGATATTATAAAAGAGGTTGAAGAAACCATCCTTTCCTTGTAGCTGTTATTTTTTAACAAACATCCAATGCTCTAAAGTTGTGTAAAGAGTTCCTGATGTGTTTGCAGAAGTGAAGGGAGTGTGGATGGAGGTCAAGTTTTCTCTTATGGGCTGGAAGTCCAAACTGGGAAAGGGAATTAACTGTTATTTCTGGGCTTTTTCCAATTTCTGATAAATTGGACAAAGTTATAATAGTAAATAAAATGCCTCTGGACTGGCTTTGCACTGAGTGCTGTTGGTCATTTGAGGAAGGAAGCATAACAAAAGGGGCTGAGAAGTAGCTTTGGATTTGGTGGGCAGATAGATTAGCAATGAAAAAAAAAAAAAAAAAAGACGGCAACTTTTTATTTTCTTCAAGTTTTGCACTATTTGTTTAGATCCATTTAGACACCATAAACTGGGAAAGCTAATTTCAAATGCTCTTTTGGGGAGCAGAGTAGGTGAAGCAAGAAAATGATCATACTGAAGGGGGTAAAAAAAAAAAGCCTATTTAAGAAAAAGGCAGAAATATTTATGAATCTTCTGGGCCCAGTGTAGGCTGTGAATTGAGGCACAAGAAAGCAAGTCAGCTGAGGGATTCAGGGTCTGAGTTAGAGACAAAATGGGGCTTGGGGTGCAGGACAGAGAATTTTATATCCAAGAGCAAACAAGTTTCAAAACTTCATGCAAACCCCTTGATAACTTTGTTATATGGTTTTAAGTTATACAGTACTCAGTACCTTGCCTGGTGTTCTGTGAGGGCAAGCAGAAGGCTTAGGTGCCTGAAGCATGTTTGTGTTAAATATACGGAGTATTAGGAAATCATCGTCATTTATTGGTTTTTGACACTTGTTTTGTGTTACAACATTACCTTATATTTTTGCTTGCTTACTTTCAGGTCAAAGCAATATTAATGCTTTTTCTAACGTTGTGAACAGACTTTCTTTAATAAGACCTATAAAAATGAGTGCAACATCACTTTTACCTTTTTAACGTACCGAAATACATTTATTTTTAAAAATAACTGGGTTTGCCACCACTTTCCATCATTCATTCAGAATTGTTATTAAATAAAAAGGTGACACTGTTGGAAATTACAGCAAAAATATTGTCTAGCCCAAGTCCATTTTAAATGAGAAATTTGTTTGCATGCCTTCTTGGCAGGGAAGGTCGATATAAGGAATGATTATGTTTGTATTCCAGGGCTGTTATGACTTGGTGACCAGTTTTATGGAGACAAATATGGGAATCATAGCTGGAGTGGCTTTTGGGATTGCATTCTCACAGGCAAGTGCATAAATGTTTCCTTTGCCCCCTTTTTTTCCCCTCTCTCTTTTTCTTTACCCAGACTTGAAGGAAGGAAGGATTATGAAAAGGGACTGAACTCAGCATGCTCATTAGTCCTGAGGTCATCTGTTCATTGATTTTCTTTTTTTCAACTTAAATGAAGTTTCTCCCTGGGAATATCAGTTACGGCTGAGCTAATGACTAGCTCAAGGAAAACAACTTGCCCCTCCACTGGGTCAAATGGAGGTTAACCCAATAAAACATTGGCTTCAATTGAGCATAAACAGCTAAGAAGACAAATAGCTTATCCATTGTTTGGATAAGCTTCTATCTTTTAAGCACTCATATTTTTTCATTTTTTCATTCAGGCAACACTGAAAATATGAATTTATGTTTTGAAAGACGTGTTTATCCAGTAGCTGGAAAAACTGAGGTGCTAGGAGAAATTATTTGACTTGTTAAAACTCATTAATTCAGTTAGCAAGCTACTGGTAGGCTTAAACTGTGCTGCACTGGAAACAAGGGACTTGCCAGTTCCTTTGCCCGGGATGGGCAAGTGAATTAATGTGAGGACTGTGGGGTCCTCTTGCCCCTGCTGCCCCATGTGGTCAGCCTGTGCTTGGCTACTCAGTGGTGTAGTTACATCTCTCAGAGATCCAATTTGCTCAGCAGTTACAATGGTTTCCAGGTTCTTCAGAGTAATTGTCCCCAGGCCATATGGAAAACATCCTCTAAAGTGCACAACCCGAGGGAGCTCTGGAACTGTCTGGGCTCAGCCCAGCTGACTGCCCTGTCTTGGGCATATCTGGATACCTGATGTCTTCTAGCCTAGTGAAATCAGGTGTGAGAAACCCATGATTTAGCCAGTCATTCTGTTTCACATGGCCATAAACATTGGCTCATCATCTTGCCAGCAACTGAGAGCATGTGCACGGCTGTCAGGTCTTCAGGATCCGGAACCAGTGAAACCACCAGTCTGGAGTTGTTGGCGCGTGGAACAGAGAGAATTTTGGTGTATTTTTTTAATAGGCTATTCTAGTTCTTGTTGAATAGTCACAGCTGTCTTGATAATCATCTCCAACTTTGATTATGACTCAGTTACTGCTATAAGACTCTGAGCTCTGATTGCAGTTTGGTTTCTAGACAGCCAGAAGGCTATAAAAAATATTTTTAAATAGCTTGTGCGGAACTATCCCAACGAAAAATGGGATGAGTAGGATTTTACAATTCATTTGCTGCAGGTGCAAATGCCTCGACTGGGACCAATGCTACCTGAAAGCCTTTAATTGGTGCATTGTATGGATAGGCAAAGCATCATCTTTTTTCACCTGAAAGTTGTTTGCAGCTGGGATGTTTTCTCCAGGTCATTGGTTGTTTGTAAGCTGAGGTGTGGGCAGAGTGTGGCCCCAGCCACGATAGCCCTTTGGCACAGGGCAAGACCAGCCTGGCAGGCTGCAGGCAGTGATGGGGGATGGCACCTTGCTGCTACAGTGCCCAGGGAAAACCAAAGTCTGTTTTGATGAGGCGCTGGCACTCTGAGCAGAAATCCAGCTGCTTGGGGTGTTTGTGAATGCCTAAAAAGGAGAAGGGATGCAAGGGGAGAAGAATGCAGCTCTCCTGGGGTGTGAAGAATAGAAGGCAGCCACTTATAATTTACTGCCTAATCTGTTTTGCTGGACCCAATTAGGGGCGATGTTTACAAATTGATTTTGGGTTAACAGTGGCTGGCAGTAATGCCAGGCAGTGTTCCAGCTGTAGGCGAGGTTTCACTGTTCCCACTGAGAATAGGTTTAATCTAAATAAAAGACAAATTAGATCATGTTGCTCTTCTACAGTAAAGCATGCTCAAGGGCCTTTCCTTCCCATGATTTGTTAGGTGTTGACTAGCATGGGGAATGTGCTGATTCCCAGAAATAGGGAAAGTTGATGTAATGGCATCACACATCTTACAGATCTGGCACGGACCTCCCAATCAGAGTCAAGAGTTTTTTAAAAAATTGCTTTGTTGCTGACATCGTCTTCACTGCTTCTCAAGTTTGAAATAATAATAATAAAATACAATTTGATTGGTTTTGGAATTAGATGCCAATGCTGACTTCCAGCTGGAATAATTTCAGTTTAGCAGGTGCTCTTCAGAGCAGCAAAATGATGGCTGTGTTGCGTCCAACAGAGAATAAGATTATGCAAGCAGCGTAGATTATAAAGGGTTTTACCTAAATAAAACTCCATCACAGGCATTAGCTTAAGAGGCACAAGAGGCAGCGTTTGGAGGGGGTTATACATTGTGGTTGCAGTAGGGTCCTTGAGCAGGGGAGTCTCAGCACAGTGTTGAGGCCAAATTGCTCCTTTTGTGCTGAAGGACTGGAAGCCGCCAGGCACTCTCCACATGCCCACAACCAGTTCCTGAGCATATACAGTTCTTGTCATTTGAGTAGCTGTTCCCATGTAGCTGCAGACCCTCTCTACAGTGCAGTATCCACCTGCCCTGTTTGCTGTTAACATTAATATATGAGTAGCTCTGCCTCGCTGTGACATGGTTCTGGTGCGGACAGCATCCACCCTGCCTGCTGCAACACCTGTCTGAGTGACTGTAGGGAGGCTGAGACTTGGCCTAGCCCAGGATTACACCTCAGTCACCCCTTGCACCCGGGTTAGACTTCAGTCTAGTGTAAGACTGATTTTGTTGCCTCCACCTCTGATCATGGGGGATTCCCCACGGAGATAGGGCCTGTGCCAGAGGCATAACACGGCACTGGAGGCTGACTCGGATAAGTGATTTGTGGTATGGAAAATTTGCTGCTTTCTAAAAAAAAGAGGCAGGGAACCTGGGTGCTTGGAGATGTGCATATTGAGACTATGGCAAGGTAAATCATTCAACTAAACAATTATTCCTGATGGATAAAAAAATCCAGTTTTATCTTACCTGACCCACTGATGAATTCCCAGTTAGTTCAACACATTTCTATTGATAGAAATGCTTTCAAAGAATGAGAAACGGTGAAGATACCAAGACTCAAAATAAACTAGGAATTTAAATTGCACTTGAGTTTATCTTCAGTGCAATAAAATGTAATACATGTCATGCAGGACAGGTTCCAGTCAAGGTTAACTCCTACAGAATAACAGCATTAAGAGGCGGTTATCATATTTGTGATGGGAGATAAGATTGCAATGAAGATGCTGTGGCTGGATTTCAGTGGCCATATCTGAGAAAAGCATGAGATGACTGCTAGAAGCTGTGAAGAGATGAACAACACATACACTGGATTCTGCACTCTGCAGTGGGCTTTGACCAACAGAATGCTAGTAAAGAAAACACACCTAAGGAATATGGGTTTTCCAGTGCTCTAAGCCAAATAATTTGTCAGCATTTTCAGTTAAAAATCCTGTGGCAAGATCAGAGGGTACCAAGCCAAACTTTCAGTTTTCCCTGTAATAGTTCAGAGGCTAAGATAATCTTAGGGAAAAAAGAGAAGGAAGGGGAAAAGTGAGAGAGAGTACAACTGCAGAACCAAGTCTGACTTCTTATCGCTCAAAAAAAATGGTATTATTAAAAAAATAATAATAATAAATGGATGAAAGTTGAGATGGGGCACTTGAGAGACAATGTGAGTGAAAGGAAATGAATGGAACTTCTTGCAGCTAGTGTCTTTGCAGGGATCCTTTCATGCCCATTCCTCTGGTGTATCAAAGGATCTGCAGGGACCTGCTACACAATAGGATAAGGGGCTTCCCCCTGCCTGAAGAACAGAGGTTGCAAGTGATCATGAAAATGCAGAGTAAGGGGGATGTGAAGACCTCTCATTTCTGGTTTGCAGGCTGGGAGCCTCTAACATTATTTAAATGCAGAGGACTGTAATGAAAGAGCACCATGAGGAAAATTCAGCAACCTAATACAATATTGCCTCTTCTTGGCTACAAGAGGGACAGTACTCTTGTGGTTAAATGTGAAAGTTTACGCACCTTGGAAAAAATGTGTTCTGTATGTTCAGATTGCTTCTAAAACTGTTATTATAGCTAGAATATAACTATATATAGCTACATATATATTTATTATAGCCAGGTAATAGCTGGAAATGCTGTATAAAATGTTTATGCAGAGGCTCAATAAGCATGCCATTATTTTTGAGGTTTAGCAGTTTAATATTATAGTACTATAACAAATGCAGAAACCAGAATATGGTCAGAGCCAACAATTAATAAGTGGGTCAGAGATCAGAAAGATACATTCATGTATAACTTGTTATTCATGTTATGAGAGTGACTTGAGTAAATCAAAACATTGTCACATGCCTGCAAATGCTACAAAGCTTAGACATGCTCATTATTAGAGTTACAGCCTGTGTAAATCAGAGGAATTCCTAATTAAACCTAGCAGGGGAGTTTTGCTACAGCTGAAAGAGGAAAGAAGCTCTTACTCTGTTCTACCTAGCAGAGCATAGCAAAATATATACACCATTCTCCAAAAGGGAAATCTCATTCTCCAAAATGGTACTGAGCTAAAGAAACATTGCACGTGTCAGCAGTGGTAGTGTCAAAGCCTCTCCAGTAAACTCACAGAATGGGGTGGGTTTTCAGCAACACTTCCCAAACAGCCTAATTGATAAAGTCATCCTCCTGGTGATGGGAGTATTTAAGTGTGGAAATCCGAAGCTAGAACAGACTGACATCCTCATCACCAGTCCACGGACTCCTGGATGAGTGCATGAGCATTCCAGCTCACAGTTGAGTTTCCTGCTGGAACACCCATCTAGAAAAGTTTAGTAGAAAAGCCAGCCAGGTGGCTAAAATGTCTTCTTGGTATCAAGTGAGATTTTCGAAAGCTGAGGAGGGTTTCTAGCACCCACGTATCTTTTGGCACCTGCCAAAATACAGCTCCTGAACCCTACAAGCTCAGGTTTTTATTGGAGGTTGATCAGGAGGTTTTATCTATGTTCCATGTCTAGTGATAAGCAAGGCAGTGTCATCCATGGTATTTGGTGCCAAAGGTGGGGGTGGTGGGGTAGTGGGGGGGTTGGCCTGCTTTTAAAGGAGATTCTTTGCCTTTTTGAGATGCCCTGCTGGACACTGAAACAAGAGGGAGCAAATTTCTGGCAAATTAAGCATGGCCTGACCAGATATATGACATCTTAGAGGCAGAAAACAATTTATCCAGATTTGAGGTACCCTGGCTTGGTCTTGCTCTGGGCTGATGCCAGCCTAAATCAAGCAGTCACCTGGTAGAGGAGATGTGTGTTTTGATGATGACTGGGTTAACAGGGAGCGCTGACAGGCTGGGGGAAAGGGCAGGCAATGAGAACTCTTTTGCCTCACCCCTGCAGCCAGGGGTGAGCTGTAACAATCTGGAAATGCTCATGGGTTAATTAATTGACCAGTTCAAATGAGCAAAGCAAGGTTGAATTATTTACAGTATATTAATGCTGTTGGCATATGCAGGAAATGCTAACAAACTGCAATAGGCAAAACGCTGAAATGACTGAGTGCTTATTGACGAGTGGAAGCCAGGGATCTGTGTTCAATAATCTGAGTGACAGCCAAGGGAATAGTGAAAGACTTTATTTTTATTTATTTCCAGATTTATAACGCTCATTTCTCCGGTGCCGCATCATTTGTAAGGAAAGCAGAACCACTGGGGGGCAATAGGAAGGTTTTCCCCAGCACTCTGATAGCAAAGTTAAAGAGGCCACCAGCTCTGGGTGGTGGTGAGGAACCCAGGTGGAGCTTGTGAGTGACCTGCAGCTGGCAGTGTGCTGGTACCCCCGCCAGCTTACACATCCCACGTCTGACTTGTCCAGCTAATGACAGCTGGCTTGAAAAGTAGCAAAAAGACGTGCTGTCTATCAAATAAATACGCTCTGGGAACAGCCAAGAGGAAGATGCAATGAAAAAAGATGGGAGAATTTAATGCTGCTCTTCTGATTAGAGCAGTCCTTAGACAGGGCGTATATATGTTGTGCGTAATAACCCCAGAACATTAAATCTTTGGTCACCATGGCCTCTCTTTTGCTCTGCATTAATTTATCTTAACTTCTTCTGTTTTATTCTCGTTCGTAACAGTTGATTGGGATGCTGCTGGCATGCTGTCTGTCCCGGTTTATTACTGCTAACCAGTACGAGATGGTGTAACAAGGTGAGCTTTCCCCTCTCTCCGTGCAGTACACAATGTGCTGTCATCACTGTGCTGCTTCTGCTGAAGGTAGTGGGCAAGTTGTAGATGCTCAGCATGTTCATTGAGAATCAAATTTTCCCAGGAGACTATTTGCTTTGGGATTTTCACCCCAATATTCAGCCCTGGGGGGTAGAGGGGGAGGAAAAAAAAAAAAAAAAAAAAAAAAGAAACGTATTGTTGAATGTTTTGTCATTTCAGTTTTCTTGAAAAGAGGGGAAACCCACTTCTCTGGGTTTTTTTCAGTCCCCCTCCCCTCTCTTCAGTCTTTCAGGAGTGCAAAGTCCAGAGCCTGTCTGAAGATCAGGAGCTGCAGAACTGGAGAAAGACTGAAACGAATGTTATAGCACACACTGTCTCTCGCACGCACGCACGCACGCACACCCACACCCCCACGAGCAAGCACGTGCGCGCGCACACTCGCACCCCACCTCCCGACCTCTGTCCCATGCGTAGTGTACCATTCTGTGAAGTACCACGGTGCCACCGAGAGCAGCCAGGTCCTCCGGACCCCGACCCCCCCATCCCCACAGCTCGGCCTAGGACGGCACCGTATGTATGTTCTTGGTCACACAGTAGTTGCATTGTAAGTTAACAAAAGTAACTCATTAACAGCGTTGATCGGGCTGTGCATGTAGTGACTGGAGGGCACAATTAGCCTTTCACCATGGTTAATAAGTGTTGCACACGTTCATATAAACTGGTATATGAAATATATATTCTTTTGGGTTTCTCTTAATTTCTTGTTTCGTTTGTTGCTTTACTAAGGTTTTCATCCTTTCCCCCTTCCCGGCGCCTGCCCCCCTTCCCTTGAAAAACAAAGGAATCAGTAACATGACATAAAGATACTTGAAAATGATGTTAAAATGTTGTGCTTGAAGGGAACCGTTATTCCTGATGTTCTTCTACATCTTTGGTTCTTACTCAGTGTTGTATGCCTAGTGCGTATCCCGGTAGGCTTTGTCTAGTGCATTTTGCCTCTGAACCTGATCCTGTGTAATACTGTTATTAAGCTGTGTTGTTGCTTACTGTGAAGGCAGGAATTTTGCTTCCTTTATTTTTATTAGGTAGTTATGAACTAATTGAACTGTGCTGTACTGCGGCCTTCATACTCTTTTCCTGTTCTTTATTTTTCTTTCTTTTTGCATTGAGGTTGCAGCCACCAAGTACATTGTTGAATCAAATAAAAATAAAAACAGAGACACACACACACAAAAAAAAAAAAAAAATCACAAAAAAACCCAGGCATATGAAATATTTTTGGGGGAAAGTAAAAGTTTAAAACCTTTTTAAAAAAATAGGACTTTTTTAATAATGCCTCTGTCTAGCATGCCAACGAGAATGCATTGATATTGTGAGTATTTGTGATATACGTATTAATAAATGGAACCATTACAGATTTCTAGCTGCTTCCTTTTCATTCTTTAGTTGGAACAAAATTCTTTCAAGGGGGAGAGTGAATGTGAAATGCAAGCGTACAGCTTGGGGTGTTGTGTCTTTTTGCATATTTTAAAAACTAACTTGCTTGTGACAGAAAAAATGTTACTCATCTGGGAAAAAAAGAGCTGGAATTGTTTCAGAACTAGAAAAACCTTCCACAGCTGGTTTCACCACGTGGCAAATACATACCCTCTGCTTTGCAATTTTTCTTATGACTGGTAACAATCTGCGGTGTTTAATTACCCCATTCTTAGCCCTGTGCTTGATTTTGACATTAAGCATTTCTCTCTGATTTTGCTGAGGATGGAGGGAAGAGGGATTTGAGGCTGAGGAGGCTGGGTAATAGCCATCTTTGCTGCATCGATGGGAAGGCAGGGACTTAACCTTCTCCTCATTTGAAAATGTAGTTGTTGAAGATGTGATGGAAAGCCCATGAAAGCTCAAAACTGGAAGTTTTGGACCCAGCCCTTATGTGGGTAATGGGGACAGAGAAGAAGAGCTGAGGAGGGAAGATCTGTGTCCTTCTGGCTGTGAAGGAACTGTGCAGAACCTGAGTCTGCACAGCCTGTACAGCTGCAGGAGTCCCATCCTCCATCTGTCCATCCATCAGTGCCAATTACTGCAACCCTGGAGTTTTCAGCATCACCTCCCAGTGAACCTTTTGAGTGGTTCTGGAGTGTTTGCTGTGCTCTGACCCACAACTATAAAAAAACTTGCAGCTTTGCATGGGCAAGAACCTGTTGGCATACACCGAGGCAGCATGGCATAAAAACCCCAGTGGCATCTTTGGTTTTATTCAGAGAGCATTTTCTGAGCAGGGAGGGGTGGACCCTGGAGGCTTTGCCAGCGGGATGGGAAATCAGTATCCCATCTTGCTTCTGAAACACAGGTAGTGGATTTTATAGATTTGGTCCACTGCCAAAACAAAAAGCCCCAATCTGCATCTCAGCCTCTGCTTCTGTATTTGGTTACAACTTAGAGCTTCACATTTGGCTTCTGTCACACTTTTTCAGCCACACTCTGAAATTCATGACCCCACCATCTGCAGTCTTCATCAGGTTGTGTTCTGTGGTGCCCAGGAACCAAAGCTGTGGCTGTGCTGAGGGCCGGGCACGCTGTTACACACTTCCACAGGCCTGCTTTGTCTCACTGAAAACATGAGCAACTGCTGTTTTCTTCATCACTTGCATTTTCCCTGCTATGGGGATAAAAAGGCTTGATAGATTTGGGTGAGAGGGGCACTAAGGTGTTGGGAAGTCAAAAGTGTATTTTGTGACAGGATGCTGTCATGGCTGGGGACGCACTTACAGCTGAATATGTGGTTTCCCAAGGTCTTCTGTATCTGAGATGTTCTCCTTCCACTGTAAGTAAATAGTACACAGTGAAGTTTGTAGCATTTGTCCTATGAAAGTGTGGAAGTCATTTTATTGATTTTTTTCCCTACCAACCAAACGATTTTACCTTGGAGCAAATAAAGCACTCACAAAGGCAAGCCATCCATCTCCCTCCCTTTCCCCCTAGCCCCCTCCTCCCCCCCCATAGCCTGTCAAAACTAATTTGAAATAGAGATTTGTAAATAAGAGAAGAGGAGGTTGCTCCAGAAACTGAAGTCTGCTCTCAATAAAACATTTACCACAAGGGAGCAGGACATCTTTAAATGTGGAGGAAGCCAATACAGGTCCTGCATAAAATGCTGTGCAGTTGGCATGGGCTTTGCTGGGGACAAAGCCACTCGGTGCTGGTTGCAGCACTCACATTTACAGACCCTTCCAAGGCCTTAAAAACTGTCTCAGCCTCTCACTCAGTTGCTGGGGCTACACAATGCTGGAGGGATGCCCTTCTCTTGCAGGCTCAGGAAGTTTGCAGGGGGATGTTTTTCCACAGCAGAAAGAACTGGCTCACCAGCTGCCCCAGTTTCTCTCCCCTATTCATCCCTGGGCAAGTCTCCCATCCCCATGGAGGGGAGGGAGAGGGGCGAGGCTGACACCTCCTCCCTCAGGAGCCACCAACAACCTTCCGGAGTGGAAAAGCACCAGCATCTCCTCAGTTTTCTTTCCTTTTTTTTTTTTTTTTTAATTTATGTCTTTTTTTATTTTTCCCCTTTCTTTTTTTTATTTTTTTCCTTTCCCTCCCCCCCCCCCCCCCCCCCATTTTTCCTGAAAGAAAGAGTTGTTTGTGCCAAGAGCTGTTTCTTTTGAGGATGCTGATGTTGGGTGACAGGTCAGCAGGCCCCCAAACTGCTCCAGCTTGCCTGCCCCCATTCAGTAAAGCATGTGCTTAGCTTTAAGGCGTAAGCAGTGAATTAAATCCATTCAGCAAAGCCCTTCAGTGTGTGCTCAATTGTTTCCCTCAGCCCAGCAGCACTCCTGCTTCTATGGGATATGTGGGTTAATTGGGCTCTCCACAGCTTCTGTGGAGAGGATCAGGCTGTTGAAGGACCCACCAAGAGCTTTCCCTGCAAAATCTCCCTGGCTTGGGCTGGGGCCACACAGCAGCAGCTCTGGCAGAGAAGGCTGCAGTATTGTGGCATCTCCTGCCCTGGGTTCCCCCATGCTTCCCTGCCTCCCTCCTTGGAGGCAGAAGTGAGGTGGTGGAAAGAAGCTACCAAGTATGGGTTAATGTCAGCTGGGCACATGATTCGGGGGGTACAATGGAGGCTTTTCCTCAGGGGCTGAGGTTCACTCCCTGCATGAACTGAATCAGCCATGGAAGGGGGTGGCTCTGCCTGCCTCATCCCTTGGTAAGAAAATTGCATTCACTGGACCAGAGCTGGGTATATAAGGGTGGGCGGGTCTGGGAGTCCAAGTGGTGATGGGGCAACTGGATGAGTCCTGAGAGGGGAGGGAGGAATGTGGCATGGCTCTGGCCCAAAGAGAGTACACAATGAAGTGGGAGGAGGAAGAAAAGGGGTTGAGACCACCTCATTTTGGCCCTGGTGAGCTGCTGGCTTGGTTTGGCTTCTAGGTGGACCAGCAGCCTTGGTTGGTAAGTGCATCCCATCCCGAGCTGTCTCCCAGGACTTGCTTCTGCTTAGAAGAGCCCAGAGAGGACCATCATGTCGAGAAGGTGTTTAGTTTTGGACAGGAGGATGCCCTTGTCACTCCAGGCTCAGTGGAAAGCCAGGTGCCCCTGGGGCATGGTATGGGGACTTCTGAGGTGAGCTCTGGAGTACGCTGAGGAGCTCATCCCCTCCTGGTGGGAATGTCATAGCTGTCACCTGCAGGCTGCAGCCAGGTAAAACTTGGGTTCCATCTAGCCCTGCTTGGCCTGGGATTGCAGGGTAAGCCTCAACCACAGAAAACTGGACCTTCTCATCATTTAGGCCATTCATCACATGAGCACCAAACTGCAGCTCTGGGAGCTATGCTGGTGGGCTTTGCTGGCTGCTACCACCCCTGGCCCCTTAAGGGGTCGGCATTGCTGAGGAGGAGATGAGCTTTGCAGAACTGCTTACAGGGCTTCAGCCTGTTGCTTCTCAGAGGACCCGATGCAGGGGCTAAATTGTTTTGTCTTGTGTGGCTCTTCCCCTTGACTCTAATGGCTCAGTTCCATTTAAGATAGGAATAGTGAATTAATTTGCTGCCAACCAAGCCCCATGCATAAAATACTTGGCATCCCACTGGAGGAGCAGGATTGATCGGACTTCTGACAGGGCTGCTTCAGTATGGACCTGTGTAATAAAACTAGAGATCTTTATGATTCAAAATACAAATGACACTTCTGAGTTTTAAGTAAAAAGTGTTTTGTCCTCCAAACCTGTAAAATCTAGTAAAATTTCTGCAAGCTTCTTTTACCAGCTTAGCCTATTTTTGAAGAAAAAAAAAAACCGGTTGCTGCCCAGCCTGGAGAAGAGGAGGCTCTGAGGTGACATTATAGCAACTTGCCAGTATCAGAAGAGGGCCTACACGAAAGGGGTAGGGCTTTTTACATGGGTGTGTAGCAAAAGGACAAGGGGAAATGGCTTAAACCTTGAAGAGGGGAGATTTAGGTTAGAGATTAGGAAGAAATTCTTTAATTTGAGTGTGGTGAGACACCAGAACAGTTGACCAAGAATGTTGTGGCTGCCCCCTCCCTGGAAGTGTTCAGTCCATTCAGGTTGGATGGGCAACCTGGTCTAATGGAAGGTGTCCCTGCCCATGCAGGGGGGTTGGAACTGGGTGATCTTTAAGGTGTCTTCCAACCCTACTCATTCCATGATTCTGTGATTTTATGATTGTCACCTGTTCCTGTTGCATCCAGGAAATATTTTATTCAAAGGATGTCTCATTTTTTGTCTGGTGTGGAGATACTTGGTATGTGCAAACTCATGACAAGCAAGCCATGCTGAGACAGCAGCTCCTCAAGGTCTGGAGTCTGCTCCACAGTAACTGCAGGGTGGCTATTTTTGGTCTCTGATGGAGCTATGGATGAAACCTAGTACTTATTTTAGATTGCAGTCTTTCCATGTAATCAATAACTGTGGTGTGTATACACATACACATATATAACATCCCTGGTGCTCATACAACAGTGTAGCTCCTCATGTGATGTACATTCCCAATGCAACTACTAAATCACCAAAAATCTATTTTTTTATTCACCATACTCATATAACACAATATCTTGGCCAAGACTTTCAGAAACAAGCTTTCAGGCAATCCCCTGGAGGTATTTCCAAAATGTTCTAGCTTTCAGAAAGTGCTGGGCAACCTACTTTTTGAGAATGCAGCCCTTTCAAAACCTCTTAGGGCACTCAGAAGTGAAAAGTAATTTTTGAAAGCCCTGTTTGTTCTGAAAATTGAGATCATTCATCCAAGTAAAAACAAAAAATAAAATTAGTATTTTTCGAATTGCAGTTACTTCCAGAGGGGAAGCAAGGACAGCTTTCTGGCTTGCATGGAAGCAATGGTTTGTGTGCTTTTATCTTCTTGAGCAGAGAATCAAAAGCATGATGTGAGAGATGGCTGATGCCCAGTAGCAGTACTCCTGGGGTAGGAAAGGAGGAGAAACAAGAGCAAAAACAAAGGATATAAACTCCATTTCTTTTGCAGTGAAAACAGTTTGAAATGGGAAGTATTTCAGCCTGATCTTCTGTTGATCACAGTGGTGAAGAAACCTCCAGCTCCATGATAGGCAGGCTTGGCATCTCAGGCCAGCAGCAGAGTAGTCTGTGGGACTGCTGCCTGCTAGGACACTCCTTATGCCTGCCTGATGGTGGGAGCAGCTTTTTGTGGGGGTCTGCTAGAAACTACTATGTTGCACATACAATGAAATTCAGCATCAGGCACTACCTGAGGCTTTGCAGGACACTAGCAGTGTCTGCACTCTGCCTCCGTGGGCTTACATTGCTTCTGTGGATTTACCTTTGCCATCACATTTGTAAGTTATTGGTCACTCAAAAGAACTGATTGGGGCTTATGTTGATTATTTGGCATCTTTAGCCCTGTGGTTATTCATAAGTAAAAGCAAACAGAGAATTGCCCAGAACTTTTTTCATCCCGGAGTTCAGTGTGACCCAAATGTCAGATGACTGAGTCCTCCCAAATAGAGGAGCTGGTGCATTGAGCCCATGGGTTACTGTTGTGTGCTACTCTGTTTGCCTTCATGCAGTCCCGGTACTTGTAGGGGATCCATCTTGAGCCCTGTGCACTCCCTCTGCCAAAATCAATGCTGTGCCTAAGGGGAATATGGAAAACAGGTCTTTGCCTGCTGTGTCAAAAAGCATGAGGCAGCACCAAGGTGTGAGACTCAGAAAACCCTGACCAGCTTAAGCACTGAACTAAGCCTAGACTGGCATAGTCCACCAGTCTGTGCAGAGGTGGGATTTCCTCCCAGTGCTTCCCCAGAAAACCTAAGATGCTCCCTGCTTGTTTGGACTATGCATTTTAAGTGCTACAATGTGAAAGGAAAATCAAAAAGCCAATCAGAATCATCTCTGTGAGACCCATTCAATAAAAAAGTTATTGGCAATTAGCACAGTTTTTTATAAAAAAGTAATTAGCCCTCCTGCCCTGAGAATTAATGAATGCTTTTCATTACACCCCAAGGGGTAGTCAACCCAATAATAATCCACTTCAGATGAATGCTATTCTGAAACAACATTGTTTGTCAATGCAGGCAGCAGGATGGTCACGAACAGGAGGCAATCCTACTCGGGTGAATACTGGAGCTGGTGGCTTCAAAATGAAAGGCCTTCAATAATTTGCTTGGATTAATGCAATAGACTTGACTGCTTACTCATTAAGGAGATGAAGCAAAGCATACAAAAAGACCAGTGCCTCACTGGTCCCCAGGTGCAAAGCTTAGGAAGGCAGTGGAGATGTGCCAGTGGTGGCTACCACCTTGTACTGAACGTGTCCCAAGAACTTGACAGGGTGGAACAGGACTTGTCTGGATGTGGTGACTTTGCTGTCTGGGAGGTGTTTGGCAGCCAAGTGTCAGAGGGCTGCATGTGCCTGCTGTCCCCCCTTCACTGCTTAACCTATTGGCACCACAGGGAATGAGCACCAGGTCACAACATCCCTTCCCCAATGCTCCTATTTGATTGTTGGTGTTTTCAGTGAGATTTGCATTGGTGCAGATGATAAAATCACGTGGACTTCTCAGTTCAGTGGCTCTTCTGCTCTGACAGCCCATCCATGGTCACCACGGCTGCTTGGTTCTCCTCAGAGTGGTAAAGCACTGAGCAGACAGGTGCTTGGTATCAGAGAAAAGCTTGCACAGACTATGCAGATGAAACAATTTCTTTTCTCCTGCCCTGGAAGCATCTTTGCCATTCCCTGGGGCAACATTCCCCTCCGATCCACATGTCCCAGGTGGCCCCTGCTAAGTCTGGCTCTGGTGGAGACCCAGGCTGCTGTTGCTGACTGGGTGATTGCTCACATACTTTCCTCCAGCCAGGCTTTAAAAGCTTTCCAGTCACATTTACAGACCTGAGAATTCAAGTGACGAGCTGAATCCTGCCCTCCAAGCTGGGCTGCCAAATTAGGAAGAAGTGGCTCAGGATGATGCTGGGGGAACTTGGTCCCCAGTCCTTTTCTTTTTTTTTTTTCCTCAGTGGAAAGAAAGACAGCAGGTAATGGGAAGTCTAATTAAGGAAGCCAGCAACTTTACATGCTGTAGATAAGATCTTCCTTGCCCACTTCTCCCCTACCACCTCAAAACTTACTTATTGCAAAGCCTGTTCCCACCCCAAAGCAAAAAGATGCCTCCAGCCTCTCCTCCTTTCCAGCCCTCCGAGCACTCTCCTGGGGAGCCGGGACCATCATCCATCACCGGGAAGGGACGGGGACTGCCGGGAGATGGGGCTGCGTCCCGGGGGACAAGGTCTGAGTGCCGGAGGTGGGTGTGCCAGCCGGTTCTGTAGCCAATGTGGACTTTAATAGCCGGCTCTACCAAAGGTCTCCGTGGTGGCCACGGCTCCGTGCCGCGTGCAGCGAGATAAAACACCCAGATATGAAGAAAAGGTAATGATTGCTTAACTTGCATTGCAGCACTGTCCTGAGGCGACAGTGCCGGTGTTAGAGAGCTGTCCCTCTGGGTGTGTCAAGGAAATACAGTCAGGCCACGGAGCTAAGGATGGAGGTGTGAGGATACCAACAAACGGACAGAAAATGGGAAGAGCGGAATTAGGCAGCAGGGAGTCTGCTGGGATCAGCGCAGTGAGCAGCAAGGCTGTGTTACAGTTGCTTTAGGCAGTCTCGATTTTGGCACTTCATAGGCTACGGATGCCTAATTTCGCAGCTGTGTGCTTCTTTGAGCACACATTTGTTTTGATATATTGCATAACTTCAAGAAAAATAGGAGCACATGGGGGAAAATATATTTTTAACATGGAACTGTAATGGACCTCTGAGGGACCCTTATCAGGGCTGCAATCCCTAGATCAGCTCTCTTGCTGCTTCTAGAGCCAGCTTTTTATGGGATGGTGAAGCAAGACTGCTCAGCTGCTGGCCTGAAGGCAGAGCTGCCTGGGATGTGGAGAGTGGGAGTGCAGGGGATGGTCCTGAAGAGAACCTGGCAGGGGACACCGATTTCCATACCACATCATTTCTTTAGCGTAAAGCCAAAGAAAAGGTCCCACGGTTTCATATTGTCTAGAATTCTGTTCCCTCCTTTTTGCTAGCAGAGTTGGTAAACCTCTGGGGAAAGTTTTACAAGTGGGAAATTTTCTTTTTCCAATTTAGAAGTTTTCAAGTGTTCAGCCAGCCATAACTAGCTTTGAAACATAATTAATAATCACTTAACTGCCATATCTAAATTATCTGGCCTTGAGAATTACATTTTTGGTAATGGTATTTTAAGTTAATGTATTTGTATTTGCAATTTTCAGTTTTTAGAGAGCTGCACTTTTTTGGTTGATTTCTGCTTTTTCAACAAATGAAACGGATGAACACTTGCTATTATCTTGCTACAGAACCAAGGGCTAGGTCTGCTATGGATTCATATAGCACACCAGACTCTGTATTTTTCATCATTCATTTTCTTGCAGCACTAGGACAGGTAATTTTTGTAGGAATGGTTGAAGCTTAGAAAGGGAACCATCCTTTAATGCCATCACAGCCACAGAGCCAAGAAACACTACCTGCTAATAGTTATAACTAGGAGAGGTCAGAGTCTAAAGCATAAAGGCAGCTACAAGCTGGAAACCAAGCTGTGCCAGTGGCCTTTCAAGGGAGTTGCAATGGGATGATGAAATTTGGGTTCAGTAGAAGTTTTGACTGGTACAGAGGTGCACTTATAGAAGATGGAGATGCTCACAAACTCCCCCTATAAATTACCTGCCCTGCACAACTCCCATTACTAAAGAACTTAAGGAATCTATACCATGTAGACAAGAATGTGTAAACCTGGACAGCTATCACATACAAGCTGCTCTGCACCATCCCCTGGGCCAGGACTGTCAGCCCCTGGCAGCCTGCAGGGTAGTCACCATCCTTCCCAGGATGTCACTGCAGTGGGGGGGGAGGGCACATCCAGCACCTCCTCCTCCCCCTGCTCACTGTCTGGATGCCTTTTCCAGGCTTCCTAAGGACAGCCCTGCATGGCAGACATTCAACAGCAATGGCTAACAGAGTAGAGAGATGGACAGCTTTGTTCTTCTATCACATTTTATCCCAAATCTTTTAAGTCCTGAGGTCCTGAGTCACATTTGAGTCCTGAGGTGAATGCAATGTGCCTAAGTTTCCCTGTCGGAAAGGGGTGGCTTTGCAGTGGGGTGGGAGATGCACAGGAATAAAGGCTGCCCCTGGGCCACTGGAGTAAGATGCTCAACTCCCTCCACCTATGGAATTTCAGTATCCCTTTAAAAAGCAGACAAATAAAAAGCAAAATAACAGCAACAAACCAAAATTATCAAAATTACAGTAACTTCTGAATCTGAATTGTTCCTCTGCTCTTTTTATTATTTCCCAGTGGATCAACTAGTGCGTGTTTAAATAATGGCAAATCTGGCTCCCTTTGGATGTCTGAGATGATTAGTGATAGCTCTTTTCTGGAGTCAGACTGTTTTTCTGCAAAGGCACTGAAATTCCAGCCCAAACAAGCACCAACTCACCAGTTCAGATCTTGGCAGCATGGGGTCCACACACAGCAATGTGACAGTTCATCACGAAGCTGAAGCTCAACCTGTCCAAACCATGGCTGATGTTCTTGTTGCACTGCTGCCTGCAATCAACTTGCCCATAGTATTGAAGGTGATTGCACACAGCTGCCCAGCCCAGGAGGATTTCAAACACTGGACACTCAACACAATTACAACAGGCAGGAGGCAATTTTTTTAGCAGGGGCACAACTGAGCTGTTGTTCTTGCCACTGGGTTATTCCCAGACTGAACAAACTGCAGTTGCTACTGTTCCTTAACCTCCCTAATTCTCTCTTGCCAATCAGCATGTTATATTTGAGAATGATTGGAGCCTCTTAATTTTTATAAGTAGGGTGAGTTTTTTAAGGCCACACTTGTGGTCAAAGAAGCCATGATGTATGCACAGGTGCCTAAAAAGCTCACAGCAAATTCTGTTATGTCTCTGGGGAAAAAAATAAGCTGCTTTTAAGGCATGGATTGCAACAAAGCACTATATGTAGTGCCTTCCTGCTGCCCAGAGAAATCAAGGATTGATTTAGCAGGCAAGAAAAGGAGGCCTTTCCTCCTACAGGACTTCATTCACCTTCTGATGAAGCAGTGTTACTGGGCAGTGCCAGAGGACCACTGTACATGGCACAGGGTGCAGTACCTACCACCCCCTTCACCCCAGGCTGTGCAACTCACCCTGGCACCAGCACCCCATGGAGCTGCCAATAAAAGGGCAGGGAGGGCTCAAGGGTCTCCAGGGAGCCTCCATCTCTTCCCCAGCAAGCACACAACCTGGCGGAGAGCAGAGCTTCACCTCATGGTCCTGTGGGTTCCAGCACCCAAGAGACATTTGGAAATTTAGCCCTGATGCGGTGAGTCTGCCAAAGTAGCATGGGGGCAAATAGCAAAGGGTCTGGATTTTCTGCCGTGCTTGAGTTAGTCTGGTCTGGCTGACTCTACACATGGAGGACACAACCCACAGGCCAAACTGCAGGGGTCCCAAAGAGCCATGTTTCTCAGTCCCAGCAATCCCTTCCAGCCCTGTGTTGGAACAATTTTCAACACTTCATTCAAAGTCCAAGCTTTTTGGTTTTCTCCTTCAGTTAACATTTGCACATTTTGATTCCTCGAGAAAGATGCACAGCTCTGCCAGCTGGGGAAGGTATTAGTGAGGATGCCCATTTCTGCAACTGGGGCCAAGACAGCCCAGCAACCAAGGGCTGATTGTCTAAGCTGAGTATATTAGTAGCAGCCTAATGAGCTGGCCTGTAAAACCATTAAAGTGAAAGATAGGGATTATGCACAAGCCCCTCTCTGTTTTGTGCAGATTAATGAGCAGAGAAATCTCTAGCCATGGAAAACCCTATATGGACCTTCCAATTTATCAGTGTTCTTTATTTTCACCGCTTATCCTTCCAGGAAGAAATATAATCAGATAAAGCATGCTTAGGTGCCATATCACATACGGAGCATTTTCTGTAAAGTAAAAAGTAAGTGTGTGGTTGTAATCACATCTGTGTATGTGTGTAAAAGACAGCAATAATGCAATGTATCATCATCATCATCATCATCATCATCATCATCATCATCATCATCATCACAGTCATCAATGTATAATATACCTGTATACCTTATGCTCTAACTGAAAATGAATACATTTTTTTGCCTTAGGAGAAGGGAGTGCATGTGGCAGAAAAGTAAGTTAAGAGTGACTGAGTGCTTTTAAAGCTGATATGTCTCTGATGGCTGATAGCTTTCTAGGGCAGCAGAAATTTGGTAGGTGGACAGAGTGGGCCCAAGCATGAATGTTCCAGGCACTTTCTTCAGGGTATCACCAGTTGCAGTGGTGATACTCTGCTCTGTTGGCTCTGAACCACAAGCAAAGGAGATGCTGGGTTTTTTGCAAGCTCTGTGCCTGAGCTCAGGATTGCTGCACTGCTGGGTGCCACAGTGGAGCTGTTGGGCACAGCCCCCTTGCTACACAGCATCGCATTTCCCCCACACTCCCACACAGGAGATCGGAGGAAAAAATTTCAGGTCTGCAAGCTCTGACATTGTCCCTTTCAGCACTATTGCAGTTGCACCTCTTACACCAGGGCTCCCTGTTCCCCCTTCATGTGTTGTGGCACTCTTGGAGGTGTAGCAACCACAGCTGACAGATCCCCTGCCTTTGCAGATCTGCTCCGCTCGGGTTGCAGGTGCTTGCTAATCGCATAACGCCGTTGCTTTGCTTGCACTCAACCTCTGTAGCTGCTAGATGACAAGCAGTAGCTTGTAGGCTGCTTTCTGGCCCTTCCCTTTCAAGTTTCGCAGCTGTACTTGACATTTCACCTCCGGAGCCTATCGAAGTTGTCTTTACTGCTTCGTGATCGGGTTTCAGCTCAACAGGGGGGGAGGCAAGGGGAAGGAGGGATGCTCGGTGGCATCCCCCCGGGAGGGCCTGGTGCCCGCAGCCCTCATCAGCTTCTCACGGAGGCAGCCCTGAAATCAGTGGGGAACAAAGGGCAGTAACATGAAACTGGTCCCAGTTTGGTTTCTGCTGAATGATCCTTCAGCTCTGCTGGGGGAAAACAAGTCATGCTGGGTGCCAAGTATTTGTGGGTCTGCTCCCTTAGCCCCCAGGAGCACTTCTACCTGGGATACAGGCAGATAAAGGCAAGTAGAGAAAAGCCTCCTCTAGCAGTGGTTGTTTCTGTACATCTTCCTCTTACGAGAGAGCCCAAGTGTAAACGAGGTACTGCTGGAGCACACTCTGGTCAGCAAGGGGACTTAACTGGAATTTTTTAGCACTAAAACCACAGGCTCAGAAAAGAAAAAAGATTCTCATTATATAGTCATGACCACAGGCACAAGACCACAATTTTGCATATTCCTCCTGTTAAACAAGCTCATTTGTCAGCATCTGAAGCCTGGAGCACCTCCAGCCTCTCCCAGGAATTGCTCTGCTCACCACATCATGAGGCAGCCAGGGCTCCTCAGGGGCTCTGGCTGCAGGACTTGAACTTTCCTTCAGCTCAGGTGCTTGGGAGAAGACTGCCTGATCAAGAAAGTGCACTATTACTAGATTGCCCTCATTCTTGAGATCAGAGCAACTAATCTTGCTAATAATACAATTTTCCCACTGTGTCACAGGTAAAGGATGTCTCATTTAGTGCAATCTAGAAGAGCCTGCACAGTGCCAGGCTCAGTCTCTGCACGCAGAGGCAGCCTCCAGTGAAGCGTTAAGCCCAGCAGGAAATCTGAAGTGACTGGATTTCCTAGTGGGCTATTTTGTGGCATCAAGTTTCTGGCTGATTTTCACAGTGCCTCAAAGAGGGAGCTGGGAAGCAGCTCCAGAATACAGCCAGGGTAGAGCACAATGGTACTGGGGAGCTGCTCGCTGTGCAGGTTTACTTTGCTTACTGTAGGAATCTTGCTTACTACAAACCAGCTTCCAGGATGAAATGATTACATACAGGGAATGTGAAAGGGTAATGTGGAAAAAAAACTGAGGCAAAGTCTTGCCTCTTGGCCTGAGCTGGGTGGGGAAATGGGAAAAAACAAGACAGTGGTACTTTAGTGGTAGCTGGAGCTTCAAGGCTGAGAGTGATGGTAAGAAGAGAAGAATGTGACTTCCAGAGATGACAGATTTACATAAATGATCAACCAAATACTGATGTTTTGCATGAGAACTCAGAAAGGCAAAAATTGCATGTATTGAAAACAACCTTAAAATGAATGATTAGCCTTGTCAATCTGGCATATTAAAGGAACTCTCTAACTCAGAATTGATCAGCTCTCAACACATTTTCATTTAGCACCTCACAATTGTGCGTGATGTCTCCTTATTGAGCAACAGAAAGCAAAAATACATGGCAGCCTTTACATGGTTAGGAAGATCACCTTGGGCGGAGCAGTGTGCCCACAACAGAACTGAACAAACACAACTGTAACATGACGGGTAGGGAAGTGTCAAAGCACATGGCTGGAAATTGCAGAGTAAAGCAGACAGAGGAAATGTACACACAAAATCAAAGGGAAAGGGGGAAACCTCTCCTATAAGGAGTGGTAACAAGACAGATTGGATGCATACTTTGAAGAGACTCCAACTTAAAACAGTTGCAAAAGTTGGGAGTGAAGAAAGGTGGGAGGCAAAGGGTCTTCATGGGAAAGAGAAGAGCAAGTTCAAATGCAGTGAGAGGACAATCTGCCAGCTTTTAAGGCTCGTGCTGGTGTATGTATAGAGATGATCATAGCTAACCGTGGCCACACAAGCAAGTATTTAACCAGAAAATTCAAGAAATGTAATATAAATCATCCCCAGATGATTTAAATTATCTCCAGACTGTGTATCTGTCACTAAACTCACTAATGCCAATGAACTTGACAAAGAAAAGCAGCATCTCATGAGACAGCATGTTCATGTGCTGTTAGGTCCAAGAGCGTGCGTGTCACCAAAAGCTGCAATAACTAGCAAAATGCCTTCCCAGAAGCAAGGGGATTAACTGTATCCTTATGAAAGACACAGGTCTGTCACCCAGGAACATGCATATGTGTCACAGGAGTGACAAACCAGGTTCTTGTTACCACCTGCAATGTTTCACACACCTGAAATTAAGGTATTAAAGAAGAGTGCAGACAGCACAGCTTGTAGGATTCAAAACAAGAGAAGCATTTTGGGAGCTTTGTAACAACAGAAGAGAGGAAAGCAGGCAGGAGGGGTACCAGGTCTCGCTTTGATCCTTAGACAAGAGCATGGATAGCATGAAGAAACCCAGTTTTTCAACAAATCAGTTGCCTTGGCAGTATTTTATTAGCCACCCAAAGACCAAGGAACACTGCAAACCAGAGCTCTGGAGGTGAAGACATCATCAGCCTTGGAGGGCTTGCAGCCCTACTGCAAAGGGATGGGGATTCCTGTAAATACCTGCGTCCTGATGCAATCCTGCTTGAGGCTCCAGCATGCACAACAGGCACCACAGCTGAGGCTGAGCCTTGGTATAAACTTCCAGAGCATTTTGGGAGCCAGAAACACTTCACAGCATTATTGGAGGCACAAGAGAGTCTTGCAGGAATGAAAGCACCCACTGATGATGTGCCATGTCAGGGAAGGCATTCATCGGAATCCCATATCAAGGAGGACATTGAGGCAGCCAAGAAGATACAACCCAAACCTCAGCAAAGCCCAGTGTCAGTCCCAAACATTTTAATTATGTCTGGAGGAATTAACCACAAAGGCAGCAAAGCCTGCTGATTATAAGCAACAGTGAACGAGCTGAGAAATTTAGTAATTGCAAAGGACATTGAAGTAGGTCAGTGTTCACACCCAGTGATGCAACTCAAACCACTTTGTAAAGACACTGCATTGCTCAGATACAGAACAAATATGACAGACAGAGCAGTGGACACAGAGAAAGGCTGAGACCGAGGATCTGAAGCATTTACCAGCATCACCATTCTGTATTTCCTTTTCCTACCCCTTCAGCCACCACAGTCAGGGTCATGATACAGGCTAAAATGTGTCTGTAAATAAAAAACAGGAGTTTGCCAAGCTATAGCCATGACTGTGAAATGTTCCATGGTCTCTGGTTCCCACCTTCGCAAGTTTGTTTCATTAGGATGGCCATATGTTTACTCTTATACTATAATCCATCAAACGTTGTGACATTTGTTGATGTACAGCACAGAGGGAACACGCTTTGTGAAATCAAGACAATGATCAAGTGCCTCTGCTTTTGGAAAGCTGATAAACTGGAAGAAAAAAAAAGAGAGCAAGATGTCCACAGGGAGAGCTAAGGAAAGGAGAGGTGGTGTGTTACTCCAGAAATACAGGCTTGAGTAGCTGTATTCTGTGGTGAGCTTCACAGGAGGCACGAGAAGGACAGGGAACCAATTTGGAGAGATGTGCCAGGCCATGCAGGACACTGTGCAGTTTTGTAGCATCCTAGTAGAAATGGTTCCTAAATTCTTCATTGCCACAAGAAAGGAAAAGGCAGGGAGTAGCACCCTAGCAGGTAACCTTGAGTGCCTTTGGAAGTAGGTTGCAAGTCTGGAAAAATAATAATGTCAAATTAAAACAGCTGCCAATGTGCTACCTGGTAGATGTCTATGTGGTCAGCTTGATGAGATATAGTCAAATTATTTTGGAGGAGAAACGATTGAGGGCAGCCCTGAGAAGGACTTGGGGGTGGTGGTGGTGGACCAGAAGCTCAACATGAGCCCTCAATGTGTGCTTGCAGCCATGAAGCCACCTGGGTCCTGGGCTGCATCAAAAGCAGCACAGACAGCAGGTCAAGGGAGGGGATTCTCCCCCTCTGCTCTGCTCTTGTGAGACCCCACCTGGGGTGCTGTGTCCAGGTCTGGAGTCCCCAACATAAGAAGGACATGGAGCTCCTTGAGCATGTCCAGAGAGGTACCACAGAAATGATAAGAGGGATGGAGAACCTCTGCTATCAATATAGTTTGAGAAAGTTGGCATGGTTCATCCTGGAGAACAGGAGGCTCCCAGGTGATATTATAACATCTTTCCAGTACCTGAAGAGGGCCTACAAGAACACTGGGGTAGGAGTTGTTTCATGGGTGTTAGCAAGAGGCAATGGTTTAAAACTTGAATAGGAAAGATTTAGGTTACACAAAAAATTCTTTCCTGTGAGAGTGGTGAGACACAGGGAAAGTGTGGCTGGCCCCTCCCTGCCTCCCTCCCAAACCATTCTATGATTCTATGATTCTGTGATTCTCTGATTCTCTGATTTGGAGAAAGCAGAATCTTCTTGTGTGAACACAATAAAGCCTAATGTGTTATATCTCCAGCAAAAAGGGGAGAGAGGGAAAAGAAACACAGCCAAAGAGGAAATACTGCAACCAGAAACAAATGCCCAAAGTAAAGGATGGTGTAATCATCCCCCTACATAATCCCAACATGAACATTCATTTGTTTAGGGAGTATTCATGAAAAGTGTGGACATGGCATTTTTCACGATGCTGAAAAGGACAGTGTGCAAGGAGAAGTGTGGGAAAGCACTTTGCAATAACTCCACAGACTGACATTGAACTGGAGAGAAAACAGCCTTGAGTCTCAAGATGGACAGTGAGAAGGACCTCTGTGTCTGCCCTGAAACTCACTAGAGAGGGGACTTTTCAGCCCAAGGCATCTGACAAAGGAGCTCAGAGGTGCTAAACCCCTGCTGCTTCTCATGGCATCCCAAGTACTCCAGCAATACTCATGCCCAAGTTCCCTAGACATGTTCCCAAGAAAATAACTCCTCATGGGCACAGGAGAGCTGTGGAGTTAACCATTTATAGACTTTTAGTGTAAGGCTTATGACTCTTGGGTACCCACAATTTTTTCAGGTCCAGTCTGATCTGGGTGATTGGTAGCTGGGATTTGATCACATCCTGATTATCACCATCCTTTCTGACTGCCAACATCTGACTCCTGAAAGGGCTTCCATCTGTCTCCCCATACTACTTGTATTTACAAAGTTGTGCCATCTCCCCATGTGGCAATTAGCTGGAGTTTCTTATTTCTTTTTTTTATTTTTTTTTCCTCCCCTTGAGTTACTCAAGGAGACACAGAGCTGGCTGAGTACATTAGATCATTATATGTCCATTAAAGTAGCTGATGGATTTATTCAAATAGAGATTATCAAGATTAACAATGTTTTGTTTAATATTGTAGCCCACAATTTTTAAATGTTCATTTTTGTACATTATGTTCACCTGTAGTTTAAAGGTTTTGATGGTTTTTACTATAGTATGGAGAAAGCAGTTAAGTATTGATGCTATGAAAACCAACAGTTTTAGAATTTTGATCAATACTGTGAAACAACAGATGCATAAATCCTATTGAAATTCAATGAAAACTGGCCCCTCTCTCCTTTAAGTTGCTTTGAAAAGCTCAATTCTAGAACTTCTAGAAATAGCTTTATATACAATTAGTATTTCTTCTCAGACATTCTTCATACAGCTTCATATATTGTTATTTTTGGGAAAAAAAATAAAAAAACCTAAAGGGCATTCCTGACATGGTGTTACTGACATGAAAAGTGTTCCAGCCCTTCCCTTATCTGTCTTTATCTCTCTGAAGTCCTACATTGCAGTTTGGTTGCTTGCATCAATACAATACAAAAGGAAACCTTGGTCCAGTTTACCCTTCTTTCATCTCAGTTCCACCTCCAGATGCATTTTTTGCCCTTGCAAAAATGACTGGGCTTCTGGAACTCTAAGAATCTTCAAAGAAGCCATCTAAGTTTGCTTTATCAGAGGGGAATATTTGGGTGGATAGCTGGCTACCCAGGATGCCTGGCTTATTGCTCTGTCAGCCCCACACTCAGCACATCACAGCTGGTACAACCTCAGCAGCTGGTGTAGGCTTGCTGAGGCTTCTCTAGCATCTCCCAGCTCTCCTTGTGTCTAACTGGTGGAGATGGACATGGATTATGCCATTGATTTGCTTTCATGTGAACCCAAGCAAAGCTAAAGCTGTGCCACTCCTTTCTCCTCTTAATTAATGCTTGTAGAGTTCATCCAGGTGTTGACCCCTGTACAAGCCTCCTACACTTAGCTGTTTATACCCATCTGTTGGGCTTTATATGTGCTTGGTATCAAGCCTCTGACAGAGATCAGGTGAGTGAGAAAGTGCTGCCTGTGTGCTGCTCCCTGCTGCACTTGCTGGCACACTGATCAGCTAACACAGCCACCAACACCTCGTTTCTGCAGTGGCTTTATCTGCATGTTTGCAGAAAAGGCCTAAGCTGGGCTGTCAGAAAGAAATGTTTAATTACTTGCTGCCTGTCTCCTGCACAAGGTTCTGCATAAAAACCATGCGATTTTATTCTTCTTGCTGGAGGGAAAGGGATGAGGGAAAATGAGGTGCTTAGAAACCCTTTCCTTTCCCGACCATGTTGTGTCTGCCCAAATTATTTAGTCATTGTGCACACTCACTAAAAAAATAATAGTAACAATCACAATAATAATAATAACAATAATAACAACTTCATTAAATACTGCAAAGGGGTACTAATTACTAAGTGTTGCAGTGCCCTTTCTGTGTGTTTGCTAAACTGCAGAAGAAGCACTCACGTCTCTGTGCCGATGGCAGGTGAATTATTAGCCCCCTCTCAATGTATAACTACCACCAGCTTTAGAATCTGTATGGAGTAAAATAGAAAGCATTCAGCAATTTTTTCTCTCTGTCTCTTTGTATATATATCTTCCTATATGCAGAGACTCCATAGCCAATGTTTCTGTAAGAATAAAACCAAATATAACCTCTCCTAGACCAAAAGTTAAACTCGATTGCAGTTCAGCTGCAATACATTCAAAGATTTTTGATGGCCTTTGAGCACATCTTTGGCACTCCAGTCCTTGGAAGGGCAGCATTTACAACCTTGGGCCTGAGGCATTACCTGGTGTGTGCTCTGTATCTTTTAGAATCTGTGTGATCACAAGTCACTGCCTATCTAATGAAACCAATTCAACTGTGCTTACACATTCACAGAACAACTCTGATCTGAACTCAGCTCCTCACATTGATGTGAGATTGGCTTTGGGGTGTCTCATCTACAACAGTGTTCACAGTTTGGCCAGTCTAGACAAGAAAACACTGAAAAAGTTGTCTCCCATCAAGATGTTGGCTTACTTGCTTTAGTATTAAAGACACCCTGACATTTTATGTCACAGTAGGAATCTATACCAGTGTCTTTGCCTGAAATTTCCTCTCCCTCCTCTGATGTGCAGTGTTCTGCAGTCCATGTGATTGCTTTTGTCCTGTCCAAGGAGGGACTCGACTTCAGCAATGCTGCAAAAATTGATTTTGAGAAAATTACTCTAGAAGTGGAAAAAAGAAGCTTGAAAACCACTTCAAGATGTAAGTTATTACATAAAAGATAGGTTGTTATTGTTATTGCTTTATTAGTCGTTATTCTTGATAGTGATGAAACTGCTTTTCTGGCTTCAAAATCTTTTCTGCTACTATTCAGTTCCATTTTGAAGGCTGAAGTCTTAATCTCTCCAACTCTGCATGGATTAACTTTGAGTTTGCTAAGGAAGCAAGACTAATTCAATCCATAGGTTGATTTTTCAGGTAACCTCAACAGTTTTTAAACTCACCATCCAATTTAACTAAATATGACACAGGGCCAAAGATGTCCAAGACAGAAATTTCCTCTGGGTTGAATAAAAGCAGGAAGGTAGATGAAAAAGACCCTATTAATGTTCCCAGCTGAGGGAAAGGGTACAATATAAGCATGTCTGCTATTACTCAGTACCCTCTTAGGATCTCAGCCTTAAGCCATCTATCTGTAGAAAACCAGATCTCACTGGATCGCATCTTCAAAAACCTTTGTTATTCTCTCTTGATACCAAATCAAATAACCTCCTAAGTAAAGATTTTAATTGTAGATAGCAAAATAGCCTGTGGCAGCATGTAAAATTAAACTTTGGTATTTATTCACAGCTCACCAAGACTACAGGGTGTGGTATGGCTTTACTTGAAAGTTGCCAAGTTTTCCTTGTGGTGGTACGGCAGTTTCCGTGTTTGCTTGTGCAGCAGCAGAGGTGTTATCATCACCTTCACTCTTTCTGACTACCTTTCAGTCCCCAGCTCAGCTCAGTTTCTTTTTGCTTTACCCATCATCCACTTTTTAACATGCTTGGCACACAATTACTGACTTGTTCTCTACCCAAACAGAGCTGACTCCCCCCTGTGACACATCTTTGTGCCTGTGAAGACATATGTGTATATATCCAACTGCAGAAGGAATTTTTACGTTGCAAAACTAGAAATTATTTCTAAAGCTCCTCTGGAAATAGATTACCAACAAAGAGATTTTTCTCTTTTTCTAAATGGACTGGTATTCAAAGTCCAGACCTGTCCCTCTCACACTCCCATTCCCCATTAACTTCAGTTCATGAAGCAGTAGACTTCTTAGTTCTGTGTGCTGGGCACTGATTTTGGGGCAGCCAAACTCACTTATCTCCATTTTGGAGGTGACTAGAATTTGCTGAAATTAAAATTAAAAGGTTCTGCAAATATTAATTTGTATTTTATAGGAAATTAAGCTGGACTGCAATGCCGGCATTTTTTCATATCTAGCTATAGTCTTAAAAATGTCACAGCCCTGAAGTTTGTAGACAGAGCACACTTTAAATGAACAGGGGAGAACGATTTCAGAAAGTAAATCATAAATTCACACATACAAGTAACCCCTGTGTTTCTTGACTGAAAGTCTTAGTACAGTGTTTCCATTCTCCCAGTCTACCAGCAAAAATCCCTTTGACTCCAGGGCTCCCCCAGTAAACTGCTCACACATCCTTTAAGGATGCCCTGCGTTTGCTGACATTATTCGCCAAATAATTTAGAGGAATGAATAAATGTGAGAAAATCATGACCTCCTCATGGGTGATTACCAGAGGAGGGGGAGGGCTTGCAAAATTGATCAGATTCATTACTCACTGTCACTGCAGGCAAATCACCTGGCTCAGCTCCCAAGCCTCCCCATGTAAATCACCTCCCTCTCAGCCCTCATGTGCCGGACAACTTGAGCACTGGCAGCGGCGCTCAGATAATGGTTTTGGCCCCATCACAGTTTTAGCCCTAAATCAGGAGGTCCAAATGATGCTAAATATCTGTGTTTAGGTGAGGGCTAGTCAGAAAGGGAAGGTTTTCCTAGAGACCATGGGAAACTGGAAGGAAGGAAGGAAGGAAGGAAGGAAGGAAGGAAGGAAGGAAGGAAGGAAGGAAGGAAGGAAGGAAGGAAGGAAGGAAGGAAGGAAGGAAGGAAGGAAGGAAGGAAGGAAGGAAGGAAGGAAGGAAGGAAGGAAGGAAGGAAGGAAGGAAGGAAGGAAGGAAGGAAGGAAGGAAGGAAGGAAGGAAGGAAGGAAGGAAGGAAGGAAGGAAGGAAGGAAGGAAGGAAGGAAGGAAGGAAGGAAGGAAGGAAGGAAGGAAGGAAGGAAGGAAGGAAGGAAGGAAGGAAGGAAGGAAGGAAGGAAGGAAGAGAGGGAAGGAAGGAAGGAAGGAAGGAAGGAAGGAAGGAAGGAAGGAAGGAAGGAAGGAAGGAAGGAAGGAAGGAAGGAAGGAAGGAAGGAAGGAAGGAAGGAAGGAAGGAAGGAAGGAAGGAAGGAAGAGAGGGAGGGAGGGAGGGAGGGAGGGAGGGAGGGAGGGAGGGAGGGAGGGAGGGAGGGAGGGAGGGAGGGAGGGAGGAAAACCCCACTAAAGTTCCTGTAATTCTAGCTGGGCCATAAACCCGAGTTTCTTTGAAACCCTGTCCATTAGGAGGGGGTGGGTGGCGATGGGCTCTTGGGCTCTTGCAATCTGGACCCGCGGCACTAGATGGCAAAACAGCGTCAGTTTTGGCAGCGCCGCCCGGGCTGCTGCTCTCCCACCCTGCCTTCCCCCTCTCCGGCCCCCCAGAACCAGCGGCTGTGGGCACAGATGCCCGTGGGCATCCCGCGGAGGGGGGGCTGTGCATCCCATGCCCTTTCCCCTGATCTCCTGCCCGCCTGCAAACCGCAGGGGGAACCTGCCAGCACGGAGATCACTCTGTAAAGATAAGATGCAGCTCTTTTGATTCCATAGATGAGGGACTGTATGGACTGGTATGGATGCACGGGTGATTATTCTTCTTATTGCTGTTGCTGGAATTAGCTGTTTGCTCTGCATTTGCCCCCAGGAGCTCTAGATCCTGTGCCAGCCAAGCAGTCCTCATTCCAGAAGAGATTACCCAGCAATAGGGTGGAAAAACTTGTCTCATCTCCTTATTGAACAAAAAGAGACTTACATTTAGTAGTCCCACAGGGAAACACCCCTCCTTTCAATTGTATGTCAGTCTATGCATTGGCTGTTTTACTCTCTGAGGGAAGATACCAGCTATGCAGCTAAGCTGTGAAGCATTTTTACTGTCAGTCTCTTCTTTCTGGTGTGCAGATAATCCCTGTTTATGCTAAAAGAAATTCCAGAAGAAAAAGTGGAATATCCAGGATCCCACTGTAGGTCCAAAAAGCAAAATCTTCTAGGTCTAAGTCAAAACCACTGATCTCAGGGCAGGCCAATGTATAACTTTTCCTTTTTTTTTTTTTTTTTTTTTTTTTTTTTTTTGTACGGGACTGTGGTCATATCAATGAACTCTTCCTCACAGCGGCAATACTAAAGTTTATCCCATTTTAGGAATAGCCTCTGTTCCCACAGCTTATTGTTGGACTCAAAGAATCAATTTTAGTTGGAGATTGGAACTTTTACAGTTTCATCTACAGGCAATATCCAAACTGCTCTGTCCTTTTAAATGTTCAGAAACTCAGAGAGCTGATAGCAAGCACACTGCTCCTCTCCCCTGCAGCTGCAAGAAAGTGTGTGTATAAGGCTCTGGATGCCAATGGTTGTGTCATGGTCCCTCGGAGATCTCTCATGTGTGGTCCCCTTCCTTGGGAGCAGCAGAGTCCATATTGCTGAAGCATGACTTACAAAAGGGAGCTTTCGCCTGGGAAGTTTTGCAGAAGCTTTGAACTGTGGCCCTCCCTTTAATTTTCCTCTCCATCCTTGCAATTCTCAGTCCTTCCCACTGTCTCCTGCCTTCTGTGACATGCTGGTCATGCAGTCCCAAAGCTTCCCCTAGGAAGCTCAGCACAACTGTTCCTTCAACGATTGGGTCCTGTTGAGTCCCAAGCTTTGCAGCTGTGGATAAAAAAGGCAGCACTAAACCTGGGTGAGCCATGCACATCCAGTAACCAAAGGGTGTTTTCAGAGCCAAAAGGAGCCGTGACAGTTGCCAAGTCCAGATTATTTATACCTTCAGGAAAGGACAGGGCTAACATGAAGAAAACCCTGCTTTCAGCTGGTGTGGCTTTTAGCGAGTAAGATGTATTATGCTCGTCCTTGGCTACTTAAATAATACTGTCTCACTCTGTATAAACCAGCTTATAATGTGAATGAAAAAAATAGCTATGGATCATGAAGCAAGTGGGAATGGATAATCAATTTTTATCACTAATATTGTGGGTAAGACCAATAACTCTGAGCAAGTTATGAAGTCTATGGGCAGATGTGCCTCCTTTCCAAGCAGACTCGTTTTACCCCAGCATTAATAACAAAAAAAGTGTTGAGTTAAACACACTATAACAAAACAAACATTTGTTTTCATTATCCATCATATTTCTTTTCAAAATGTAGTAAAGTGAAATTCTCACAGGTGGGTTGGCCATGGGAGGCAGAGTAACTATGGACTAGAAAAGCCTTTCAGCTTTACAAACATGGGTTCCAATCAAGCTTAAGTAAGTGACAGATGAAATGGGGCTATTGATTTCAATCTAGTCCTGTTTGGCTACAGCAAAAAAAAAAAAAAAAAAAAAAAGCACAACAATGTCTTAGTGCTTAAAGGGGCTCTGCCAGCTGAAAGATAACGCTGCTGCTGGAGTACATTTGCAGTGTTGTTTATACCAATTGAGATTACTGGACCAGTTGAGATTACTAGGGCTGAAAGACATTGCAGAGTAAATTCCTCTCCCCCCATTTGGGGAGGTATGTTTAATTGGTACTTTTGGCAGTGCTTTCTGCCAGACCTGTTCCTAAAATCTCCTGTCCAGTTACGTGGCAGAGCAGATGTGATACATAACTGCAGGTCAGGCTGGGAAACACGTTTTTCTTGAAAACGGAGTGTCAAAGAAAAAGATTCATGTGCAGTAAAAAATTCCACTGATGACCAGGCATCAGCCTGCCAGGCAAGCAGAAGATCTACCTGATTTCCCCTTCTGCCTATGGACCCATCTGCCCACACAGAAATCCACTGAGGACCTCTGGCCTGCAGCAATCTGCTGCAAGCAGTGATAGTGGAGGACAGCATTGCCCTCCAGTCACCTTTACATGGGGCAGGTTCATCTCTGGGCAATTTACAATCTGGATCCGGGTCAGTAAACCTCTGGGGGAAGAAATGATCTTTTTTCTACCTCTCTGAACACGTAAGTAATTTTCTGTTGTTAAGACTACACCTTTGGTCAGGGTCTAGGACATGCAGAAGTGAAAAAAATGGGATATGATTTATGGGAAAGAAAATAGATAGAACTTCATGCAAAACAAACCGTTACTGTTGGGCTTTAAAATCTACTGGGAAGGCTCATAGTCAGGTGTACACAATTTTGAAAAGCCTTGAGATACCAAACGGAGAGAGGGTACATCAGCAGCACAGGGTGGAACATGGTGCAGAGGTCTTTAAGACAGTGCCAGGAAAGTTGGCACCCCTGTGCAATGTAGTCCAGCACAACACAGAGAGCATGTAAGAGCTCCCATCTCAAAAGCAGTCAAGCCCTGCTAGCAGAGCAGCTCACACCATCCCTACACCTGAGGGCAAAGTTCCACATGGATGAAGCTTGGGCTGCTCCTGGTTATAGAGACACACTGAGTCCAACCAAGGAGGCGAGTTCTGCAGGCTCTGCTCCTGCAAGAAGGTCCCAACAGGTCCTTGAAGCAAGTGTGGTGTCCAGGGTTGTGTTCCTTGCAGATGGGAATACATAAGGAGTCAGTCCTTGCTTTGCCAGAAGGGTAGCAAGGGTAGAGCTATTGGTGAGGTTTGCCCTTAACTCCATAATGAACATGCAAGATCAGACCTTAAGGATCCTGTTTCAAAAGAGGCCAGCATGCACCATCAGCACTTGATATTGAACACCTTTAGGTGTTCTTTCAGGTGCTTAAGTCAGGCTCAAGGGGCTCAGCAATGAGCACAAGGAGCTCTGTTTAAAGCCTGTCCTTCACTGGGGCCGCTTAATGCCTAAATATCTTGCTGAGGTGACCAGTTCAGGAGTCAGAGCCAGGGTTCAAATGAAAGTTTCTTGCTTTCATGCTGCTCTTCTACCTTTGCAGTCTTGGCTCCTTGTGCACCTCTCCTGCTGCCTTTTAAAAGATGCAGCAGGGCTCAGTGGAAGGCTCTGCAGCTGCCCTCTCAGTTTCCTTACTTTGGGGGATTTGTGTCAGTTCAGCATCGCCAAATGTCATTTTGAGCAATTTCATAGTTCTAGGTTAATAAACTGCTTCCCGTCACAGGGGAACTGAACCGTGCATTACTCCAGTGGCTACAGAGGACCTTTTTCTTAACCATGTATGTAAAATATGCAGTTCAGAATGATTCTCAATAGCCCTTCATTTCCAGATTCACATTTTTAATTAAACAGCACTTTCTTTCTTTCTTTTCTAAATGGGCATGCAGTGTCATTTAAATCTCATGGACCTCCATATTGGAACATCTCAAGACCTCATAGCTGTAAAGCTCCACTCTTGCTGCAAAGAAGAAAATATCAGAGAATAAAGAAAGAGCATAACTCACACCAAGCAAGCTCTCTATGCAATTATTGTTTTAATTAAATTACATGGAAAAACAACTTACTGATTCAAAGACTCTTCATAGTGACCCAGCCTCAACAATAGCAGAACGTTATGTGCATCCCTTATGTAGTGAGGCTCTTTGTCACTTTAGGGAGGGAATGGAGTGAAACTCTCCCTGACCCTTGGAGAAGTAGGATGAGTATAAAAATTTCGCAGTGGTATTGTCTCCAATAGTACTATGTGGTATATACCCTCTTACACATGTTGGATTCCTAAGGCTGTTCTGATATTGACCTTAAAAGACTGCAATTAAATGCTTTATAAATACATATCCCAGTAGTTTCCTTGATGCTGTGGGAAGTCAAATACCTAGTTATGGAAAAGATCCCTTTAGTACCTTGGACCACCAAACATTGTATGTGTCTTTTCTGAACCCATCATTTACTCTAGTTTGAGGTGAGGAACATAAGTTTAGGATTTTTTACAGACTTTGCTAGGCATGACCCAGGCACAACCCAGGCATGATGAGTGGAGGGAGACTGCTGATTTACTTTTAGTAGTGTCCTTTCACTTGGAAGCTAAAGAGGAGCCAGCTTTTGTTCCAAAAACTGCTCATCCCTTCACCCCACAGTAGTGATGGGGAGTTTGGCAGCTCGTCTGCCATTCCTCCTGCAGGCACCATGTTATATATCCCTCACAGGCCTGACCACAGCTTTCAGAAACAACCAATAAATCAGCAGTTAAAAGGGGAGAGTAGACATGGGGAGCAGGTGCTTATTATCTGTGCATCTCTGGAGAAGAATAACCCACAGTGTATTTCCATGCCCATTTGAAATGGAATATGACCATGACCCTGCAAGTGGCTCTGCTTGAATTGTTCCTGGCATCATGTTTTACTCCTAATATTTTCATTGTCTGCCTCCATCAGTTTTACCTCCTACTGCAGCATTAATTTTGTATGTGAATATGAAGGCTGTGCTTTAAATAATACAGCATATGCTTTTTATTTGCCATTTAGAATAATATTTTTTTGGCTGATTTATGTTCCACCTGGACAGAATTATTTTTTATGATGGGTTTATTTCATTTGTTCCCACATTCCCAAATGGGGTGAAAAAAACCAACCTCGGAGACCACCAATAAGGACGGACACAGAAATCTGTTTTGAAATACAGATCTTCTGCAAAAAACAGATTCTCTCCAACCATGCAAATGAAAAAATGCTGTTGTAATAACTTCAGGCTTGTGAATGCATGGTAGTACTGGAGAGAGTAATCTTCAGGCTCTTGTGTCATCCATTGTGCAACGCTGAGAGTATGGAGAAATTCACTGACAGCTATAAGCTCTTGCAGTTGGACCAAATTACACATATGGCTAGAGCATGTATTTAATTTAGCTCTTTTCAGAACTTCATCAAGAAACAAAGCCAGGGCAACACCCTGTGGTCTTTTGGTCTGCAGATTTGCCACAGAACTTCATGGAGTAAGCTATCAGATCTACCTCATCCCCAGTTTTCACAAGGACTGGAAAAAATATGTTGCTTGCTATTGAAACAAGTTAGCTTCAAAGAGATCATTTGAGTTTCGGTAACAAAACAAAACAAAACAAAACAAAAAAAGAAACGTATGATGTACCTTATTCTGTGTTGTAAAATGCTGGAACAGACTGGCAGTATTTTTATGTTAATCTATCACCTACAGGAATACTCATTATGAACAGATTTATTTAAAAAACCCAGCCATATGCAATCCTTACCACAATTTAGTTCTGATTTTGAGCTTTCAGCACTTTTTGTAAAGCAACTAAATATTAATCATACAAATCCATAATAGTCATAGCAGTCAGAAAGCTCTGGGTTTATTTTTGGTTCTAATAGTTGTTTTTAACCACATAACATTATCCATCCTTCTCCAGTAGGAGTGCATATAATAAGGACCCATAATGTCTCTGAACTGCCAAGCTGGGAAAAGTAGGATATTCTTTCAGAGCAGCTTCCCTTTTAATACTGAATGTAACAAGAAGAGATGGGATTTTCACAGGAAAATCCTGCTGCTTGTAGTCTCACCCTGTAACTCCCCAGGAAATGGTAGAATTACAAGCTGATGTCTCCCTCTTGGCATCTCCTGGCAGCAGCTGGAAGATTAGTTCCCATTCAGACCCTCTTTTCTCCACACAAAACTCTGCTCCAGTCTCTCACCCTGCCACATCCCTAACTCTTTTTCCACCATCTAGCATGAAAAGCTTCAGTGAAGGGGGGGCACCTTTCCTCTGCTCCATCTTCTTCTATTTTTGAGCACTGAGTAGAGTGTAAAATGTATCAGCAGCAGTGTAGGCACTGAAAATGAAGTCACCAGTTTAAAACAAGGAGATACAAGCTATGGGAAGGACATGTATTTGTTTCACCCCAGTCCCAGCTTTGGGCCTTTTCAAACAGAAGTAGAGCTCCTGCTCTTCCACAAAGTCCTTGGGATGAAAACAGCTGTTGCAGGACCAAATCCTCCCGACGAAGGCAGCTCCCGTAGGAACCTTAAACCTGCAGTTGGAAAGGAAAATGAAAACAGTATAAAAAAGTTACAGTAGGTGGTGCTAGACAGGTGCAGAAGACACCAGCTAGTCATCTGAGGATACCTGCAAGATTTACCTCTAAGCTAAGCGGTTTAGAAAATGTGCAATTTAGATTTATCAGTTCAGAAGGGAGTTTCAGATAAAAACAGTTGAGCTGGTGAGATTACTAAATGCAGAACCCCATGCTGAGACGAGGCGCACCCTTCTACACGTGCTGATGAAGAGGAAATAGGGTGCCAGCAACCCCCCCAGCTCCACCCCGGGAAACACCGACGGCAAGATGCTGCAGGGTGATGGGAGGAGAGGGGCCACGCTGTGGGCAGACTCAGAAACTTCAGCCGGGAATTTCTCCTGGGAGCTTGAGGTGGCACCTGTCCTACGCATTAGGACAGGAACGGCAGAAGCATCAGAAATCCTGGAGGTTACAGTCACAACGGGGAGTGGAGATTGGTATTTCCTGATGTCAGCCCCTGTGTATCAAACCGTTAATGTCACAGAAAGGTGGTCTTGTGTATTTAATTTTATCAGGCGGAAGAACTCTGATAGATGCTGCGCTCGGTTCACCGCTCCCGTGCAGATTTACTCAGCGTTTTAGCATGCGTGCTGCCTCGCTGACAGAGATTAAAGGCTCTCCTTAGAGCCCCAGGTATTACACTCAAATGTATAAATCAGGGCTTAATACATAATATTTGTCCATAAAAATATATCACGGTGGCATTCGTTTGACTACATGCATATTAAATACCGTTACAGAAAGTCAGAAGCTTATTGTGGATTATTTTGCTGCGCCGATAAAATCTCCTGCCACCCAAACCAGGTATCTTTTCTGCCAGAGCACGGGGAGAGTTGCAAGGAGAAAGGGGCAGATTTTGCCAGCTCTGTCCGTGACCCTGCACGTGGCCCAGATGTGCGGTGCCTTGTCAGGAACCCTCTTCCAGGCCAGCCCTGGGGCAGCAGCTTACCAGGACCAGCCAGGCAGGGCAGGGATCAGGGTAGAGATGACACCGTCAGCCTCTAAAGGGGAAAATTGCATGATGCATCGCCACTCCCGAGCACCCGCCAGAGAGCTGTTTAGAGTGAGATTACAGTCTCAGAGGAGACTCTCATGCCTCTTGGTCACAGGGTTACTACAATGATGCAGTTGCAGCTTGTATGCAGGAGGTAGGAGGGATTTAAATGATGGCTGGAAAGAAAAGCTGGATCAAGTCTCCACAAATGCCATGCAGATTAACCCAGATTCCCGAGTCCCCAGATTTGAGGGGCTCGAAATCAGCCAAATTGATTCTTTTCCCTTGAACAGAAGAAGAAAAATGGGAGGGAAAGGATGAAGTTTATACTTTTGCCACAAATTTGCAAGCAGCCTTTTAGACTGAAGGCAAACAAAGCCCCCACAGAAGTAAGAGTTTGTGCAGTCCTGAGGCCTTGATCCTACTCCCTCCCGCCAGTCCCATATTGTCCTGGCTATATGGATTTCTCTGTGCTTGATGCTGACTTACAGAGATGCAAGGGAGAGAACAGCAGACTCAGTTGCAGTCTTTTCAGTCTTTTCCCCTTCATCCTCTTCAAGGTCTTTTTTTTTTTTTTTTTTTTTTTTTTTTTTTTTTTTTTTTTTCTTGTAAATTCCCATTATTAACACGGGGAAAAAAGAAAAAAGAAAAAAAAAACAATCCCAAACCTGGGATCCCTGGCGCATCCTTGGAGTGGCTGCAGCCTCATCGTGGATGACTAGACAACTGCCACTGTGCCACATAATGAGGAGCACACATGCTGCACCGGGAGATACTAATGAGGGAGCTACAGCCCCCTTAGCCCTCTCCAGTAAATCCGTGTCTGCGAGCCATGTTTTATTTATCAGGCTTATTATGGCAGCGCTAAGGAGCCATTTGAAAAGGGCCACTGTGGTCCTGAACACCGCACACCACAGCTTCCAGGGGAAACAGATGAGGCTGGCAAAGGCCGCGGAGAGGGATGCTATGCAAACATTGTGTAAACAACTCCGTGGCAGCATTTATCCCACTGGTTCCTTTGTGGGGGGTTTTCAGCCTATTCGGACAACCCCGTGCTAGCTGAACACTGCTTGAAGGGGACCCCACACCCTGAAAATACACGGTGACTGGTGAACAGATTGAAGCTGAACTTGTGATGATTTCCAGGAATATCTCTAAGGAAGTGAGGACTTGGCAGGCTTGGAGAGACCTGGGTTCAGAGCCAGGTGACTTGGAGGGGCTTCACGGGAGCCACTTGAGATGGCCATCTCCCTGCCCAGCATGGCTCCCTGCTCCTGCTCCCAGTTGGAGCCCCAGGCTTTTCACCCTGCACACGAAGCACCGCTCCTCTGCATGGAGACACAAGGCCGCAGAGCCCTCATTGTGCTGCTGCTGGCAGAGTGCAGTTTCACTCTGGTCTGCATGTTCACCAGGAGGAGAGGGGATTTACAGTCACTGCTCCCTTCTCCAAACCTCCTCCTCCTGACCCTTTGTATGCCTCCCCAGAGGTTATTGTCCACTTTGGAGAATCACTTCTCTCGCAAAGGACCATCAGAAACAGCAGCAGAAGGCAGCTAAGCGCATGGTAGAAGAGAGGTGAGTAAATCGTTGCAAAAGTTATAGCACAGGTCTCTGCAGGATTCAGACAAATTGGTCTGCATTCCTTTAACATACTGGTTTTCCACCTACCCTAATTATTAGCATGTTAAGCTACAAGAACTGATCACATGAAACTCATTGAGAGGCACCAATTAAAATGATACATTTACACACATTCCTTCTGGATGAGAAATGACGGGTATCCTCAGTTCAGAGTTTAGTACAACTGGACTCGGTTTCAGAAAGAGAAAGGACGAGGGAGAAGTGTTAAATGCGTGCAGCTGTACTGCCACATCCCCAAAACGATGGAAGAAGTTCACAAGTTTGAGCAAAAATGTATGTCAAATAGAAATAGAAGGAAACGACTGGCAGCTCCCAAGGTTGCACTCTAATCTGCCATGTCACATCGATAACAAATTACGAGAGGAAGTGAAATTCCCAAGAGATGTTGCTCTTTCAAGGCCAGCCCAAATGGTGTTCCCAGGCTGCAGAATGCAACACTAAATATTTGCACATATTTATCGCTTTTCACCCACACAAGATCTCATCATATTTTGCAAACACTGTGCAGCAGAACAACTTCCTTACCACCAAAGTGTAGCCATCGCTGGTCTGCAATGTGCCAGTGGCACGTTAATTCATGCCAGCATGTGTCCTGCAAAAGCTGTTAACAAAGACGGTTTGTTATCCTGTTGCCACAGAAGAGATAATTTAGATAGGCCTTGCAAATGGTATGAAAACCCACACAAGCTGACAGAATCATCTGTCTTCTCTTGAAAAATACTACGACGTTGCTAATGTCCCCGGAGGAGACAAGCCGCAGGCAGCGTCGTGTCTTTGTAGCACTAATTTTAGTGCTACCGTGGCTAAATACTGATGAACAGCTAAGTTAACTAGTCAGTGCTAGTAATGGCTCAGTAACAGCAATAGCTAAATAGCAAGAGTGATAGCTTGTCCCTGTTCCTCTTTTTCGGATGGCCACAGAAACAAAGCTCTCATCCAGCTGGCTGAACACCACCAGCTCTCGCTCACCACAGGGAAAGTTAGAGAGTTTTAGCTATTACAGAAAATTATATGTGACTCCGTTCCTGATGAGCAGCACCAAATCTATGCAAGCAGAAAGGTGGTTTTATGCCCATACTGCTGGGCTTGTACCTCAGGAGTGCTCCATTTGTATGAGGTGTTTGCTAAAGACTGCTTTTGCATGTTGTCTTTTTGGTTTCCTTACCCAGGAGGCTGTGCTGGGTGAAGGCAAACGTTTGTACCTTCCTGGGCTGCCTGATAGCGAGTGTGCAAGCTTCCTCATTGCCCGGGACATGAGATAAGGGGTTTGCAGCTGACTCCCCTTCCAGGCACTGCATGGCCACAACAATTGGATCACTCTGAAGAGCAAATATTTTAAATAAATGCTGCTTGCATATAAAAGTTCGTGACAAAAATAAGATCATCTGGACAGGAGGGGGGGAAAACATGTGTCTTTTATTATTTACTCATGTGCACGGCCTTTGCAATTACATGCCAGTGGAATTAGAAATACGTTTATTTCGTTCTAACCAAAGAGCAATCAAACCTACTCATGCTTGTGTTAATGATATACGTTATATGTATCAGAGACATTTACACTGCATATCAAAATTGATCAGAACATAAGGAAGTCAAAAGAAAAAAGAGAGAAAAAAACCAAACTAAAAAACCCTTCCATGATTGCCTGATGCTGTGAAGTTTGACTCGCATATGCTCTATCTCAGCCTAATGGGTCAGACACATGCCTGCATGGGCTACAGGCGCTATGATGCTAAAATAAGGCAATATTTATAGTTGAAGATGGAAGAAGACCATGTGGCTATCCATTTTGGGAAACAAAGAAGGCAAGTGGGGGCCAAAATTATTTTATGCTTAGGTCATAATTGGTATAGCATCACACTGAAGGCACAGACCTTCCTTATCTGGTGCTTTGGCTATGACGGTTTATTTCCCGTTTGCAGCTTCAAGATGGGCTGTTTCTGTCAACTTTTCCTCCTCACCAGCCAGTATGTTCTGAACACCGGCAAAGTCTTCATTTGTTCAGACGTTTGTTCTGTTTTAATTTGGACAGGAAAGCTGGACAATAAACCAATTCCTCTTGTTTCTAAAGATTTATCTCTTTTTCCAGTTTATTGAATGTTCAGCACACACCGTATTTCAATTAAAGGCAGCAAGACTCTTAATGGTGTATTAATGACACTGTCTCTATATAAAGATGCAAATTCATGTTGTGACCAATTTTCTGGCCTAGTGAGATCATTTTTGTTGTTGATGTTGTTTTGTTTTGTTTTTTCCCCGCAGTGAATGATTTACAAACAGACAGCAATTTTATTCCAGCCCCTGCCTCTTGCTGCTGTTTAGCCAGAGGTATCCGCGATGCTGCGAAGGCTGCCCGGCTGCCGCCTCACCCCGCCCACGGCCGGGCCGTCACCCTGTGAGTGCCTGAGGCCAAGGCGGCGGGAACCGGTGAGGCTGTGGGGAGGACGCAGCCACCCGGCACGGCAGGGTCAGCAGGCCGAACCGCCGCTGCAGGCCAGCGCTCGGGAAGCTCAGGCGGTCGTCTGTCAGCCCTCTAGTACCTGCCCAGCCCCCGGCTCTCTGCTGCCGCAGGCGAGGCCCAGCTCCCCCCCGTCTCCACACCGCCCGAGGCTGGCGGCGTCCGCTGCGCCTCCCAACTCCCCTGCGGGCCGAACCTCGGGCTTTCCCCGGCACCGCGCAGGCCCCGTCGGGGCCCCCGCCGCTGGCTGTTGGTTGATCCGTTGCCACGGCAACGCGCTCCGCACACACACAATACGCACACAACACCCCCCCCCTTGCAGCCGTTTTACCCCACGTGACCCCCGCCGGCTGTCCCATCCCACTCCGCTGTTACCAGGGGCGGGGGGTGTGTGGGGAGGGGGCTGTTGTTTCCCATTGGCTGTTGGCCGCCGCTGGCTGATTGGCAGGGGGGCAGCGGAGCCGGGCGGCAGGGCTGCCCCTCCATTGGCTGAGCCCGGAGGTGAGGCCGTGGGGTGATGGCAGCTGCCCCGCTAACGCTGCCAGGCGGCCCCGCGCAGCCAAGGGCCGCAGACAAAAGGCCGCTCCGGGATGGGGAGCGCCCGCTTCCCTCTCACGCCCTCGGGCTGGCACGGCACAGCGCGGCGAGGAGGGAGGGAGGGAGGGCAGCGAGGAGCCCCGAGTGAGGGGAAGGTGCGGGGGGGGAAGCAGACAAGTGCGGGCGGGGAGAAGGAGGAGGAGGAAGAGGAGGATCCCGCCCTCCCCTTAGCCGGCCCGCTGGGGCACGCGGCGCCGAGGGGGGCGGGCGACGTGGCCGTCACGCTCGCCGCGCGCCCGGCAGCCAATGAGCGGCCTGGGCGAACGCGGGCGGCACGCGGAGCCCGCGTGTCCCCGCCGCCTGCCCTGTCAATCACTATGCCCAGCGCGCCTCTCGCTGCCCGTTCCCCCCCTATTCCCCCTCCCCTTCAGGCCGGGCGGGCGGGTGGGTGGGTGGGAAAGGGCTGCCGGTGCCGGGAGACCTCCGGTGGCGAGGAGGGGAGTGGGGCGGGGAGCGGTGTGGCTGTACAATCCGCAGAACCTTCATCAGCTCCATCGCAGTGCCGTGCCCTTCGCTCCTGTCCCCCGCCCGCGGCTCGGCAGGCGTTACGGGCGCTGGCGAGAGCAGTTGTGCAGCCACCGGTCCCTTTCCGCAGGCTGCGGGCTGCTGCCGCCGCCGCCGGGGGACGGGTAACGGGCGAGTGGGTTGGTGGGTAGGAGCCTGGCACACCGGCTTCACGGTACTCAGTTCCCACTACAAGCGCCAACTCCTCTCCGCCGGCTACCAGTGAGGGGGAAGAGGGGGGGGGGGGGCGGGCTATGTCCTCGGCCAGACCGGTCCCACCGCCCTCCCCGCCGCGATGCCCTCCCCCGGTTGAAGGCGAGAGGCGGAGCCGTGGCAGCCCGGCCACCGCCCGCCGCCTTTATCAGGCGTGCCGGCACGGGGGGTGGCACTGGGGAAACACCTTGTTTTAAGATAGGCGCTATAAATACCGCGCCGGGGATGGGAGCGCAGCTACGGACGGTGGTGGTAGCCGGATAACAGTGCGGCTGTGAGCGGCTCCGGAGCACGGTGGGTGTCTGCCCCGCGGCGGCTCGGTGTTTCGTGCCGGGTCCCGCAGGCTGGGTCCGCTTGGATTTCCATGTACCGGCGGGATGGGATGGGAGGGTGTGGGGAGGCGGCGGCCCAGGTGAAAAAAGGAAGCCCCCTTAGTCCCACGCGGGGCTGCCGGGAGGGGCTGCGGGTTTGGGTTTTGCTTACGATTTTTGCTTCTTTGTATGGGGCGGGGGTATAGGGCGAATAGAAGGGACGAGGAGGGGGGGACGCCTGAAGAAGGAGATGGGAGCGAGGATAAAGGCGGTGGTGGGGGAGGGCGGAAGGGGAAGAGAAGAAGGTCTGGAGGGAGGAAGAGCAGCCCCTAACCGCGGCGCCCTCCTCGTCTTTTCTCCCATCAGGACTCTGCTCTTGAGCAGCCACCGAGCCCAGCCCGCGGCGGAGGGCGGCCGGTGTCGCTAGCCCCGAGGAGGAGGAGGTGGTGGTGGTGGTCGCCGCCGGAGGAGCCCCGCGGTCTGAGCCCGTCCCGTTGATCTCGCCCTCCCGCTCGCCGTCATGATGCAGATCTGCGACTCGTACAGCCAGAAGTACTCCCTCTTCAACGCCATGAACCGCTTCATCGGCGCCGTCAACAACATGGACCAGACGGTGTTGGTGCCCAGCCTGCTGCGGGACGTGCCGCTGCTGCTGGAGGAGCTGGACGCTGCCGGCGCCGTCTGCCCGCAGCGGGAGGCCGCCTTATCGCCCGGCGACCCCGGCGCCTACCTCTCCCGCAGGGACATGTACAGCCACTACGTGCTGCTCAAGTCCATCCGCAACGACATCGAGTGGGGGGTACTGCAGCCGCCGGCGGGCGAGGAGGCGACCCGCAAGAAGGACAAGCTGGGCGGCGGGCCCGCCGAGGAGGGCGAGGGGGAGGAGGACCTGGAGCAGCAGTTCCACTATCACCTCAGCGGACTCCACTCGGTGCTCTCCAAGCTCACCCGCAAGGCCAATGTCCTCACTAACAGATACAAGCAGGAGATCGGCTTCAGCAGCAGCTGGGGGCAGTGAGGGCCGGGGGGAGCGGGGGAAGGGCCCCGGCCCGACGGGAGCAGCGAGTCCCCCCCGCCCGGCACTGCGGCGGCGGAGGGCAGCGCCCTGGGTTGAGGCTTCCCCGCGAGCTTTCAGGACTGCAGCCGGTTTTCTACCAACGCACAAGCGAGAGAGAGATGTAAATTAATCAATACTAGTTTATTAATTATACCCCCCCCCTCCCGTTGTTTTTGGTTTTTTATTGTACGGTGTGGGGTGAGCGGCTGCTGTGCCTCCCCGGGCAGGGAGACTTGGAACCCATACCTGTATGAGGTGGAGGAGGCATAGCTGGCAGATAGGAGGCTCAACAAGCCGATGAACATAGCAAAACTGGCCTAAAATTGTTCCTGTGACCCGGGAGGGAACCCAGTGGGTTAACAAGCATCCCTCTGTCCCGGGATGGATGGCAGGTCCCATGGTTGTACATGTACTGGAGTTTATTTAAAACTTTTTTATTCAGATGTAGAGTATATTCTAAAATAAATGCAAATGTATTAACAAAAAGTGATTTAAAACTTTTTGGTATGATTTATGTTTCTTTAATTAAATGATATTTTTAACATCTGGAATTCTTCTGTTGTTTTTCTGTTATTTCCAGAGCTACCTTACCAGATGCAGATACCTCTTTTTTTTTCCAAAGGGAGCAATTAGGTAGTTATGATGGCTCAGCCTGTCTAAAATGGAGGAGCAAATGTGCTAACTGAACCACACATGGCCTAAGTTTTGGTAAGCTCTTCCCAACTGGAGAGTCCAGTTGCTCTGAATGCTGTTATGAAAGTCAGTGCCTCTTTAACAAAATGCAAGATCAAGTTGTGGTTACTTTGCAGGCAGCGATTCATGGAGGTTGGCTCAAAGCCTGGGAATGACTCTCACATTTTTCGGGAAGTATCTTAATGTACTGGGGGGAGCTCTTTTCTCTCCATTGGAACAGGTCTGGGATACTTGCCTCTCCTATGTCTTGCATTATTTTATTTCCTCTGTAATCCCCTTGAGATGCTAGGAATTAGCTGGTTTTATCTTAGCCAAATTGTATTTATTTCATTTCTCTCTTTTTTTTCATTTGCTGAACTAATGTGCCTTGGAATTGTGTGCCTATATTGGTTTTTATATTAAGTTTCATTAACGTATGAAGTATTTTCATAACGTATGAAGCTTTCTTCTCAGGCACTTAAATGCCAAGTTTGAGGAGTGATATTTCACTTTGGATTATTGCCATCGAATTTAGGGCTTGTGGTTGTTTCGGTTTTGGTTTTTTTTTCATCAGAAGGGTTTTTTTCATCTTTAAGAATACTCTTGCTTAAATTCAGGTATACCCCAGCAATTTGTTTTTCATCCCCACTGGTAGAACATTGTGGTAAAGAATGAGTCCTCCAGACATGGCTCTAGTTGGCTGATGTTTGTATAGTTAAAACAAATTAGCCTACATGTATGTTTAAAAATACATATTTTAGAAGGTTTTTCCATCTAGGGTAAAGAAGAACTTTTTACGGCTGGATGATTTTTTAGCTTGGCAATTTGTAGTGTTTTTAGTTCCTCTTCCCCTCCCTGTTTGGGAAGATGCCAGGAAAAAAGTCAAGAACAAGGAGAGAGATTACCCTGGATTCCTAACATATCAGCTCGCCAGTTTTGCTGGAGCCTTAACTAATGCAATGCTAAAGGTGCCGTTCCGTATGCCGGACGGTGAAGTTTTGTTCTCCCGAAGGCGAGGGTGAGAGGGAGAACCGGTTCTGCTGCGTGGCTCCCTCCTGCCTTGCGCTCAGCCGGCTGAAAACCACGTTACAACCTCTGCTTGGGGAAAACCTCCGGCAAAAGCAGCTAAGGCAGTCTCAACAGCGCTCCTTTTGAACTCCTGTTAACTTCTCCGGCATGGATTTAAAAAAAAAAAAAAAGCAGTGTTTCAGTGTCGCACGAGAGACAAGCCGGTTTAGACTATGAGTAGCATCATTACATTCGAGCGATAGCACCATGAACATTGCATCCATTCCCTCGGCATCCTGAAGAAAAACGGTGGAAGAGCAGCTAAAAACCATCTCTGCCTGGCCGCGAAGGTGGGAATGATTTTCTTAGAAGTAAAGCTTCGGATAAGAGAGGGGGCAGGATGGTGCTGCGACTGCCGGCTCTGCCCTGCCCGAGTGACTAAGCTGCGGCTGCCGGGCTGCACATGGCTCCCGAGTGGGGCCGGGCCGCATGGCTCTCACCAGCCCGGGTTACCCCAGTTCAAGCCGCAGTAAAAACTGCTGAGCCTCAGAGCAGCAGGGGAGACAAGGCCACCTGGGAAGCTGCTGCAGAATTCCCCCTTTTTTTGAAGGTCACGGGAGAGGATCAAGGCTCTTGGGATCAAGAAAGCTATCTTGTGATGCAGGGGAGGAAAAAAAAAAAAAAAGAAAAAAAAAAAAGAAAAAGAAAGATAAAACCAGAAATATATTTCTCATGCAAAGGGCAAGGGATGGGACTGGGCTATTGGCAACTGTGGAAAGCAACTTGGCCTAAAAAGTGGCGTGGTCAGGCAATTATTTAAATGCAAGCTCCGGACATTGCAGTAACTAAAGATGAGACTGCAAAGTCTTAATGCACAGATGTTCTTATGCTAGATGCTGAATTGGGAAAAAGTTTTATGAGCCACTCTATATGACACAAGCCTATTGCTAGGAGTTGCATTTCCTTTTGAAGGGATCGATTATTTTAAGAGCTCCTGACTGGCTTTAAACTGGGAGGGGGTAGTTTTCAATTAGATACTAGGAAGAAATTACTTGGTGTGAGAGTGATGTGACACTGGAACATGTTCCCCAGAGAAGTTGTTGATACCCCCTCCCTGGCAGTGTTCAAGGCCAGGCTGGATGGGGATTTTGGCCAAGTGGGAGGAGTCCCTGCCCATGAATGGAGCTTGGAACTAGATGATCTTGAAGGTCCCTTCCAACCCAAACTATTTTGTGATTCTGTGACTGGAGACTGTGATTCTTATACCTGTAAGTGATACTAACAAGTGACATCAATCTAATGTAAAAGTGTCTTTATGATGGCAAATACTTTGACAAGTTGCTTTATCTCCAAGCCATATGTGAAAAAAACCAAAAAACAAACTCGCCAAGCTACTATAATCATGCACAAAGCAGGAGTATATATACACTTGCTATGTGAGAAGCAGTTGACATTTTTAGCTCACTTAAATGAAATAGACTCGATATACAGTAAGGCAGCCATTGGAAGAGTAATAAATAATGAGATTCAGAACAGTTTGCCCTTACAAATTGATTACAGCAGAAGGTATGTGGCAGCCAAGGGGCCTCAAGGACATTGCTCATGGGATGCATCAGCTAATATATAAAAGTGCTACCTGTCCTTATAGTTTATAAGTCAACTCTTATTTTTGTGTATACAAAAGAACTGGAGAACAAATGGGGAGGGAAGGAGGAAAGCCAAGCTTTTGTCTCATAGCATGTATATATGTATATATATGTATTTAAAAATGAGGATGTTGAGTATGGATGTGAGTTCCATAGGAGGAACAGCCTTTCTTAGGCTGCTTTGACTGCTGACTGCTGTCTTAGATGTGTGGAAGGTCTGTGCTGGATGATGTGTGCATTTCAGGAATCATACCTACCTTTGGCACCATAAGGTTTTTTCCAGACCCCTCCAGAAATGGGCCACCATATCCCTTTCTGCCCAGAAGCACATAAAAAGTCTGAAATCAGTATCTTTACACTCACTTGGATCAGACCACCACCTGCAGTCCACACCTTCAGCTCCATGGGTTGCATTTCTGCTTGGTGTCACCCCCAGTACAAAAGGTCAGTGCCTTGTTGAAGGGGCAGATGAGGGTGGGTCAGACCAGACTGTCTTCTCCCTACTTTCACTCTGAAAGCTTTTTCTTGCAGGTCTTAAATAGATCAACAAATCTGTGTTCTGTGGTTTGTTTCCCCCCCACCCCACCGCAAGCTTTTGCACCAAGGCAAATGAGTCATCAGTAGGTTGGCTTCCCAGAAAGATCCACTTCTGCTTGTAGCCAGATGTAAGGTTATATTGAACTCTCATTATTATGCAGTTAAGCTCTCACCTTGGGGAAAAAAAAAAAAAAAAAAAAAAAAAAGATAGAAAAGTCTGTGCATATGGGTATAGAAAATTCTGTGCTTATGGGTTTGGTACATATCTTTGTGAAAAAGTCTGCAGTGATTATTTTCTTCCATGGACCTTCCTGAAGCATGGGAAGGGGTTGTTTGGCTGAACTGCTTGTTGTTATTTGTATCTTTAGACATTTTTTTTAAATTTATATCTAACTAACAGTGTGCTATATGCTATATTCCAAAAAGCTCAGAGATAATATACACAAGGGAAAAAGAAGAACTTGATGGGTTATAACCTGCCATCAAATCTGAGGGAACTGTTGCAAGCAAGGTGAGTATTACATAAGCAGTTCCATGTTTGTGTGACTTTTTTCTGTTATTTGGTGTTGTCACCTCTAAAGAAGCAGAAATACCTGAACGCATTAGTTCTGGCATTGCAAAATCATTTTCCTCCCAGACCACAGACTTGCATGACAAGTTTGGGTCAAAATTAACTTTAGGGAGTGAAGTTATAAACTCCTTTCCAAAAGGAAATTTGCAAATAGGAGTGCAGCAATTGTTACCTTTATGTTGGCAGCCAACTGCCGGAATTGACACTGTTTATAAAAAGTAATATTCCATTTCCATTCAAACACACTTACGTTTACATGACCCGGAGTGATGTAACAAGGAAAGCAGCACCAAGTTTTTGTGCTTTTGAATTTTGTTCTGGGAGAGCTGGCACAGAGCTTGTAAAGCTTAGAGAGAAAATAGATGCCTCTGTATTAAATCACAAAGCAGTAAATGAGCTTCCCTCATGATGTTTGTAAGGTTTGTCATGGTATCAACTAAAGCATTGTATATTTTTATCACATTTATCTACACATGTCTGATTCTAATATAATTCTGGCCTGTTTTACCTTAGCAACTTGGGGTTACAAGCAGCAGGGCTGATGTCCCAGAGGCACAGACGCACTACTTAGGACTTGCTGAGCCCTTTCAAGTGCATCTCCCTTTTCATCTGTATTGGAACTGAGAAGATGGGCAGAGTGCCTAAAGTGATTCAGAGCATAGTGCAGCAGTATGGCAGCCTGCTTGCTGTGGGATTGCTGGTTGGTTATTGGCATATGATGCAAGGCGAAGCTGTCCTTCAGGGATTTCTTCCAGATTATGCTGTGGCCAGGAGGGAGGAAGGTGATGATGAGGTTTCTCACCCGATAACTGATACTGCTTTTTCCTGGGAGCAAAGCGAGGGGAATGATGAAGCATCCTTTCACCCCACCTGAGCAGGAGGGCTGGTGCTCATGCACAAAGGCTTTCCACCAGAATCAGGGCAGAAAAGACCTACTTGAGGTCCAAGCTGACAGCTTTTGTGGTTTATCAAAACACCTGGGAGTTGAGAGATTAAAGACTTGCCAAGTCAGCACTTGTAAGCCAACTAGCAAATACTGCATAGATGGAGGCTGTTTCAGTACAGAGATTAGATGTGTTAGATAGATTACACACTTCCCACTTTTTTATGGGTCTGTAGGAAGCCTGATCCATCAGATGGGTTCACTTGTACCCCACTTGGAGGAGACTTAACTGGAATCTGAGAGTGATTTTTTTTTTTTGTATGCAAATACTTTTAGTTCTCAAATATTTCAGTACAACATTCTGCTCTCTTAGTCTCTTTTGCAGGTAGATGGTCTAAAAGCACATCCAAGAAGACACAAGGTCTCAATTAGACATACCTCAATAGAAGGATTTTTTTCAGGTTTTAATATATGTGTTTCTGAAATGCTATATTTCATCTTACTCACATATGAACTGGCTTACCAAAATTTATCATGACAAAGAAGGGAATGCATGTTTTCTTCTAGAATTCTGTAACAGAAACCTGGTTTCTTCAATTTTCAGGTGGGATAAGCAACCCACAGAACTTCCTGCACTCTGCATGAAATTAATTCACACTTCATCCTGATTATCAGACCATTTCAAAACTGGAATATCTTGTGTACTCCTTGAGACTGATTGTATGCCACTAACTGAAGAGTTAGGCAGATATGCACTTGTTAGAGTACACTGACAGGTACAGTGATATTTGGCACTTTTGCAGTGCTAGTTACATACTTGCCCATTTAGAGTGCTGAAACTGGAAGCCAAAAAGCCACCACCTCAATAAGGTTATCAAGCTTGCTAACCACAGAGGAGCCTGCTCCTGCAGCTGTGAACATCCCTCATGAGGAAAATGCCCCAGCCTTTCTTTGAGCCAAGCATCTATTGACTTCACACAGGTTTTTCTACCTGATTACCCACCATCTTGGTAGTAATCAAGATATCTCAAGCCACCTGCCTTACTTCTTGCTTTTCCCATGTCCATCCCTTTGTCCCCCTTCCCTGAAGGCTGTTTCTCCTATGGACTTGTCCATAGGTGTCCTTTTCAGTTCCATTTCCCATCTCTTGAGACTTGTCCTCCCTGAAATTCCTAGTAAATCAAGACCATTTCCTCACCTACATAGGTCTCAGCTTTGAACTTAACTGTAATTGGTAATAACAGCATATTAGATGGTTTAATGATATTTTCTTATTTGAATCATGTAATTAAACCTTGTTTCTTTTATTAACCTGCTGTTTTTCATGGGGAGGCAGTGCTTTTTGAAAACGCTTTAATAGTGATGGCTGATCACCAATCCATACTTTGAGAAATATCAGAGTGCCTAAATAGCCGTACTGAATGCAGAGCCAACAATGCAGAAAGCCAGTTTCTGTTTCTAATGTGTGCTGTGCTCATCTTTTGATGTGCCCTAATAATTGCCATTAGTATTAATTGTAGCATCACACTCTGAGAAGAAAATGCACCCTGTAGTGAGCCTGTACAGAAACAAGGAAAAGCAAGGGAGCTGGCAGGTCATGGCTTTTGGATTTATGTATTCCAGTTTAGCAAAATGGAAAAAATGCCTCACTTAAACAAGTTGAGAAGTCTGGTTTTAATGGAACAGACGGTGGGTTTCTTTCAGCTTTCACTGGTATATTTAGCATAATATTTAGCGAAGACTAAAATAATTCCTCATCTAGGTGAATGCAAGTCTTATTTTTTAAACCCAACTATGATTATTTTCAAAGGGCTATGTGTTTTAAGACAGAGAGGTGGCTATTTCTTGACTGACTTAAGCCTATGCAGTATTGAGAGGGACGGTCCCATCCTGTCCCTCAGACCCCACCTCAGGCCCTATAAACTCTGTTTCCCTTGTGCTGGCACAAAATTGCTGGTGCTGATGCAGACCAGGGAGCTGATCCAGCTGAAAATGAGCAGGGGAGAAAAAGCTTTCAGTTGGACTAATTCCCTCATTCAGCAGATGGTGAAGCTGGGTGACTTTCCAGTGAGGGCAACACCCTCCCCTCCATCTGCCACAGTGGGTGGCTATGAAGGGCTGTGCCCCAGCTGCTTGGAGAGCACCCAGAAGTTGTTATGGGACAGTGATACTGAGTACACCGTAGCTACAATATTTAGGAAGTACCTGTGAGGGAAAGAGAAAAGAGCAACAGGAATGCTGGGTTTCACGTGATGTCCTGGGCCTTGACATGGAGACAGGAGCCCGAGACTTGCCCTCCCTTGAGAGCATCCTGAGCATAAGGTCTTTCTTGCTCTTTAATTAAGAGATGCCATGCAAAATAAGGCTGCTACCGAAGGGCTGAGAGCCAGGAGAGCAGGTTGCTCCTGAAGGGACTGGAGCCACTGAGGGCACTCAACAAATTGAAAACAAAGTCTCTGCTAGCCCTCAAAGTTGCTGCTGGATAAAAAGACAGAGCATTTTTTGGGATGCCCAGCTCAGGATGTGCTGAGAGAGACCACTGCCAGGGTTAAAACCATTTCTCTTGGGGGTTGGTGCCTTACAAGAGCACAGGTTTTGACAGTCTCTCCTCTGGCTCAGCTCCTCTTGCCAGAGGTTAGAATCTGGCTGTGCTGCAGGAACAACCAGGCTTCTTCTATTGCTTCCACATCACTGAGTCAGGTGAAGTTGCTGCTGCTGCAACCTGAGCGGGTGGAGAGCTGAGGGAGGCAGCCTCTGCCTGCAGAATTTCCCCAGTTCTCTGCTAGGCGGGCAGGACTGGGAGGTGATGGCTTTCCCAGTCAGCCACCCACTCCTCCCCTCTCTGTGGCACTGGAGTCTTACCATGCCCCTCACCCCTCTCCTCTTCTTTCTGTCCCTCCTTTTGAAACAGCTGCCTGGAAAACAGAGGTGGGTGCAGGAAGGAGCCTGTACCATCAGGAAAGAGGAGGAGGGTTTGCCTGTTGAATTTGGGAGGGGGTGCTGCCTCAGCTGCCCTTCAAGTGCAGAAAGGAAGCCCCTGTAGTGGGATGGAAGGTGCTAATCCTCAGTGCTCTGCCAGGCTGATTTATCTGCCCAGTGTCCCAAAGGCAGCCTTGCCTAGTATGGGAACTCTTTCTGAAAGAGATGCTGAGCAGTTCAGCACCTGCAAGAACAAGGTGCTTTTGTCAGCCTGTAAAAAACATTTCAGAGACCTGAGAGCTTTGGTGTGAAAGCACAGATAACCATGTTCTTTTGCACTGTCATGGCTTGGTAGATGAAGAGAACGGAACAAAAAGCTTTATATTCGAAATGAAGTGTTTTTAGTCTGCCTTTGCATCCTTTACCGGATTTCAGAGCAGGAACAGTGCCAAGATGGATGTTGTGAGCACTTATGTGCCTGGCAGTCCCTGGGAGCTGTTGCACAGGCCAGGGAGCTGCTGGGGAGGGCTATGTAACCTGGCCAGCCTCCATGCCCAGCTTTTCTTCATATAGAAAGTGGGAGGCAGGGAAGGATGTTGTCCACCATGCCCTCATCTGACACGGAGTCAGCATGGAGGGCTAGGGAGACACCTTGATTTCCACAGTGCCCTTTTGATCTGTATGTACGTAATGACTTACCCAGAAAATCTTGCAGAAGAGTTCCCATCAGAAATGTGGCAAAGGGCCCTGACCCATGGGCTGGACCAAGCAGTCACCCCATGGGTGAGGATGTTGAGAAGCCTGTCCTCTGCAACAGGGGCAGAACTTCAGGGGCTACCATGCTGGCTCCCTCTTCCCCCTCTTTCCCTGACTAGGTGGCCAGGGGATATCTCCAAATGCAATGGCTTTCTCTGCAAAAGCTGGACTTGGTAGGGACTCTTAAGTGTTTTGACTGTGTGTTTTGGATAGGAGCCCCTTCCATCTGCATTGATGCAACTATTGTTCACATACACAATTTTAAGAAGGGATTTCCCTTCCTTGCTGCTCATTTTAATATCATGTAGCAGATAGAAGAAGGGAAGAGAGACTAGCACCATATGACCAACCAGCTGTCTGTGGACTGTCAGAGCATACTGTGGGGAACACAATGTGACTACCTTTGATGCTTTATACTTCAGTCTATATTGGCTAAGCTATATGCTGTCTTCTTTCTGTTCAGTTACCCTGAATATCATGTGCTGGGTCAGTGTGTTTTTTACATGGCAGTATTCTGAGTAAAGAAAAGGTAACGTGGTCCATCTCCAGTGCATGATAATAGCCCACTCCTAGAAAAGCAACGTGACTCATGCTGTCTGAGCATCTATTCCCAAGTCATCCATTTCTGCTACAGAACAATGTCTTCACTTTTCTTTATCTCCCTTTTTTAAAACGTTTTTAAAGGAATGAGGCTCCACCCTCAAGGTAGCAAACTTAAGTGGTTAGAAGTGAAAATGCAAAAGGATGTGGATCAAAGCTAAGTATAGATGCCACATGATGATGAATGTCAGAGAGATAGTGAATTGTCTTTGACCTCAATCCTCTTAGTTTTCTCTGCAGAGGAAACATAAATGCATTTTTAAAGTCTTTTTCCACTATTTGCGAGTGGGAAGGATATATGGAGGTACTTAAGTATCCTTCAGTTTCCACTAGGAAATCAAGATGCTGTTAGAGAGGGAAAGAAAAGCACCCTGAGGTGCACCAAGAACACGGTGCATGATCTGTCACTACTGCTGGGCTCCCTTCAGTGCACTGCAGCAGGGAAAGGCAGTTTGCAGGCACCAGGGAGAAGCTGTTCCCTGTGTTGCTTGAGGCATCTATCAGATAAGGGCTTTTCTGAGAATCCCTCCTAAAATGCAGTCTCTGATGAAGTCGGTTTCCAGAACTGTGTTAGGCAGAAGTACCCCAGGTTTAAGTTTGCTATGTGGCCACCCCCAGGAAACTGACCTAAGAAGGGGAGACATTCTTTCAAGAAAGAGAAAAAAGTCCTTTCATTACTAATCAGACCAGAATTTTTAATTTCTAGGAAGCTACACTTTCTCTGAACTGGCAGATCTGAGTTCCCCCAATATGCAGATGACAGTATTATACACTCTGGCTTTGCCAGCAGACATACTGCCTTAGCTACCCAGAAGTACGTTGTGTTTTATTTGACAAGTGGTAAAAACATAATCTGCTTTACTTTTCTTAAACATTCTGATTTTTAGGCTACTGATGTACTTTCCTATGCATTCACCTATTCAAGGGGAATAGGTTCTCATAAAAACTGTGTGATGATTGTTACTGATTTTTACCATTAATATGTTCCTTCTTCTGTCCCTTCTTCCTTCTGTCTTGCATTATTTTTAGTGCATTCCTTTCCCTTCTTGTTAATATCAACTTGATTATCTTTCTTCTCAAACTACACACTGTTTTTTGAAGTCCACTAATTTTGCTGCTATGTCAGGAGTTTAATTAACCTGAATTGATGTAGAATTATTGTTTTTTTCCTTCCTGCAGTTAGTTCTCTGAATTTATGGAAGTCTGTGGAAAACTACACTATATTAATTCAGCAGGTTGGACTGAGATTAGGACACGCAGCCTCAACACAGCAGAAACTGTTGCTAACTTCTCGTGAGCAGAAAGTCTGAGAGGGGAACAGCTCAACTGTGTGAGCAGAGCTGTTCATTATTTCCATCTTGGCTCCTGCTGTAGGAAAGGAAGAATACTGAAAACTGCAGAAACCTAATTCTGATTGTAAGAGCATCATACTTACAATAATGTTTACATATTTTTATATGTACATACAAACAAGCATAATTTACTGCTGATGCACTTAAAGAGCTGTGGTGGCCAGATAAGACAAGTCAAGGCAATTTTAACCAACTAGTGCAATTTATTTAACAGAACTCTGCTGATTTAAATTTTGGAGAATTAATATATTCTTAGGAAAACTTTCTATGACCCTGTTTTTCTTTCCTTCTCTCTCCTTCCATATATTCTCTCTCACCATCTTTCCTTTTTACTCTTAAAGAAGCTGGTTGGCAAGTTTGGATGCTTTTCCTGTCTTCATTTTTGTATTTAGCCACTGTATTTTGGAGAAGCACTTGCCTGCAGCAGCCTAGCCAGTTTTCTAGGGCTGGCTGCACCCTTTCTAAAACATGTATTTAGATTTACTCCACCTTTTTCCTTCTTGCAGGGTAGAACTGAAAATATCTCTGGGCCTCAGGGCTATGTTCAGTCCTCTGCTACCCGTGTCACCAACAGCACCCTACCCAAAATGCTATTGATTTTCCTAGATGGATGTTTCATAGCCCACGGAGAGACCTAGAAGTGGATTTCATACTCATTTCACATCTCTTTATTTTCATATCTAAGAAGAGGATAGAAAAAGTTCATTTCTCTCCACCCATCATGTTGATTTCTGTTATTTCCTTTCCTTCCTGGCCCCATAAAAAGAGCAGGGACTCCCCTAAGGGTCACCCTTTGTCTTCTTCTGGCTTTGGGGACAGAGAGGAACAGGATCTCCTCCTCTGCTATTCTCATGGCTGCTGAATCCCTTCCAGACCTGCTTGTAACTCTTCTGTTATTCAGTTTGGGTGAAGCAAAAAGTTGCCCTTTTCTGCTTTATTTCCCAGAATAGCACAGATATTTGGGAGAAGCAGTGGCTGTGGGAAAGTGACTTTCATATGAACTTGGAGAAAGAAATAGCTGAGATCATGATGGGTGGATCCTCCTTTACCCTACTCTCTAGGTCAGCTTTCTAGAATAGCCACCCTGGGGAGTGATGATTTGTTTTGGTGAAATACAGATTTCAGTGGAGATTCTGATTCCAAAGATCATGTTTTAGAAAATATGGTCTTCCTCTAATGTCCTCTTTTATTCCCCTGTCTTCTGCAGTCATCTCTCACATCCATTTATTTTTTTTTTATATGTATCCCCTGCCAGTCCCTCTTCTCCCAGGGGTCTCTTCTTGTTCCCAGTGAATTTAATCCCAGGGTCTCTGTTTACTTGGAAGACATAACATAAGGACTCATCTCCTCTTTTGGAGGAGAGAGACAGCAAAGCTCTCTTGTACTTAACAGGTTAAGTACCAACTGCAGTTTTTATAACCCCCATCTCTGGCTCTCTGTTTCTTCAGGAGAGATAGGGAGAGGCATGGAGGAAAGAGGCAGAACTACTGAAAAAAGACACCCCACCCCAGCCTTTTCCACACAGTTTGTAAAGCAAGGAGGAGGGAACAGGACAGATCCTAATCTTAACATATATTAGGTGCTCACATACAACAGTGGTGGGTGTGGGCTGGAAAGCCCAATAGCTAGCTAGATGGCAGATTAATCAGATTTTTTTCCTTGAAATGGATAGATGGAAAAGAGCCCAAAAGATGCAAGGAGGGGCTGGGGCAGAAGGGTGTGAGGTGATCAGTTGGAAGAAAAGTTCAAGCAATTTGCAGAGAAGACGGAGACAGGAGCTGGGATGGGGAGGACGAGCAGAGGATGCAGAAAAAAAATTGATGGGAGGATGAAAGTCATGGGAAGTAATCCAGCTCTTATTAAAGTTGACAGTATTACTCTTTAGAGATAGTAGATTTGGTTCAAAGGGAGATTTTGAAATAGGACAGAAGGAGGAAAGGAGCACTGGCAGACAAAAGACAGGCAAAAAGAAAGAACAAGGAGAAGGACTATGCAAAAATAGAAAGAGAGGAGAGTGTTGAAAATGAGTACTGCAAAGCATACTTTGTATACTGGAAATATGCTGAAAAAGGGAAGGGAGATTGAAACCAGAGCAAAGGAAAATGTGTGAGATCATCTTGTGATTTCAGAATTCCATCCTTAGTGATATAAGAGACCTGGCCGTGGAGCTGAGGCCTTGAGAAAAGCCTCTGGCACATGTGGAGATGTGCAGGGAAGAAAATAATTACAGACTGGAAAACATATTTTCTGCAGATTAGGTGTGACTTCACTTTCCTTTTATGCCAAGTGGAGTGGGCTGGTAGAACATGTTGGAGGACTGGTTAGGGAAGATGAGAAGCAGCAAGTAAAAGGGCTAATGGCCGGATGGTTTGCTACAGATTTGTGTCTTGATGTTAATTGACTCTGACATCTAAGGAAATTAAAGCTTTAGCCGAAGCTCTTCTTGAAGCTGGGGCACTATGAGGTCTGTCTTCATTGCATTTTGTCTGGCATGTGGTTTACCTGTTGACAAAACCTGACCTCATTCCTCACTCTTGGCCCTGGGGAGAGCACAAATAACCATCCGCCTCTTCCCACAAAACCTGCAGAAGTCTGGTATCCCGAAAGCCTCTGCTTTCCTGGGTTCCACAGCCTGACTCACCCCCTGTCCACAGGCAAAATGCAGCCAGATGTCAGTGTCCCTGTCCCCTTCAGCCCCAGGCTCTGGTTTCTGGAGGAGGGAAAAGTGCACATGGGGCATGCAGCACGCTCCACTGGGTACCCCAGTGTATGCCACCTCCCAGTTTGCTTTGCCCAGAAGGCAAATGCAGTTGGAAATACCAATGACTTTGCAAACCTGGGTTCAAAACTGAGTAAGGGAGACCCAGGCATTCATGCATGCACAGAGCAATATGTCATAGACTTTTTTTTTTTCTTTTTTTTTTTCCTGGAAGCTGGGCTTAAAACAAGCCTCTTGATCAGATATTCTTTCCAGAGAGAGGACATCAATGGGATGTCAGTCAAGGAACAGCAAGCCACATGGTCTTTATGGGGTGGTGGTCCCATGCCTACATGTGGGAGAAAGCAAGCCACAAATCTCAGAGGGGTTCATGGTACATTAGGGCCAAATGTCTGAATGCCTCCAGGGTGGGGGCTGAGACCTGCCTGCTACAAGCTGGGTGAGATCCCTGCTATGAATGAGCTGGGAAGAGGGAAAACTTGCTCAGAAGTGTGAGGAAGACACATGCCTGGGGGCAGCCCTTCAGTTTTGCATTGCTGCATCTCTGCTCCTCCAGGACTGGATCAATATATTCATGTGGGAATGTCCTGGCTCCTACTCAGTGGCATTGTATGCAGAGTCCTACCTGGGAACAGCCACTGGGGTGGCTCAGACCTGATCCAACAGCCACAGTTGGGCTGTGAATGAGGAATATTACCTTACAGACCAGCAACACAGATCATGTCCCTGTGGAAGAAAAGCTGCTGTAGCAGGGGCTACATTTGTGCTGGGGTGAGATGCTTTTCCATTTGCACTCTTTTTGCTTATGCATTTTCATGATATGAGCAGGGTATGGTAAAATTATCTTACATTTCTCCTCAGTGTCATGGCACACATTGATGTTAGTCATGGCCCCTGTGCTCATCCCAGAGATTAGAGCACTTACTCAACAGGAAGAGTCTTACAAAACCAGGATCCTAAGCTTTTAGGATCCTAGTAAGTTTATGGCAACACACTTTGAAGAAAGAAATACAACCAGATAAATATATTCTATCATGCACGTTTCTTAAAAACTTAGTGTGGTGCTGAGAGCATTCGATGTATACAAATCATGGTTACAAACTTCACCAAGCAAATTCCTATGCCTTCTTTCCTTGTAGTGCCCCTTCCCACCCCATCAGGCAGGTATAGCCCCGGAAAGTCGAAGAAAACAGCTACCCCAATTCTTCAAGGTATGATCCCAGTCCTAGAGACCTTGCCATAAGGCAGGATGTGGGAAATAAACTCTCAGGTTTTTTTAATGCTGGGAAATAATGATGTGTGAGGATTTAGCCACAGCCATCACTGTTTCAGATTCCCCCATTTTTCTTTCCTGGACCATTGCAGCTGTATATGCAGCACAAATTCCCTGAGTCTGGAGGGTTTTTTTTATCTTTTTCACTCTGGGCACATTTTGTTTGTTGTTCTTCAGTCTCTTTGTTTATTCTCAGCTTTGCTCATGACTTCAGGCACATCTTACTTTGTACTCCTCTATCTCATCCCTCCCCCCTGTCCCACCAGCCTTCATTATTTTAGGCTGAATCTCAGTTTATTTATTGCCTTTTTAGGACGTATGGAAAGAGAGCTGTCTGTTAAGTTTTTATTTTTCCCTCTGCAGAAAAGGCTATGCCCTGTTTTCTCATCGTGTTGTTGTCAGATGTAAAACTGTTGAAGACTTTTTCATGGTTTTGAATCATTCAGGGTGAGGGAAATGAGAGCCATGTGCAGGCAGAGAGAGGAAGGGTCCCAGTGTCAGGGTATTTTTCTGCTCTGGGACAGGGCATATCAGTTTAGCAAATTGTTGCTAGTGCCTCTTTCTGCATGGGACAGTTCTCTTGCCCCACATAATCCCCTCTGAGTGCCAGGACTGGCTGTGCTGTTTGGCTGCTCGTCTGTCACTTCCCCAGCACTTGAATAATTGCTACAAGGCAGCTATTCCAGAAACAGCATTGCTGTGAGATGAATTCATTTATTTAAACGTTCTATATTATTGTTGAAATAGTAAGGGACCAATGCATGAAATTCTCTCTGTGTTGATGCTCATGATAAGGAGTAAGATAAACCTTTGCCAATATTTTACTCTCGTATATAAAAAAAAAATCAATAGAAATGCTTCCTAGCAAATTACGTGTTTGATGAGTGGCTTGTCTGTCGGGGTATTTAAAAGGTTAACAAACAGCCAGCATCCAGAACACTGTGCCTTCTTAGAAGACAAAGCTTGGGGGACAGAAGGGGCTGTGCAGCTCTGCAATGTGCTGGGTCTTTGTCCTCAGCATCTGCTGAGACCCTGCAAGTCTTAACACACCTGTCCTGCCCCTCCCCCTGTATGCTCTTTCTTTCTACTCCTTAGGTCAGTAAAAGAAACACTGCACAGTCCCAGCCATACTCAACAAGGTACTGACCCATCAAGGAATTTGCTGGAGTCTAGTGTAGACTCTTAGTGCTAGACTAATAAGTTATAAAATCATAGAATCATAGAATTGGCTGGGTTGGAAGGGACCTCAGAGATCATCAAGTCCAACCCTTGATCCACTACCGCTGCAGTTACCAGACCATGGCACTGAGTGCCACATCCAGTCTCTTCTTAAATATCTCCAGGGATGGAGAATCCAGTACTTCCCTGGGCAGCCCATTCCAATGCTTGATCACCCTCTCAGTAAAGAAATTCTTTCTAATGTCCAACCTAAACCTCCCCTGGCACAACTTGAGACCGTGCCCTCTTGTCTTGCTGAGAGTTGCCTGGGAAAAGAGACCAACCCCCCCTGGCTACGCCCTCCTTTCAGGGAGTTGTAGAGAGTGATGAGGTCTCCCCTGAGCCTTCTCTTCTCCAGGCTGAACAGCCCCAGCTCCCTCAGCCTCTCCTCATAGGATCTGTGCTCCAGTCCCTTCACCAGCCCAGTTGCCCTCCTTTGGACCTGCTCCAGGACCTCGATATCCTTCCTAAACTGAGGGGCCCAGAACTTGAGGTGTTCTGGGACACAGTACTTGAGGTGTGGCCTCACCAGCACTGAGTACAGGGGCAGAATCAATGATTTATGCATGATCTTAAGTATGCTTTCAAATCCAGGTAACACTTTTCTGTTATTTCAGAACCCTACTTCAACACCCTACTCATTTCCTGAAGGCACATTTCTGTCTTCACTCTTGCTTATGCAGTACGAGGTATGTTCAGCAGTACTTTACTCCCCTAGTATAGTGCTCTGCAATGTGTCTTCTTCCTTGCTGTTTTTGATTAAGGTATGCTGAAAAAATAGTAGAAGTGATTGGATTGCTCTTCCCTTGATTATACTCCTGCTACCATAATTCATTGTCATTTAGAACATAATTTGCTGCTAGGGACATGATTAGCTTGGATTAAGAGACCATTAAGTAAACAAGTCTAGATAAAAGTAAGATGGCTGCAAAAAAAGTCAGTCTTTGTGCATTGGCCCACAACTTGTAATTAGCTGTGGTGGAAAAAGAAGTTCCTAAAAATTCCTTAAGGGCTGAGGGAAGTCCCAAAGCAATCTATCTACTATTTTATAGTTAGTTTGAGTGTGATCAGTGGTCTTAAAAACAGTGAGTATAAAATGATTGACTGGGGAGTGCTTCTATACTTCCTGCACAATCTCCTTGAAGATTTCCTTATCCTTCCAACCTCGTGAATGCTAGTGTGTAATGCTCAGTGGATGTGAACACCCAAATGTCTAGTTGAAGCCATGGTTCTCAGGCTCTGTACTACATGTCCTATAAGATGGAAAAGTTTAGGGAAATTAAAGTCTCAACCTTTTTGACAACCTTCTCTAGAGTACTCGGGGGTTGAGGCTGTAGTTTATTGGCTCTTTAACAGTGCTATGAAGTGAAGGAAGCTATTGCTTCCATCTGTGAATTGAAGGATGAGTTCTGCTTCAAGAGCTTCCAGTATTCAAGCTTCTATTATACCCAAGCGGAATATTAAAATTTCCATTCTTCCAGTGGCTGCAGAAATATCTTAAAACAGGTAGACAAAGTTGCCATGGCCATGAACAGCAATAAAGCAGTGTTAACTAAACATAGAACCAAATCTTTATGTTACAAGTCAAATGAGAGTTTATATCACTTTCTTTTGCATGTCCTTAGTGAGGCCTAAGGACAGATTTACTCAGGGAGCAGAATGCACCACTGAAAAATACTAATCTTTTAAACCCCCCTAGCCTGAATCTCTCTGAGCCAAATTCTGCCTCCCTGACAATAAAAAAGTAGCATGGTTTTGAATTGTTCATAGAGGGAACTTCCAAGATAAGTTGTCTGTATGAAGAGCAATGTAAAATGTAAGATACCCAATTTAAGATACCCAACCTGCTGCCTTTTGTTTGAATTAATTTGGCTGTTACATTTGATCCACAACTTCAGTCAGTGTAGATGTCTTGAAACTGCAACTGCACCCAAAACTCAAGAGCTGTGTAAGAAAGTGCTTTATCAGTGATTCACAAACTGTGGCAGCTAAGCTCTCCTTAGTATGTGTCGAAAATCAAAATCAGAAACTAAAGAACAGAATTGGCTAATGTACTTTGCTGCCAACTTGGTACAGCTAGCAGTGTGGATTAGTCTTTTTTACAGTGCTTTTATGGAGAACCATATCAAACAGAGACTTTTGTACTGTAATTTGGCTAAGTGTGCCTAAGCTAGAACAAAATTTGCTCAGTATATATTTTCCTAGTTTGCAAAATCGAGCCTTTAAAAAGTCTGGATAAACTCAGCAGTATCATTTGTTAACCCACCTGGAAGAGGTGACCTCTCAGGGTCTGTTGACTTTCCTGGAATAGCTGAAGGAGGCTGGCAGGGGGGTGGTGACCTGCAGACCAAAACTTTTGCTGGAATATAAACTTTCTGTGCTGACATTTGCATGACATTAGAGGTGATAGTGACATTCATTTATATACTTCTGTTAAGCAAGCAGATGGTGCTTGTGCTGCTTTAGCCCTGTGCAGCACAGCCACGAATACTCTAGGATGTTCAAGGGTATGAGAAGCGTGAGCATCAGAACTTGGAGGGACAAGGGGTGAAATGTGTGTTAGGAAATACAAAAACGCCAGCTATGTGTGGATCCCTCAGAAGTTGAACAGGTGAAATTCTTTCCCTTGATACAAGTGCATCTGCTTCCAACAGTGGCCTAACAATTAAATCTTAAACAAAAAATTCAAAATGTAGTGTAATGAAAACCTTGAGAGGAAACTGTGCCTGCGCAGCATATGGTAGACACTTGGTGTGACACTTCGCTTGTTAGCCTTGCACAGGAGCCTTGCAAAGGGACCCTAGCAACACAGAATTATAGTATTTTACAGTACAAATCTACCCTGAAATGAGGCTGGTTAACATCAGCTTCATTTGTTTTGCTTTCTGAGTGTGTCCAAACTGGGCCACCTGAATTTAATGATAGAATATTATGACTTCATTGCTCTTTCTTGAAACCAGATCCAGCTCTGCTTTGGAAATGTGAGCTGTGCTGTATAAACAGGAGCTTTTGGTGGATTCTAGCTGAAGCAACTTGTCTTTTGGGGTAGGTGAGCCAGAAATCACTCATCCGGATTAAAAGATCAGTCCACCGGGCCAGTAGGATTTGCAGCATCTGGATGGTGGGAACTGAGAACACATGGCAAGAAGATGCAGGTCCACAGCAGTCCCTGCAGTGGCCTCGATTACATTCCCTGTGTATGCAGGCAAGCAAGGAGCTGCAGGATGTTCCAGTCCCCTCAGAAGATGAGGACCACAGTGAACAGAGAGCAAATGAAGGCTTAGGCATAGCTGTTGTGAACAGGATGCAGCTCTGCCTCTACAAGTGCTCCAGCCAGCTCAAGATTTCTGTCATCTACACCTAACATGTGTCAGAGGAGCCCATCTAACCTGGTTGTGTCCTTCTACTACTGGGCAGCTCCTTTTGGGTCAGCTCAGCTGGATTGCAGCAGTGCTGCTCTCGGCAGCCAAACAGGTGCTCTGAGCCCTGCACTGACTCTCAGGGAGAGAGCACTGTTTCTCAGGGAGAAAACTCATACCTTAGCACTTGCTGATGCTTCAGCTGGAGCTGTTGGAGAAATAAATGGAGGAAATGTTTGTGACCTGGTATTCTCTCTGGCAGCAGCTAATTGCCGTGATGCAAAGGAGAGGGGATGACCCCAGAGGCAGGCAGGCAGGCTCACTGCTCAACTTGTTTCATACCCACTGGTACCTTTCATCAACAGCAACAACAAAAGACCAGTAGATCATGCATTTGCATGAAAGTCCATATATTTGTATATATACTGGCACAGACTTCCAGGAGCCTGTTCTTTCTCATTATGAAGTTTGCTGTAACATTGTAAATTGCTCTCATTTTCCTCCAGACTTGTTCCTTAAAAGAGCAGAAATGGTGCCTGTAGAGAGAAAAAACAGAAGGCTTGGCAAGGGTTTTCTATCTGAGGCTCTGTTTTTTTCACTCTTATCCCCAGGTGGGGAAGTCTCAGATTTTTAGTGAGCTGTAGAGGTGTTGAAATGTTTTACAGCAGCTTTCACCCAGCCCAGAACTGAAACCCTTACCTCAGGACCTCTGGACCTGCTGAAACCAGAATTTCAGATTCTACAGGCCCAGGAATTTCTGGAATGTGACATCTGGACCCAAAATTAACCATCACAAAGCTGGCCTTCTCAAATTCAATTTTTTTAAATCTGATCCAGTATACTTGTCACAACAGAGACTCACGGACAGAAAGCTGTTAAGCAATGCATTTAAAAAACAGGTGAACAACTAAAGGTTGGGAGCTGGAAGGTGAGGAGGAGTGTATTTCTGCATGTTCCAGTCCACTTCAGAACAAGGCCAACCTGGGAAATTAACATTTCTGTTACCAGCAGGGTAGACTCATCCCTTTGACATGCCCTTGAAAACAACTGGAGTCCATCATATGGCCAATTGCTTGGCCCCAAGTGAGAGGGAGCAAACTTCTGTGATTACTTGTTATTAGGTTTGATGCCAAGGTACACTTAAATTCAACAGCCCAGCAAAGGGCTCAGCTGCAGAGATACATAGTCCAAACCTGGCCTTGACATTTCACGGATAACTTGCTGGGCAGGCAGTTTTTATTTCTCAGTATACAGAGAATGCTACGCTCAATGTCTTTGCTCACAGAATTAAATCACTACTATGTGCCCATGTGGTAAATAAGTGCAAGATGCTTCTGTAACTTCCAAATTAAATCCTGGCCTGCATAGTGCCACAGCTCAGCACTCTCCTGTGTGACTGCGTGGCACAGTGCATATTTTGGGACATGTTGGTTCTGCTGAAGGCAGATCCCTTTTCTCAATGGAAAATTGTCAGCTATTCCCACCAGTGACATCACGCCTTCTCCACTCCCGTGGCCACAAAGGCACATATTGATAGGCGTGACATTTTCCTTTAATGCTTTCATTGTTTCCAGCGTTTCATTTGAATTGTTGTTGGAAGACAGAAAAACAAGAGAAAAGGCAAAGTATGTTAAGGAGACCCAGCCTGCGTGCAAGCATGTCATGAGAGAGAATTGCTGGCTTCGGGCAATTTTCAGGGAATTTGCTTTCCACAGGGCTTCTTCTGAGTGACTTAGGATGACACTGTCATGCAAGCCCCCTGAAAGTGCCACCTCCTTCCCACAGCTGGCTGCAGCCTGATGGTTGGGTTTCAGTGCACTCTGCAGGTTCCTGGGAATTTTAGAACCTTTTTTAAAATATTTGTGCCATCTGCACAGAAGATTATACTTAGAGGAGCTCCTGAGGCCATTCCAGGGTTGCCTTGTGAGTTTCTCAGGACTGGGACACAACATCTTCAAGAGACATTTGTGGGTGCGGTACAGGGCACAGCACAGAGGGGGAATGTTGGTTGCCCTTTGCACCCTCTACCTCTCTAAAGTGGTTATCAGAAGTCAGAGTGGACTTTGGTTTTGCTTCTTGCAATATTGATCCAAGTTCCCTGTTGCTGTCTTTTCAGAGAAATTTGGTGAGGGGCTGGGTAGGGGTACTAAGGCATCAGGAAGAAGAGGGCTGATTGAGCACAGCTGATGGAGGTGACCTCTTAGGCTTTGTGTGAGGATCCTTGTAAGCTGCAGCTCCTTCCACATTGAAGTAAATCTTTTCCACACAGAAATAACCAATTCTGTATATTGATCTTCTGGAGTTTTCTGACCATCCTACTCTTCTTCCTACTTATCTCTTTAGATGATAATTTTTTTTCTTGAGAATTACACATAGCACTTCCAGTGAGCTGTTGTCCAGTTTGTATTTGATGTATTAGTTTATAGATAGATAAGCTGACTGTTACATATTACATTCTTTAAGAGTTGCTTTGTGTCTAAGGGAGTCTGCAGACATCCATATAGACTTCTTTTAAAAGTTAATTTGTCTGGCAGTCTGGACAAAACAATACTCCACAGGTTAATAAGCATTAAATGAATGTCTTGGTAAACCCAAGCTAAATGATCATGCGGAAAGGGAAGCAGCTACTACTCTGTTACATGCTGTTGCTGTTAAACCTGAACAAACCTAGAATTTGAACTGCTTGGCTGTCTCTTTAGCTCTGCTGCCCTTTGCTCTCAGAGGAGCCCCATGGTTTTGTTTTGGTTTTTTTGTTGTGGTTTTTGTTCAGTTGGGGGTTTTTTGTTATTGTTTTTGTATTTTTTGTTTTGTTTTGTTTTATTTTCACAAATTTGTACCCAGTTAGTTGAGATGTGGTGTGCAAGCACCACAGGGTCTTGCCTCTGCAGCCTCTGGTGAGGAGGGGAGGCTGCAGAAGGTGCCTCTGCTTTGCCAGGTTTGCCAGAAACCAAGAGCCACTGGAGGTGCTGGAAAGATCATTAAAAGACTTCTGGACTTTGCTTTTCCCTTTTCTTTAAATGTGGGGGTTTTTTTGGGGGTTTCTTTGTTTGTTTTCCAGTGTGTGTGTGTGTTGGTTCGGTTTGTTGTTTTTTGGGTTGGCTTGGCTTGGTTTTTGTTAGTTTTTTTTTCCTTTATGCAAAATTTATGCATTTGAAACCCCCCCAGAACTGTTGCTTTTTCTCATCTGAGATGGAAGCAGATGAGTGCCTCCCTGAGTGCCTGCTGCAGAGAAATCACCTGTTGCTGCTGAGAAGGATGAGGAGGGGGAAGCTCCTAGCAGCAACCAAAATCTTGCTCCTGGGAAGCAGCAACGGCAAGATTTGCAGCTGCAGGCAGAGGCTCTGTGCTGCTCCCACTCATCCCCAATGTGCTCTGTGCTGAGTGAGGGTGGACAAGTTGGGCAGTGGAGGGTACCAGGGTAGGGGAGGGATTGGGTATGTGTCCCACAGTGCAGGCAGTGGTTAGAGCTGCCCCACTGCTCTGGAGGTCCCTCATGCTCTTGTCAGCCCCTGACATTGAGGCACTTGCTTGGCCTTTTTTGGTTTGCCCCTGGTCTTATGTATCTGGCAAGTTTTCATATACCAAACACCTGACTGCTGCTCGCACTTCTACAGAGACCAGGACAGTGACAGCTGTGTTTCTGTCCCCAGAGATGCAATGGCATATTTCTGAAAAAATTGTGTTTATAATTTTGATGGGATTTCCCTGCCCTGTGATACCTTAAATCAAACTTGTGGTCATGCAGGGTCCCCTGTGCTTTACACAGACCATTTACTGAGTCTGAGATACTGCTGTAGGGGATGACTCGTTCCATCTTGCCTACTGCCAACACTGAGGAGGACCAGTTAGACCATCACCTGGTTGGATGGGGTTTATCAAATGCAGATAGAATCACTCTGGGTGCAGCAGATATTGGTGTGGGACCAAAGTCAAGGGAAAGTGATATCCCTGAAAATAGGAGAGAGAGCTGGGGGCACAGCTGGCTTCTGAGGGGGAAATGTGAGGGGAAGACCTGGCAGCAAGGTGAGGTGAAGTCAGGCCAGGGCTTTACTTAGAACAGGCTTTGTCACCTGGCAAAGGAATTCTACATGCCCTTTTTATTTTACTTCTTCCACTGAATTACTTTAAGCAAACAGAAGTGAACCAAAACAACCCTGCCTTTTGCCCTGGCTTTGGCTCAGGAAACTGTCCCATCTTTGGCAAGTGTCCATGAAGATGGATTGTGTCTGTGCTTGTACATGTGCTCCAGTGGATGCTGCTCCTTACAAAGCCCTGGAGAACTCTGTGGATGTTTAAGTCTTAAATCCTGGCACCAAACAAATAAGTTGTTCATGTGCATCAGCCATCTGCGTGGTGTCCCCATTCACCCCAGCAGCTTGTCTGGAGGGTGACTGCATGGGCAAGGGTTAAGGTGACAGCCAGGGAGGGTGTCTGGGACTCTTGTCTTGCCATGCTGCTGCACAGCAGGTTAGGGGAGCCCCCAGAACAGTTGTCAGCATTAAAAAAGCAGCCTTTTGGGCAGAAGCTGCATGGCTCCCCCAGGGTACCTGTCCCATCTATCCTGGAGCACCTGACCCCAGAAAGGGGCTTCAGACCTTGCCACTCCCAAGTCACAGCTCAGGTTTGACTTTCCAGGACCTGAGAGCTGCACCTTGACCAAGACCAGAGGTTTCAGGATCTTGGCCAAGAGAAACCAGATAATAACCCTAGAAAAGCTGGCGCAGCAACTTCTGCTAAAATTGCAGGTCCCATGTGGAAGGCTACTTGACAGCTCAGGATCTTGCTTGCTGATGAAGCTGCTGCCAGGCAGACCCAAGTGATACAGGGCAGGGCCTGGGGCAGCTCCCCTGCACCCACCTTGTTCCAGGCTGTAAGCACTGGAAAAGACCCTACTCTCACCCCTGGTGCCTGCTGGCAGCTTGAGAGCTGGTCAGGGAAGCTGGCAAGCATCCCTGGATCCCCAGGGGTAGAAATGAAACACATCTAGACCTCTGAATTGACAGCTCTCATCTCCTCCTGGCTCCTTTCATCTGCAAGAAAGGAAACCAATTTCCTTTGCAAAGTAATCTGAGCTCCAGGAGTTAAAAGGGCTATTTAAAGAGCTAGGTGATGTTGCACAAGGAGCTTACAGGCTGGAGAAAGCTCTCGGCCTCAGTGTGTGGAAACTAGGCTGTTAGTGGTTTTCTGCCTCACATAAGCTGGTGAGAATTAATTAATTTGAAAAGCAGTTTGAAACACAGCCACAACATAGGTGCTAAGTTTTATTTATTAGTATTTCATATTCAAAAGACAAGACTAATTACTTATGTGCATGTCGAAGAGTGCATTTTCTATCCTATTAATTCAATCTAAATGGTTTAGGTAGCACTTACATTTATCTGTACCTCAGGAAAAAAAAAAAAAAAGTATTGCACGAGATAAAAATTGTGTGCAGGGCTCTCTTAAGTGTGATCTTCATTATGCTGTTTCAAATTCATTTCATGCTGAGCTTGTCAAGACTGAACATCTGGCTTTTACTGTAGCACACGATGCCTTCTGAATTGCCAACTCGCCACCAAGAGGAAGAGGCTCAGGAGAAATGTGTGGAGGTGGAGGGGTGGGAAGGAACCAGATTTGTTCCCTGTAGGTTCATTGTCAATATGAAGAAGGCAGAAGGGGTTTGTACTTGCCATGGAGAGTGGTGTGGAGCTGAGCTTGGGATGTGGAGGTCTCCCATATGCATTGGTAGGGATGGCAGGGACACACACTCACAGGTGGGCTTTAGGCAAGTCTCTGCCTACCACATTGTATTTACTGATGCTTCATCTCCACTGCAGTGAGACCAGATTTCCAGAGCTGTAACGAGTTATTAGTTTACAGACAAAATGGTGGGATCTTGCACTGAAGTGTTCAGGGTCAGGTTGGATTGGGCTTTGAACAACCTGGTCTACTGGAATTTGTCCCTGCCCCTGACAGGGGGGTTGGAGCTAGATGATCTTTAAGGTCCCTTCCAATGTAACCCATTCTATGATTCCATAATTTTCTGATTGACCCAGAACATCAGCTTGGATTTAGATGAGCTTAATTATTTCTCTCATTGTATGTGTGTTGATAGCTTAGGGAAGATGTCCTAGTTGTATATGCTATGCAGTAACAATTGTCTCTTCCTACACGCTTGTATAGGAATTGACCTAGAGGGGCCCTGCTCTGAGTGGAGCACCTGGATATCCTGGTAGTGAAAATGTTCCATGTTTCCCTCTAGAGAAAAAAAAAAAACTTTAAGAAGATCAGAAATTACACTGAAAAATAAAACTTTTTTTGGAACATTTTCTCCCTGCTGAGTCTGATAAAGTTGGAGAGGGAAGAGGAAACCCTTGGAAAGACTATTTATGGAGAAACTGTAGCTACAAGGAGACACAGATAGCCATCCTTAGGTATGCAGGAGACGTGAAAAAAGTTCTCTGCTCCAACTTACCCAGGAGTCACAGTAAACTCTGACACTTCCCAGTGCTTCAATCACATGCACAACAAAGATTTCAACTAAAGGTGATTGATACAGGCAGAAAGAATCCCATTTTCTCCCTTTGGCTTTAAAAGGGGCCTGAACTGGAGTTCAGGGAGGCAGTCACCAGATGTTAGGGGGGGGCTAAAATTTAAGTGGATTGAAAGTAAAATGGCCTCAGTTTGAGATATTTTTTTTTTAAGAGAAATAGGTCATGGTGAAGAAAACTTGGTAACAAGCTGGTCTTTGAACTTGAGAGCAAAAGAGATGTCTGAAGCATGATTCAAAATTATGAACTGAAATTGGAGAGGTGCCCATTGTGATAATCTGAGCTCAGCTTAGGTGAAGATAAAGAAGGAAAGTTAATTTTTAACTTTAACAAAGATTTTTGCACGTTAAAAGATGTATTGTAATTCCCTGTGATGGAATGTAATGAGAAAAAGAAATAGATTTAATCATGTTTGTCTCAGAAAGTGTGAATGTGAGACTTCTGTGTTGATGTTCTTCACTAGGTTTATGTCTGTCTCATGCACACTTGACACTGCTTTTCTGAGAACTGCTGTTTGCCTCCAGATAAATACATATTTATACCGTCTCTGCTTTAGCTACCCACCCACTGTGGCAGGGAGAAACACCAGGCAGATTCCCTCCTGAATGAAAGCACCCATATGCCCATGGTATCCATTTCACCTGTGCCCCTCTAGCTGGTGTTCCTCATGCTCCCAAGGGGACTGTCACCATCCAGTGCTCCCTCGAGCCCCTCTCTCAGTTACTTGGTGTCTGGGGTGGGACACATCAGACTCTTCTGTCTCATGTGGTGATGTGTATCTTTTCCTTGAAATTGTATTTTCCTCTTATCTTGGACTCCTGGTTTTTCTAGACTTCATTTCTGCCTTGTATGCATATTGTGAGCTGGAAAAGAAATCATTAAATGGTTTGAAGCTGACTGGGAGGTAGCTAGAGCTGGCAGGAGGCTTGCGCATGCACAGAGCTGCAAATCACTTAAATGTATTGTGCATAATTTCCTGGTGCCTGCTCCTCTTGGGAGCAGATCCCTGCTGGGATGAATGTTATCCCAGCAGGTAAGCTCCTGGGTTTGATGCTCCTTTTGTTTGCAGGGGAAATGGGGCTTGACTCTGCTGAGACAAAGGGGCCAGCATGGGCTGCCACAGGGACACCAGCCTTCTGATTTTGTTGGTAGCCTTGCCCTCTTGCAGCCTCAGGGATCTGGTACTTCCTCCATCTCACAAAATGCCCAGTACTTTATATTTTGGGTGAGTGGGAACTCCCTTCTCAAGTGCTGCTTCTTAAATGAGAAAACTCATAGGGAAAGAGTCTGAGTGATGAAGAGCACGGTGTTTCCGTGTGTCCCTTGGTAACTTGACATGAAGCCTCCCAGGAAGGAGAGAAAAGCTTTTTATTTCAACGTGGAACTCCCTGGAAGATATTTTTGTGTTATGTTAGTTATTAATTAAAATGTTCATGCCCTTGCTGGTACATGCAGATTAGCATTTGATAGTTTAAAACACCAAGACAAGGGGGAAGAACAAAATAGTTTCTGAAAGTCTCGAAGCTGTAATTTTCTGAGGTTACCAGTCCATACAATCATTGCAGCTTCTGCTAAACCACTGAAGCGCCAGCAGCCACCTGAGGCAGAGGGTAGCAGTAGTGGCTGTCACTGGAGGAGCAGCCATTCCCACTCCTGGTAGTGATGGACTTGGAGCAGTGAGGTGGCTCCACTCTCTTTGCATCACAGGCACTTATCCTGCTGTGCTCTCCTGTAGATCCAGCTCCATCTGGCTCCAGGAGATCTGAATACACAGATTACCTTCCCTTCCCTTCCCTTCCTTTCCCTACCCTTCCCTTCTCTTTTTTTTTTTTTTTATAACCCAGCCATGTTATACAATTACAACGTGTATTTATTTCTGCTCTCGCTACTTCTCTTGAAATTATGTGAGCTGTTTAAATCTCTCTGTCATTTTCATGGGAGGGTGGATTCTGCAGTGTGTGAGTGTGTGTTTAGCAGCTATATAATTTCCTACCATTGCTTTCCCCTGGGGAAAGGGGACCAAACACTGGCACCATCTGCACAAACTGGGACCCTTGAGAACTTGGCACTCTGAAAGTCGTCTAAGTGGGATCCATCAGAAATTTGAGATCCTTCTAGGGATCTCAAAAGGAAGCTAATTAGCTCTGTCCTTTTGAACTGAAGAACTGGGACTGCTTGACAGCAATTGCGACAGATTTCCGTCCTTCAGGAGCTGGGCATGGGAACAGATGGGACACGTGAGCCAGTGGATAAAAGCAGCACCTATCCTGGGTCAGTGCTTGCTCTTTGTCTGTGTACCAAAATACTCATCTCACAAAACACTGCAAACATTGCATTAGGAAAGACTGAAAAAAAAAAAGTACAAAACCAATCCAGATTTAAATCTTACACCTGCTGTGAGGTGACCCTGCCTGCCTGGTGGGTGCTGGGGGAGGTGAGGTGCTGCTTGGGGACAAGGGATGAGGGCGGGCAGACCTCTCTCATGCATTGCCTCCTCAATGGTAAGGTTGCCCCAGCCCCTGTCCTGACTGGTCTCAGCCTGCCTCTGCACAGCTTGCAGGACAAAATTGTCCATCCCTGCCCTCTGGCTGGCCTCCCACGTCTAGATCTGAAAACCGTGCTAATAAAGGGAAAAAAAAAATCTCATGAAAAGCACACTGATTTGATTTGTATGAGATCCTAGCAATGAAGTTGCTGAGGAAATTGAAGTTAGTGCTAACACTAACTCTCTGCAAAGGAAAAAACTACCTCTGCAGAAAAAAGCTTTCAAATTTGGGCACTTAAAGGTAGGCTTCAAAATCACATCACAGACACCTAAGCACCCAGGGCAGCTGGACCAGAGTTATCCACAGTGCATCCAGTACCTGCATGAGGAACAGAGAGCAATTTGGGGAGGTCCCTTGGCCCTGAGCTTAGCCCCACTGAGTCCTTGAAATTTCCACTTACTCTGCCAGGCTGGTGGGAGCTCTGTCCTGCTGGAAACACAGTTTGAGCATGGAGCAAGCACAGGAAAGGTGGGTCGAGGAACTTCCTACTGAGCCCCACACCCTCAGGTGTTCTGGACACAAAATTATCAGTCCTTAGTGGGCTCCCTGGCACCCATCCCAATTTTCTCTCCTCTTACATCTGAGTAGATGAAAACAAGAAGGCTGCTGGTGTTGGATTATTTTTCTCCCTTAAAGTACCCGTAATGATGAGTCTCTATATATTTGCAGCACACCAGTGGATTTGCTGTGTGACCAATCCAGAAGGATGGTTCAGTTCACATTCATGACACATTACAGCCTGTATTTTCTTTTCCTTGGTCTGTTCTTTTCTTCTTCCCCTGGTAATTCAGTTTGTCATAATATGCAGGACAAAGAAACACAACCAAATTATGCAAAAAAAGAAAATAAAATATCCTAACTTCTTTAGAGAAGCAGCTTTGAAAGCTTTTGATAGAGCTATGGCCTTCCTTGACAGTGTGCAACTGGTATGGACAACCAGAGAGATCCCTTTGGTCCCTGTATTACCAGTGCCAAATGCATCATTGCTGCTGGTCCCAGTACACAGGAGGTGGGGTGTGCTGGAAAGCCACCTGATGTTTGAAGACTGGGGAGTTGATTTAGGTGTGATTCAGCTCTTCTCCCTCTCTAAGATGTTTTGCATGAATAAAGCAGATCTGTCCCAGCTTCCTCACAAGTAAAAGGGCTGGGGAAGGGAGCAGAGTGGACAAGAAGGGACAGGGCAGGAAGAAAGGAAGAGAAAAGCTAGGTGTGGGATGGGGCTGAAGAGAAAAGGTCATTCCACCTCTCTGCCCAAAGTCCTCTCCAGAAGGTTCTCCAGAATGTCCAAAGGTCACTGCCATGATTGCTGCTGCACCATCTTTTGCTGACTGGCAAACTCTCTTCTGTATTTTTTCCAGGCCACATATGGAAAGCAGGGGAGGGGCAGCATGTGTCTCCCAAAGTCCTGATCCAGCAGGATGCTGGCAGAGAAGGGAAACGACCTCTGCTCAATGCCTATCAACACTTTCCCCTCAGCACACCTTTGGCTGCCTTTTTCTCCTAACTGGCACCTCCAGCTTTTCATTATGTGTCATGGTTAGATAGAAAACATTTTAATATTATAGGCTGGGCTGCATTTGTAGAGCAAGTGCCATCCACCCTAGAACACACACGATGCTTGCTGACGTACCCCACAATTTTTGGTGCAAGTAGTTTCAATTTGGTCTTCCCTCACACTGTGCAGTTTGAAAAGATTTACATAAAATGGAAGGGAAAGTACTTCATGCTAAGTGTGCTTGCCTGTGCAGTCCAAGAAATTGTGAAACAGGATATAGAAGAATCATGAAATCAGGGCTGCTCTTAATAACACAGGGTGTGAAGTACTTCCAAGAAGACCAGGGGCTTCCAGCTGTCTGTGGTGAGATGCAAGCCCAGTGATCTCCAAGAGCCTTAATCCCCCAGTGCAGAAGCAGTGGGGTGCAAGGAGGCCTCTGGTGAGCTGCAGGGTGGCATGGGTTTGGGTGTAGTCAGGAGTGCTGCTGGCAGCTGGGCACAGGCTGGCACCATCCACCTCCTCCAAGTGCCCAGGGAAGGCAAATAGGAACAATGGGCTGGGTCCAAAGGTACACGAGGAAATAAGCTGTGCCCTGCAAGTGGCTGTCTGTCTATGCAAGGTCAGTGAAGACAACTGCAGCCCTGATCTGACTCTCTTGGTCACCTGGTGCACTGTAGACACAGTGTAGACACACTGTAGACACATAAAACTAACACACCTGAATGCAGACCTGCCTGTCCTTTGCGTGCCTGAGAGGATTTTCTCCAAGGCTGAGGGAGCAGGCTCCTTGGCTGTAGAGGGCTCATCATCTGTGAATCCTTCTTTCTACCTCTGCAGAATGTGTTTCTTACTTAAGCCAGTTTAACCAGGTGGCTTCAGGTCTGTCAGGCTGCTCTCCTGAGCACAGACCACTCGGTGCCTGTCATGGGGAAGGGTCCCCCCCTGCCTGACTTCCAGCAATCCCAGGCTGATTGCCATCAGAAGGCAATAGGGATGGATGTTGCTTGCTCCCAGCTCGCCTGGAGACAGCACTATTTCCATCTTAATCTTAAATGGTTAATTATTATATTTTAGAAGCAATCTCCTGACAGGGATGTATTTATTCCTTCTGGAAATGTTCAGCCTCCAGAGAAACAAAAACTTAGAGAAACTGAGTTGAGCATCTCTCATACCCATGTGTAGTACATCTGTACTATTAGTCCTAGGTCCCATTTCTGAAGGTCTTGAGTCCATAAACCACGGCAGGGCCAGGAGAAGGCTGAAGGTATCAACGACCAGGAGACTTTCAGTAACTTTTCAGAGTGCAAGCCCTTGGAGAGCAGGATAGGGAAGGCACCACATGCTCCCTTCAAGGCTCAGAGATACCAGGTAGATACCCACTACCACTGATCATTTGGGGGCAAGGTGAAGTAAGAGTTAGGCCTCATTAGACTGATGTTACTCGTATTCAGTTCACATATTTGAAGAGGGCAGCAACGATCTGTTCCTGGCATAGGGCCAGACTAGATAAAGAGTTTTAAAATATTTGAAGATGGTCACATAGTAAGGATTTAAGAAGAATGCTTGTATTGTTTTAAGGAAGAAATCTAGCATAGTTAAAAACTTGGGAGCTAAGAAATTCAACCAATTTCAAACTTTTCTCCTTACTAAAAATAACTTCTTTAGTATGCAAGCCTGGGCCACAGATTGAGAACTGGATCCAAAACCTGCAATTTTCTTAGTTGTTTTTCTCCTTTTTAAAATCTCTTTCTAGTATTTTTTATGCGCTGATGAATTCACTGTCACAGGCCAAGTATGTTCGATATCAAATGTAACAAACGGGTATAGAAAAGATACTGTCTTGACATTCTCATCTTTTGTTTGAGTGTTATTTGACATTCTGATGGATTCAATGTATATCTGCACTTCCTTTCAGCTATTTTGGGTTTTTTTAGCTTTCCTAATACATAGACTTAAGATCTCTTTCAGTTGGAAGCAAAAATCACAGAACCAAGGGAGAATTGTTCTGCTATTTGTGAGGGTGCCAGTCAAAAGCTCTTACAAAATTTTCTATAAAAACACACATTTTCTTTACAAAAAATGTTTTATAATTCTGTAAAATATCTAAGGTTAGAGTTAAAGAAAAACTGTTAAAAGGAAAGAGACAAAAAAAATCAATGAGGCAGTAAAAAGAAGGCCGAAACATTCATAAACTCAACCATCTCCAGGAGTGGGTGCACAGAGCCTTGAATAAAAGCCTGAGATCTAGCTGTGTGACTACTAACAAATTAAAAAGTGCAAAATGTGTTTTCAACACTTTAAAACCAGGGATAGTTTTACCTTTAATTGAAATCAGCAAAAATGAAAACTGTGAACCTGGCCATGTAGGTAATGGGCTGGGGACAGGACAATCAGCCAGCTTGAGGGATTTTCCAACTTTTAGCTCCAGTTGTTTTTGTCCTGCTGACAGGACAATGAGATGCCCTTGCAGAAGATACCATGATGGTGGACCATGTGCCCGTGCCCATAGAAGCCCTCTGGACAAGTCTGGTGTCCTCCTGAATGTAGAAGGTGCCTGGGTGGGAGGAATAAGTAGCTGACTCAAAACTGGGAATAGGAGCTGAATCTCTTTGAAGGTCATTTTTGCCTTGTAATGAAGGGAGAGAGTCCATATAAAGACAGACATCTGATGTTATGCTCTCTGTTACTTCTTGAGATCATCCTGGCCCTGGGGAAAGCAGGTGGGCTCAGGGACCCAGTGGGACAGGTGCATTTCATGTGAGCAAGTCCTCTATGTGAGTTGTGCCTTGCTCAGAGGAACTGAGCCCTCTGCATGTGGCTGTGTGAGCAGATTGTCACCTCCCTGCTGCTCCCTGGGAATATTTAAACCATGGCCCGTTGCAGGGTAAATAATCTTAGCTTTTGGATTAGTTGCACTACGAATGCTGGGTTGCCAGTAATGCATAAGGGCAGGCTGGAATTAGGAGGGGACTTTGCAGGAATTTTCCAGAAAGGCTCTGTATGCTGCTGACAGGTTCCTGAATTTTATTCATTAGCTGCATTTTTAATCAACTTGGGTTTAAGCAGATTAACAGCAGCTTCAAATCCAGTGAGCAAGGAAGGTGAAACAAAACAAAAAAAACCCCAGCACAATTAAAACAAACAATGAAACAACACTCTTTAGTACATATTGATAAAAAACGAAGGGTTTTTTTCTCTCCCAAAAATTGAGGGCAATGGATTGTTACAAAGAGTGAAATTCAAAAGTGAAATTCTTAAGGTTTTGGACCAAGCCTACTGCTGAAGTCAGCAATGCAGTGAAGCACAGGAGTGTGACAGTCTGACATCCCCCTGACAGGTAAAGGCAGGGGATGTGTTATGTGCCCTGGAAGAAAGGCTTGGGATTTGGAAGAAGTGGCTTTTATTCCTGCTTTTTTGTTTAACATGCTCCTTTCTTCTGGACCATATCAACAAACATTTTCCTCACTGTTCAATCAATGGGCTTGACTCCACGGAGTGTTATGGTACTTAGAGTAGCTGAAGAAAGGGGCTGAAATATGTTATCTACCCGTAAAATGCTGACTTTTTTCCTATGATAGTAGAAAAAATCTGGAAACTGGATATCTGGAGCACTGAGAAATTATGACAGAATTAAAGATGGCCATAGGGAGAGCCAAATAGGAGCAAATCCCACTGTATTACCATTGGGAGTGTAGTTACAATGTTTCTGGGACGGGTCTATGTGTGTTTCCAGAGATTCTCACTGGAAGTAAATGCTTTTGCAGAGAAGCAAAATTTCCAGGCAAAAACAAACAAAAAAACCCAAATAAATTTCAGTACCTCTGTTGAATGCAGAAGAAGGATGAAGCGTGTTCCTGCATGGAAGGTGACAAGAAATTTGAGTAGTGTTTAGGTCAGGCTGTAAATCTACTGAAGCCACAAGTTATCCACAGGAATTAGGGTGCTAACAGCACAGATCCAATTGTAAAACTGAACTTTAGCTTTTACTCATTTCCTGTCAAATGTTTCTGGTACTGGCCATTTCTCAACATCCCCTTAAGTATTTTGCCTTGGAATTGAAATCTGGAGATAATTTCCATGTAACTAAATATTTATCCTGAGACTTTGCAATGATTAATTAATGTGCATTTAATCCTCTAGCTATGTGACTGAACATGAAAATGGAAGTAACTGAATAACTAATTATATCTTTAAAATCAGGCTCTCCATTTCCACTTTTCCTCCAGATATTTTAAGGACAAATTCCCTAAACTAAAACTCTCTTATCTTGGTATGCCTTGTCAACGCTATCAGGCTGGAAACCCTTTAAAGTCATCTTCCTGAGCAAAGGAGTGCTCTGGCCCTTGGATGTGCACTGTCCAAGAACCAATTCCCCCAAGATAAAGTTCACCCTACAAATGTGTCACTGGATAGCAAGCTCAGCTGTTTTTATTTTCCCTGCCCTGTACAAGAAGGGATGATGCATACTGCAGATCTTGAAGCCTCTAATGTAATTTAAACCTGTTTGTAATAAAGAACAGAGAATAATACCAATGTTCCTTTCAGTGCACTAAAGGGAGAAGGTGCCATCTGTTCCTTACATTGATGGTAATGAATATGCAGGAAAGGGGTAACCACTCACCACCCAAACATAGGGGTGGCCAGTGCACCGTGCTGCCTTGGGAACAGCAGTAAGAACAATCCTCAACAGGACCTTCTCACAGCACTGCTTTAAACTAGGAATGGCTGGAGGGATCCTCCCAGCAGGAACCAAAATGCTGCAAACATGGAGAGCAGCTGTAGAAGGCTCAGCTATGGCCAAGCACTACGTACAAGTAATTGGTCCCAGAAAAAGATCTCTTGCAGTAAGCAACTCTTTCTTAGTCATTTGCAGTTATCTCCTATTAGATGTGAAAATGCAAAGCTTTGGTATGGTGTGTGTTATGCCAACAGGAAACAAAGGGGATGCACATAAATCTTTCTCCATGTGGAGACAAGGTAGGAACAGTTGGCAAGTGATCTTGAGCTGCAGAAATACCTGTATGATTTTAGGAGTATGTGGTAAGATAAGGGTTTACACTGAGACCTTCTGGGAGAGATGAAGGGAAGGTGCAGAATTAATGTGTGACACAGAATAAAATCTTACTAAGAAAGAGAGGTAAATCGTGGAAGGAGGAGGACAATGTCCTGACAGAAGGGACAAAGTAAAAAATCAAGACACTGCAGGTAAAGGCTTGAGGCAAAGGGGCATATGAAGTTTAAAGTCAGACTCTAAGCAAAAAAATGGCATGTAAAGAGGCACAACCTGTGACAGCCAGCCTAAACCAACCCACTGGTAGGTAAAGGTTGTGCAAAAATATAATGTATTACATTGCTGTGAAGAAGAATTTGCAAGAATTAGTGGACTGTGCATAGCTTGGGCAGAGAGAGGATGCTCCTGCCTCAAGCAAATCCTGCAGAGAAAGAAACCCAGTGAAGGCTGACAGGACTGAAGCAGCCACCTGGAGGAAGCTGGATGCACAAGAATGGTGTAGGTGGACTGTGGCAGGTGAAAAGAGGAAATTTCCAGCAACTGCAGGCAGAAATGTGGCTTGAGTTACAGTGCTGCTGTGCCTCTTGTCTCATAAGAAGGATTTGTTTGTGCTGGGCCAGAACAGTGACAGAGGGGTTAGAGGGATGAGCATTTATCAGGAATGAGAGATAGAGCACTCCAGGGGACTGGGTGCTCTAAATGCAAAGAAGACATTAGAGAACTCATGAAATGGGGCTCTGCAAGGAGCATCTTTGTGTTGTAATTATAGGTCCAAACAAAATGGAAGAGGGTCACCTCTGAGCAGCCCACTGTTGTCCTTCACAGCAGCAGACCTGTCCTGTCCCTCCCAGCTATGGTAGGGTCACTTCATGGCAGCACTCTCTGCCCCCACCCCTATCCTTCCCTCCCTGTCTTCCAAGCATTTGTGTCTGGTCACACACAAGTGGTTTCCAGTGATCAGAAGATAAAGACCATTTCTCCCAAATGCCAGTTTCCCACGTATCTTCTTTCTTTTTTGCTTTTCTTTTTCCCCCTGATTTTTTGTTTACTAAAGTGCTTGCTCTGAAAAATATATGGATCCTTAATTTATTGGTCCACTAGAGAAAACTGCATCATGCCTGAAATGTTTTAATACAGACCTAAGGCAAGAGCCAATCCAACAAATGATAATTAGAGTGTCAACAAGGAATTCCCAGATCCCACACCCTCTTCAGATGTCATTATGCCTCAATATCCAAGCAGAAGCAGGAAGCAAGGTGTTGAAAGCCCATATGATGCTCTTGATAGCCTGTCACCCACAGCAGCTCTTCCCTGTCCTACTGGACACAGGGCAGGACTTCTCATCACAGCAATGCTCCCAAACATTCTGGTGAGTAATCATTTCATGTTGGCTGAAGATGAAAGGTCTCCATGGTCTCCATGGTCATTGTTGGTTATAAATCCCTGAGTTTGAGTATGCAAGTTGGGGTGAGTGCAAGAGAGTTTTCTTTCAGATGAGGGTCCCACACCTCTATGCAGCACTTGCTTCAGCTTGGGGCATGTCTATATGCCAAGAGGAACCGATTTCCACTGGTGCTTTGGCAAGTGGGGAAAACCCTCACTTTGCTCCTAGTTTCTCTCTTACCAAGGCCACAGTCTTCATATGAATCATATGTGGTTTTTGGGCTTTTTTTGGACCATATACTTCTTTTACACAGGGATGTGGACTTCTTTGTAGTTCCTTATGTACCTTCAACTGACAGGTGCTGATCACTACAAACGTATAAAACTATGAGCTTCTAAAACTAACTCCAGAAATTATGGATACATCCATAGCCACAGGTCTGGGTGTCTTTATGTTTGCCTGAGAGACACAACCCTCTCTAAGCAATGCCCTTGTGCCCAGGGTCTGGCTCCTTGAAGGAAGCAGAGGGCCAGACCCTACAGCTGAAGTGTGATGTGGACCCTCATGGGAAGGGAAGGTGCTAAAGGTGGTCTAGGAGGCTGAGGATGAGGCTTCTCTGAGGATTTCCAGAAGAGCTGCTCCCAGAGGCTGAGCCAGAACCCTTCTGATCTATGTACACTGCAGGTAGAGATGAGTGTCTTTCCACTATGGCTTGCTCTGTACAGCCCAACTCCACATTTGCCCATGCAGGGCCAAGAGAGCCCCAGGTGCCAGGTAACCCCAACCTCCACCATCCCCAAGCTCAGCCCTTATGAGTCATCTGGGTGGTAAGGTCTCCAGTGAAGTCCCTCCATAGATCTTTATCACTCTGCCTTTGCCTTGCACTGAAAATTCAACATTTACTTAATATTTCTAATCCACTGGGGTATAAATGTCTGAAAATATGCATATTATTGTACATCAAATCTAATGCTGAGGCCACTCTAATGCTCGTTCATTGTCATCCTCCTGGCATTGCATGCTCCTGATGAAGAACAATACTTGGTTTTATCTTACACAGTGAAAACATTTTTTGGCCTACAGATGATTTACAAGATGCTTTATGGGATGCATTTTGCAAACAGAATTAGTAATTTTCAAATGTTTTTGTTTTTGACCAGGACTGAAATTGTGTGTGGGAACTCTGTGAGCAGAGCCCACAGCACTGGTGGTGACTGAAGCCCACCCCAGCTTCTGATGATCCATGCTTTTCCAAACACAGAGGAAGAGGTGGGCTATGCTCACTGCTTCTCAGGCACCCTAAACCACTACAGTGTGATTAGGACACTCAGAATGGCAGGATGGGAGCTAAATGCTAAGATTGCCAATGGGATTGCTAATTGCACCTAAAGATGACATGGTGAATGATAGCAGATCAGTAATTGCTTTTTCCCTGTAGTGACTTAGCAATTAGAAATGGAAGAAGAAATCTGATAGCTGTGCTGTTTAGAGTACCTGCTTCTGTTTATTTTTAACCCTCTCTCTCATCCCACCCATCCCTTCTGCAATGCTTTTGCTCCCTCACTCTGCACATTGCTGCATTCTATTTGCAAGGCCCTGTCATTCACATCATGTCTGCAAGCTGTCTTCTGCAGACATGAGCCTATTTAGACAAGTTGTCAGGCTGAATGGGAAAAATCTTAAATCAATGTATTTCAGCATGCAATCATATATAGGCTAATTTATCTGCTGCCCTGTTCAGCCTGCCAGTTTAAAATGAGGTCTTTCAGGCATGGTGGCTCTGAAAGTCTCCTGATTAACAGAGCAATTTTTATTGGTAGGGTGACAACGCAATTGTTTTATGGTAATTGTTGTCATTTGGACCTGTGTATATGCAAATGGAGGAGATTACAGTAAAGAAAATATAAAGATGATGAATATGCAGCACATAGCCAAGATGGCAGAGGGATAGAAACGTTTGCCATATTGATGTTCTCCACGCTGCAGAGCTGGCTGCCTTTCCAGGCACAGGGAGGTCTCCATCATGTGGTGGCAGCCAGTGGGGCATCTGCCTGCAGGTGATGAAGCCACATCCATCTTTGCCTCATCACTTTGCCCCACCACTGTCTATGGTGGCTCCTTCTCCTCCCCTCCTAGCAAAGGTCTTTGGGCATGGAAAGCAGATAAGCAGGTAACAAAGTATGGAACGGTAGCACAGTCACATCAGTACAAGCAAAATCTTTTGAGATGGACCACCAGTCCTAAGGGTGCAACCCCTTCTGACATAGGTTTAAATTTATTTTCAACTGTTCTTTTGCCAGTTTTCCTGTTAATTACTTAATCACTTTTAAGTGAAGTTTGGATTTGTGGAATATGTTGGCTCTACAGGCATGGAGCTTTCTACCCCTTATTGTCTCAAAAGCCCATAGGAAGAGTACCCCAACAGTATATCTAATCTCTTACCTGGGAAGAAGTGCCTCTATAAATCAAAAATACTTCAGTCTCTGTCCCTTTCATCTCTGCTGCCCCTGAAAGAAAAAGCAAAACCTCAGTGCCTTCCCCAGGGAAGGTCACAGAATCCCAGAATCACAGAGGTTTGTGTCCTCAGTGCTAGGGCTTTCTCACTGAAATCACCAGTGCAACAGAAGCTTGCAGGTGCTCAGTCACCAAGCCTAGATCTGCCTCCTAAGAGCTGGACTGAAATCAGCAACTCACTTTAGATAAAGCACCAAGTATGAGATCCAATTTTTTTTTCCTTTTTTTTTTTACATTGTGCTGCTGAGGCTTACAGGAAGGGGAGCAGGACAGCAAATTTCATCTCTATTAAAAACATGTCAGGGTTTTTCTGCTTTGTAATATGTTTTGCTATCCATCAGGGATCAGCTTGTCTGGCAGTTCCCTGCAGTTACAGCTGCGCAGCTTGAGCCACTGCATCCTCCCTTTTGCTCCATCTGCTGTAAATGAGGAGACCATCACAGCCCCTCCATTCTTCTTAATGTGCCACAGTCCTCAGCTATTTATTCTTGCCTCGCAAACCTTAGCTACGGGTACTCCCTGCATCTCTGAGCTGCCAGTAGCTGCTATTCACCTCTTCCATCTTTCAGGGTGTTGCTAGGGTGTGTATTGACTCTGCCTTGCCCAAAGCCCCTGAAGGAGGGTGACAGATGGCAGGAAGCTGGACACAGTGAGGGTCATGCCCAAGCTCGTAATGCATCTGTGGATGGGACCACTCATCACTTTGGGTTGCAAGAGATTTTACAAGTTTGCTGCCATTTGTGCCCAAGAAGACTGGGCACTCAGTGCTCCAGTGTCAGATGCTCTTTCTTCCACCAAGTATTGGCTAACAATCCACAAAAGGGGACGAAAGGAGGACCCAGGGAACCCCAGGCCTGTCAGCCTGACCTCAGTGCCTGGCAGGGTTATGGAGCAGATCATCCTGGGGGCAATCACACAGCACCTACAGGATGGACAGGGGATCAGACCCAGCCAGCACAGGTTTAGGAAGGGCAGGTCCTGTCTGACCAACCTGATCTCCTTTTGTGACCGGGTGACCCACCTGGGGGATGAGGGGAAGGCTGTGGATGGAGTCTACCTGGACTTCAGCAAAGCCTTTGACACCGTCTCCCATAGCATTCTCCTGGAAAATCTGTCAGCCCAGGGCTCAGACAGGAGCACTCTGTGCTGGGTTAGGAACTGCTGGAGGCCCCCAGAGAGTGGTGCTGAACGGTGGTGATCCAATTGGCAGCTGCTCACCAGTGATGTCCCCCAGGGATCAATGCTGGGCCCAGCTCTGTTTAATATCTTCATCGATGATTTAGATGAGGGGATTGAGTCCACAATTAGCAAATTCATTAAGTTGGGGGGAGTGTGGATCAGCTGGAAGGGCTCTGCAGAGGGACCTGGACAGACTGGAGAGTTGGGCTGATTCCAACGGGATGAGGTTCAACACGGCCAAGTGCCGGGTCCTGCACTTTGGCCACAACAACCCCATGGGGAGCTCCAGGCTGGGCACAGAGTGGCTGAGAGCAGCCAGGCAGAAAGGGACCTGGGAGTCTGGATTGACAGGAAGCTGAACATGAGCCAGCAGTGTGCCCAGGTGGCCAAGAAGGCCAATGGCATCCTGGCCTGTATCAGGAACAGCGTGGCCTGCAGGTCCAGGGAAGGGATTCTGCCCCTGTACTCAGCGCTGGTGAGGCCACAGCTTGAGTCCTGTGTCCAGTTCTGGGCCCCTCAATTCAGGAAGGAGATTGAGGTGCTGGAGCAGGTCCAGAGAAGAGCAAGGAGGCTGTGAAGGGATCCACCACAAGTCCTGTGAGGAGGGGCTGAGGGAGCTGGGGGTGTTCAGTCTGGAGAAGAGGAGGCTCAGGGGAGACCTCATCACTCTCTACAACTCCCTGAAAGGAGGGTGCAGCCAGGGGGGGGGTTGGTCTCTTATCCCAGGCAGCTACCAGTAAGACAAGAGGGCATGGACTTAAGCTCTGCCAGGGGAGGTTTAGGTTGGATATTAGGAAGAAATTCTTTACAGAGAGGGTGATCAGGCATTGGAATGGGCTGCCCAGGGAGATGGTGGATTCTCCATCTCGGAAGGTTTTTAAGAAGAGACTGATGTGGCACTCAGTGCCATGGTCTGGTAACCACAGTGGTAGTGGATTAAGGGTTGGACTTGATGATCTCAGAGGTCCTTTCCAACCTGGATGATTCTGTGATTCTATGACTGGTCAAGAGTCCAGCCCAGTTCTTGAGGTCAGAAGGGCATGTGGGGAAAGTGTACATATTCCTTAAAAGCTTAATTACTTCAGCTGTTCATGCTGAGAGCTGGTATCTGTATAGCAGAAGTTTACCATGGGTGGGAAAAGCTGAACGGATAGACTACACTTTTCTGTCCTGCCTCATTTCTCTTTTCCTGTGTTTACAAAGTGTATTTATAGTTATTTCCTCATGATCCTCTACAATTGTTATTATGTTCACCATAACAGAGCAGTTGTTCGGTTTGGGATTTTGTTTGGCTTCTGTATGGACTGAACAAAAGGCCAAATGCAAAATGCCATGGGCCAAACCATGGACCCAGTCAAGGATATTCTCTTCTTTCCCTCCCACTCCGTCTGGCAGCACAAAGACTGAAAATCGCAAAACATCTCCACTAAGTGGAAAGGATGACAAAAGTGCTTTGTCACTGGGGGCTTTCTCTGATTCTTCTGCATTTCCCATGATGTGGAACTTTCCTTGCAGGGTCTTACCCCACACCAGCTGAAATGTGGTAAATTGATGCAATCTCTGTGAAACAGCAAATCCCACACTTGCTGAACTCCAGGCTGTAGGATTACTTCACTGCCTCCTGCCCTCTGATCTAACAGGTTCCTCTGTGCTAGGCAGTACCACCTGCAGCAAAAATCTAGCCTGAACTGCTCACTGCTCTCACAGTTGATCCACTTGAGGTGTCTCTAAATCAATCTAGCAAAACATATCTTTATTCCACAGTTTCATCACCTCCACTGATTTCAGTTGTGTTCACTGAAAAGTTACGAGCCCCAGACCCATTCTGAGATGCTCTTTTCTTTAAGGACCATTGTCCAAGCATCTTGCATAAGGGATTTTCACTTTTGAAGAAAGTACACCTGAAGACATATTTCTGAGCTGTTCCTTCCCTACATCACTGGCAGGCATCAGCATTAGGGATGAAATGGCAGTCCTGTTCAACTCTGTCCCAGGTAGGAGCTAACTCCAGCTCACAGTCCAGAAAGACTGGGTTTTTTAAAAGCTGAAACTCAAACTGATGGAACAAAATCCTACCATTTCAATGGGAAAAACTGTTTAGATAGAGTTGGGCTGCAGAAGAGGACAACTATCTCATTTTGCGTGAGACACCAGCAAGTAATCTGATGATTTTCTGTGACTAATACCATAGGTCATATCTAAATCGTCGATGAAGAGATGAGTGGTTTCATATTATATTACCAAATCTCTGAGCTATCTGGTTCCTAATGACTTCTTTCAAAACAAAGGGAATAAAACTTCGGAACTGTGCAATGCATTCTGACATCCTCTTTTAGACCGAAGATACCCATTGCTTCACATCAGCAAATGAGATCAATGCCTCCATCAATTACAGCTTCCATGCAACCCTTTCAGGAATTTCTGACCATGCACTTAGTGGCAAATTTATCCTCCTTCTTGCTCAAGCTGGTATCATCCATCACTGGGAACCATAGGGTGGAAAGTAGAGGGCAGTGCCTATTGCTACAGTGAGTGTTTGTTTCCAGCAAGGCAATGGGGGCATGATGGCACAAAGAGGAAGCAAACCTGGCAGGAGTGTGGGGCTTGGCAGGGTGCTGTGGGCTGTGCCACATGTTCCAGCTGTGGTGATAGCACTAGGCTGTGCTAGGTGAGCAGCACCTGTGAGGATATGTCCCCATCCCTGTCCTCTGGAGTGGCAGCTGCTGGTCAGCTGAGCTCTGATGCCTGAGCCAGGCACTTTTGAGTGACCCATGTAAGATGGAGCCGTAAGTAAAGAACAAGAGCCTTTCCTATTTCACATTCTTTTTCTCTGCTTGTTCTTTAACACCAGGAGTGTGTGTAGTATCTCCTTTGCTCATGGGTTGTGGGTTGCTGGGCACGTTTTGGGAAGGGTCTCAGAAAAGCTGAGATAGTCACAGATGCTCACCTGCTCAAGAAGGGGTGCTCCATGTGAACCTGAATCCAGGGACGGATGAAATGCAACATATAGACAGAAAATACCAAAATAAAATGTTTTAAAAGGGAAGCTGCTGCTTTTGTTCCCTGAGGCTAAGCTGCCAGCAAAGCCCCAAGATACCAGTGCAGCATGGAGAGTTTGGCCAGCCATGCTGGCTGCCTTTTGAATCACTGACCCTGACTGTCTGTGGCTGCAGGGGCTCTTAGAGGCCTGAGCAAAAGCCTGTGCTCACCAAAGCCCACACCAAGCTCACTGAACTGGTAAAATTACCCCAGCTGGTTTGCTTAAGTGGTAGTTCAGAAATGTTTATTAGATGTGGTTGCAGGGCAAACCTGCCACAGGGAAACCCCGGCCAGAAGTTCATCCATCAGCGCTTTCACTGCTGAGAAGCTTTGGATGAGGAGGTGTTTGTGTATTGTGTGTTGTCTGGCAAAGGCCCTGAGCCCCCCCTGCCTGCAGCAGCCTCTGCTCCAGAGGGTTCTGGGATACCCCCATGCTCTGCCTTTCATTCTGCAAGTTCTTATAATTTGAATTGAAACCACACAAAAAAGAAGGGGCATGTTTATTATTCCCTATTTATCACTTAAATAGTTTAGCCGAGCATATCATGACGCTGTTGGTGAGATGCTATCTGGAATTACATGTTCAATAACTACGGTATATTATCAGCATACTATAGCACTATTATGTACAATTATATATGTTTATAGATAGCCCATCACAGAGCAGCATAGTTCTTGGTTACATTTATGATATGCTGCTTGTTGCGTCACATTCACAAATGATATGCAACCTATAATTATGTACATTTATAGATGCATGCCTTATTTACTGCACACTAGAGTATTTGCATCATCAATCAGTCATGCTGTTGATAGGCCAGCTGATGTTTATTTGCTAATGTCTTTTGATTCTTTCTTTTAAGTGGTGGGTGCCTTACAATGGATTCATCCTGTAGTTACACCTGACTTACACAACTGACTAACCAAGGTGGTGGAATTGTGGTTTTTCTATGAGACCCTGTCCAAGCATCTTTTTCCCAGGGGACAGGGTTTCATCAGTTTCTTGCACATCTACCCAATTAATCTGATTTAGGAAGAGCTCTATTCTTTGATGGGTTCGAGGTCACTTTAAATATGAACTCAGCCTTCAAGTGAAAGGCCAGATAAGGGGCTGAACCAACACCTGAATTCTGGGCTGCCAGCTGAAGCTCTTCAGTGGTGCTTGCTCAAGGTTAAGGTTTCTTGGATCTGCACATCACATTGGTCTGCTGTGCTCCTTTAGTTCTTTCCCTAATGTCTATTGAATTGCTTCTCTCTTCGTATTACATAATTTAGGTCTGGTTGAATACAGAGTATTTTATTTATTTGTGTATTCAAATTTTTAAAATGCATCTCTAGGCATCTTAGTACTCTGGGCATCTACCACATAAATTAAAAATAACAGCATAAACTTAGACAAAGGGCTATCCATAAATAACTCCTCAGTTCACATCCTTAGCAATAGCCTTAGCTTGGAACAGGGAAATAAATGGGCTTTACAGCCTGTTGGGAAGGTTAATAAATCTGGGCCCTGGTGGACCAGAGGGGAAAATGAGTTTCAAAATTGAGGCACCCCCTCTCCACCCCCTTCGTGGAGATGCTTTGCCTTGAACTCTTCACCTATCCTTATCTTTGGTGGGAGACAGGATCCTGGTGGTCAGCTTAGGACTGTCTGGGGTATCTCACATGGCTACTGTGCTCCAGACTAGCTGACTGCATTCTAATCACATGAATACCTTATTTTAAAATAACTTTTATTGACACCTTCAAAAGTTATTTAATTTAGTACATTTATGCATCCTGTCTAGGATGCATTAGGCTTACTTGGGTAGTTAGAAGATGGCTATTCACCCTTTTCTAAAGACCAGACACTTTCTACAGATGTCAGATTGACCACCCAAATCACCAGTTGGTTTTGAAAAGGTAAGACTGTGTGGGTGAGCGTACAGAAGAAAGAATCCTCTTTAGAAGTAATTTGCTGAAAACAGCTTTAGTATTTTGTTTCTGCCTGTGGCAATTTATGAAGCACAAATGAGATATTGTAGCAGTAGTGATGCCGAAATAAATCACTCTAAAAACAGAACTGAAATTTTATTTCATTACTGAAGTAAATACAAAAGTGCTTTAGCACAGTTTCAAATTAGATTGGGGTTTGGTCAAGCTTGTTATAAATCCAATGACTGTAAAGCAAATGGATCGAGATGAACTCTCAGTAGTGCACTGTTGTGAACATGGCTAATGGGATGCTGTGTGGTGAAGAGCAATAAGCAGAGCAAAGCAAGGGAGTGGATTTTGCTCCTGCAATACAGGAATGCAGAGACACAGTGCACTGTGTCCAGGTCTGCTGTCCAGTTCTTAAAGGGATGCTGAGAAAACAGAGAGAGGGATAGAACATACCTCCAAAACTTGACTCATGTCCTGGGGAAAATTCCTTCCACAGAGTAAGCAGGGTAGCAGGAATCAAGCTCAAACCAGGCTCCTACAGCCTGCCTACAAACAAGGCTGGAAAACTGTTGAGGAGGGCACACCACAGGAGGGAAATGCCTGGGGAAGGTGGAGTCCTCTGCCCTGGCAAAGACTGAGCAGTGAGATATACAATGGTGGCTCTACCTCGTGAGAGCAGGGCTGGCTCCCATCTGGGGGTACCCTCACTTTTAGTGCCATACCTGCAGCTATCCAGGGATCACCAGGAGCCCATCATACATCTCACCTGTGCAGAGAGACGTTCTGGTACCATGGGCTTTTTCTCAGGCATAAAAGCCTGTAACATCAGCTAGCTTCGGGGAAATACAATGAAAGAAAATCACAGCTGGCTGTAGGTAGAAGCTAGGTGAGCTGCATCAGGGGGAGGACTTTGGGAGAGTCTTGGAAAACACTCTTGTCTTTCCAAAGACATTTGGCCTGGGTGCTCCTGCTCTGGTAATTAGTGATAGACTCAGGAAGCTGAGGTGCTCCCCCCAGCCTACACACCCATCATCATAGTTTTGTCTTCAGCCTGAAGAGAGGCCAGCAAGCTGCTTCAGCAATGTGAGGAGTAGCCATCTCACCTGTGGGATACCTGATGGCAAAGTCCCTAGGATAGCAGTTGCTTATCCCTAAAAATTTACAGCCCAGCTGCCAAACTCCCATCTGGTTGCTCAGAAGGCACAACTTGATCCCATTGGAGACTTGCAAACCTCTGTTCAGCAATATGTTTTCCCTCTCTCAATAGGAATATTTTCAAGCTGGTGGAGAGGAAGCTCCCATGTTGTTATTAGCCCACACTGGGCACACTCAGGGGTTGATTCAGAGCTATGAAAGGTTTTGCAAAGATGCTCATTGATATGTAAAATCCTGCATCATAATGACCAATAAATAAGATCCGTTGCTGAAGAGGGAAGATTGAAGCTATAGTTGCAAGTAATTTCATAGCAGGGTAGATGCTGCAGTCTGTGCAACATCCTGGAACTGACATGTTTTCTATATGCTGGGCTATATCCTCCTCTCGCAGCACCTGCGCTCATGTAAATGAGCATTACGCACGCTCATCAGCTGAACAATGAGCCACGTGGAATGAATGATTCATTATAAAATGGTTTCTTTTGGAAGAGAAAGAAGGTTTTGTCTAGTTTTTAGAAGTACCACAGGAAAACTTCACTTATTTATGCCTGCTTTTGTTTGACAATAGTTTCTTTGTTCCTCTGTGCTCTTGCTTCTCTAGTACCAGTTAGCAGCAATGTTTGGCAATGGCAGCCAGGGAAGGAGGGGCAGAATCATTGTCAAGAAGGGAAAAAAAAAAAAAAAAGCAACATATTTAAGCGATCAAACCAAAGGCTTGAGGTTTTTCTTAAGTGTGTTTACATTTTATAGTCACTTGAGCCTGACATTTCCCACTGCAAGTCAGATTTCTCCCTTCAGGCTGTCCCTAATTCATTACCTTGCCTCTGGTCAGAAGAAGCCCATCCTAAAGACACAGTTGATGTTTTGTTTTACATCTGTGGTCTAGAAGGAGATACTTTTTAATAGGCACAAGCAAATTTGTGTCTGTTAAGGCTTTACTTGTATTGAGTAAGCAGCAATAGCCATTATCCAGCAGTACCAGCCTACAGGCTGCTTTCAGCCCATCACCAGCTCTTCAATCAAGATGTCCTGGGTGGCCATCCCGTGCAAGTTGACACGAGAGCCTGATACCCCCGTGTCTCCTGTGACTGTGAAGCCCTGGTGCTGGGAGCCCTTGATCACCACCACCCACCACATCCTTGCCCTGTCACCAGCAGCTTGCTGCATCCTGCCAGAGCATTTACTCCTGAAGCACAAACCAGCCTGGCTCCTAAAGCAGGCAGCTCCTTTTTGTGCTGCATGTGGGACTTGAATATGCCTGCTTTTGTTGAGTTTTGGGATGGAGCTTCTCCAGACCTAACATAATTTAGGGCTTTCCTGTAGCTACAAACAAGTGGGGTATTTTATAAGAAAGTCAGCCTTGCTGGCTGGCTTTATTTTGGAATCTTGGGACAACTCTGACTCCCATGGTTCACCTGTAATTTCTGTACACTGCCTTGTCAGGTGTTGTCTCTGTAAAGTTTTCCAACAAAGTGAACTTCACATTGATTCATTCCCAATATACAGTGTATGTTCTGGGTGCAGTCTTCAAGGAGAACTCTAATAACACCAGAACTGCTTGCATTAAAATACTCTCTATCTGCCTTTAGTGAACTATCTTTCCCATAAGAATTCAAGTAGAATTACAAGAAGTTCTCTCTTCAGTGGGATTAATTTCAGTATTTAAATACACCATCAAAGAAAGACCCAGCCAGACATGAAGATTTTTAAATATAGCATAACGAACATGTTTCCATGTTCTGAGGTATTTTTCTTTTTATTTAACAAGAAAATATCTTACGAAAAGGAGGGGAGAATCATTCTGCCTACTGATGAAATAAAAGGAAAGTGCTAGACATTAAAAAAAGTTAAAATAAAAAAAAATATATAAATGTACACTTCCTCTTCAAGACTTCCCTCTGAAAGTTCACGAAGCAGCTTCAGTAACAAAGTAAGTGGTGTATGGAAGAAGTAGGAATGAGAACGTACACATAGAGGGAACCAGGAGCATACTAGAGTCTGAAAATTTGCCATTCACTTTGTAATTCAAGGCACAACAGGCAGAAATAAAATGGGATGCAAAAAATCGATGTAGGTAAAGAGTAAAGGATGCTTTGGGGGAGACTGGAGAAGAAAGGTCTAATTGCTGCAGAAGTATGTTTAGAAATAAATGAGATAAGAAACATTAGGACAATGGAATATGGGACTGGTTCACAGTGATTCAAATCAGGCAAGGTCTGACCCAAGCTTTTGTGACAGATTAAAGGATGGCTTAAACCAGTTCCTGGCTGGGATGACTGAGATAAACCCAACCCTGACTGATACCCAGAGGATAGAGCTGAGTCACCACTTTGCCCTTTCCTGCCTTTACAGCCCCTCCAGCACCCCTTGCAATTTAAATGTGACCTTTCCTGTGGTGTCAGGGAGAACTCTGCAGTGGGTCTGGTCCATCACCTTCATTTTTATGCCTGTCCAATCCCACCTGCTTCAGTGTGGCATCAAGCCAGCTCCACTACTGGTAGTAAGGCTGAGCATGAAGTTTCACTAAATCCTGAAGCAAGGTGGAAGCAGTTCCCAGGCAGGGAGGAACAGAAATGTCTTCTCCTAGTGCAACTGCTTAGGAAAAACCAAGAAGTATTGGTGAGTTTGAACGACACAAGGTAAAGGAGAAAAAGGACACGAGGTGGTCTGGTAGGAGAGGAAAAGCACTGGCACATAAATCAGGGCCCATCTACCCATTTTGTATGCCACACAGTAATAAATACTGCAGGAGCTAAAACAGGGCACCATGGCTGAGTGTGGAAGCACAGAAAATAGTCAAGGATAAGAGACATATATGAAGTGTAAAATGTCACACCAGAGAAGGGAGGGAAGCGTTACAGGGGAGAGTGGAGGCAGCTGCAAGAAGTAGCGCGCACGTGTGCACATGCAGAGACAAGCACACAAAAGCAAAAATAAAGACTGAGAGAAATATTGTGCAAGAGGTTAAGGTAAATATGAAACTCTTTAGATAGGCATGGGAAGAGCTCTGAGGAAGAGGCAAAGAATTTACTTGCAAGATGTGGTAAGGATAATTTATTGATGTGAGTTGGCCACTGGTAAATGGAAAAAAAAATTACTAATTAACTGTTTTCCTTAATACTCCCAAAGGAAGGTAGCAGGAGAGAGGCCAGTGCATATCCCACACTAATTTACATTGTGGGAGGACAAAAAACACTGGGGAGAAAGCAAGGACAGTGTGGTCTGACTTTCAGAGTATTGAAGAAGTGGTGAATCTCTGGAGAAAGGTCAATGAAGTAAGTGCAGGAGGCCAAAGTCAACCTAAAGGCAGCATGACAGGAGGTGGACATGGAGAGCTGGGAACATAGGGGAGCCTCTGTTATGGGGCCATGGGGCCTTGGGGCTGGGATCACAAGCACTGCTGTGCATTCCCTGTCTGCCCTGCTCCACTCCTATTGCAGATCCCTCTGCTCGATGCCTTCTTGGACATTATAGAAATGCCCACTCATGGGAGGTTAGGGAAGTTTCCAAAGTTTATATTTGCCTTCAGGAATGCAAAATAAGCCATTGGTACAGTGCAGTGTAGGGAACAATGTGAATCTAGAAAAGTTACAGTCCGAATGCAATGTATCGAGTCTGGCAGTTTCACCAAGAAGAAATCTGCCTCTCAGATGTGCCAGTGCTCCTGCAACAGGGCCAGGCATTGCCAGACTTGATAAAACTTGACATTAAATGACTCGCTGATTTGATACCATAGCATAAATATTCAGTGGTGTCTGCAGCATTCCCAGGACAGGATCCCATCCTATGCATCATCTTCATCCACACTGCCACCTCAGCTGCACATCAAGGGCTGGAGGACCAGGGGAAAACTTGCCTGTGCCAGCAGGAAAGTGACTGTGGTGAGAGCCACCAGCTCTGCTAGCCAGCAGGGAAGTTTGGTGTCATCCAGCAAGACTTAGGGGCAAGCCAAGACAGGAGCAGTGAGGATGCTCCATCAGTAAGGAGGTTTGGAATGAGGTTTGGGGGGGGCAGGTGCAAGTGTCCTGTGGTTCAATCTGGAATGATGATAACCAGGTTACACACATGTTTAAGAAATAATGATATCAAATATTACACAGCTTTTGTGACCAGTGAGATGAGCCAGTTCATCAAGCTGGCTTAACCTTTCCCTCAGACCTGTTGTATCAGCCTGTCAGTGTCAGAGTGCTTTTTTTAGCATCCCCTTTTATATCTGTGCAAGCTCCAAGGACAGATACTGTAGCCTGTAAAAAGGACTGTGTTAAGGAGACTGATAAACAACCTGTGCCAAACAAGGCTGCAGCATTTTATTTATTTTTTTTTTTTTTAAGACAACTACAAACTGCAACTCTGTGCTGGTAGCCAGAGAAGTGCTAAAAGAAAGGTATTGCTCTTCTCTGCTTTGGACCCTGTCTCCTCAGTGAACCCCGGGAACAGCCTGAGGTCCATATCCTGGTGGCTTTCCCTTCCCTAATGGTCCCTGTAGGCAGCAGCACCAGCTTCATACAGCTTTGATAGGTACTGGCAGCAGCATGGCTATTACAAAAATAGCATAATAAGTTGCAGGGGTAGAAAACAGTTGTACTGAAATGAAAGATTGCAGCATCTCTTGATACTTATTCTCTAGGTCAGCTCCAGAGGTTTCCCTCTACTTTCATCCAGCTAAATATATGTGTCCAGCTGCTTGCATAACCTCTGGTGGCAGGAGGCAATCTGCAGAAAAAGCCCTGCTCCTGCATGCTGCTTTCACCTGCCTTCTGAACAAGCCCTGCTCTTAAATGTGCATTTTCTCCCTGGAGGCCTATTTCTCCAGCAATCTCCTGTGATTCATAAACTTTATCCAGACACCAGTTTTCACTGCACGCCCTAAAGATTAATGGTGTCACAGTTTCGCTTTGGAAATGCTTCACAGACAGGAGCCTTTCTCCTCCCTGGGACTGGGAGCCTGAAGACCATAGCCTTGCCTATGACCAGCTCACATCCTCCTCACAAATCAATGTCTCCCTTCACACTGGCACAGCAGCTTTTGAGCTGTGATTCATAATCCTTTCTGCCCTGATGTGTTCCACAGAAACACCTGAAGTGGTGGCCTGGCCTTGCAGGGACACAGCAAGAGGCAAGCTTGAGAGGTTCAACCACTGCTCTGAGGACCACAGCCATGGGAGGGAGAGGCAGGGAAGGCTTTAAACCTCCCAGCTGTCCTAGGGACTGTGGGAAGCCTCAAAAATCTTCCTTTTTAATACATGCTTTGTGATTTACCATCTGATGCTGGTTCTCCCAGTCACTCAGCAACACCCTTCTTCCTCCACTCATCCTAGGGGAGCCCATGGATCTGATAGCATCCACGAATTTCTAACCTGGATAAAAAATTGTATGCCTTAAATCTTCAACCTTGTGTTTGTGGGAAAGCTTTTTGGGTGCAATCTAAGATGTGAATACACTGCAGCTATACTAACATAAGACTCCAGATAAATACTTCCATTTTGCAATAAAAATGCCATTTTTTTGTGTGGCTAAACTTGGGAAACAGCTGAAGAGCATACAAAGAAGGCAGTTATATCACAACAGTAGTGTCCACATGGAAGTTATCTCTGTTCCTGCACTAGGGCATCTGGCAAAACTTCACTGTCCAGGTAACATCTAGGACAGTCAGTTGATTGGAATGGGACCTGAGCTCATTTAAGATACTCAGACAGTTCTTACCACACTTTCAGGAGAAGAACAATAAACTATAAAATAAAGAGATCCCAAATTTGAATAATCCAGGAAAAAAAGACAGTGTGTCAACACCCTCCCCACAAGGAACTGAAATTATTTTTTTTTATTCAAAGTTTTCCATTACATTTTATATTTTTACTTTAAAAATATCTCACTGGGGAAAAGATTGTATTTTATGTCATATCTTTACTGTTTTTTTCTGCCCTGTTGCACAAAGGATAGGGGCATCTCAAGTATTTCCACTGAAATAAGTCAAATCAGGAGGACAGTGAGATTATGTGCTTTCCCACGGGAGCTTTCCCATACCTGGGAACACATCTATTTAGCTCAGGAATCCATCTCAGGCAGGTGACAGCTGTTTATCAGCCCTGTTCTGCAGGCAATGAGGGCTCAGCAACAGGCAGATGCCAGCTTGGTCTGGAACAAACATGAATTTTGCTCTGTGCTTGAGGCATCTCTTTCCTCCATGCTGCCCTGGGACATCCTTCATGTTTGCCTCCCTCTTAGTTTTTCACAGTGTGATAGTGCTGTGTCCCCTCTGCTCTTGCTATGAGAATGCTGTGGAGCACCTGACTGGCCTGGATCCTGTGCATCCCCCCTGTGCTAGGGTCCAAGTCCACGCACCCTGAGGACCTCAATAGAAGTTGGCTTAGTAGAAACAGTGTAGGCAGTTGCTTGCTGTGCCCATCTCCTGTATGTCTGCACCAGTCATCTGACATCTGACTGAATGAAGGAAAATTCGGTGCCCTGTATAGCTCAGCAGGCTGTGCTCTTTTAGAAACTTAAGGATATCTCGGGCCAGCAGATTCAGCAGATGACCTGCTGAAAATGCCCACTCTCCTGGAGTGGCAGCTTGGAGTCCAGCAGGATACCCTAGGGCATCTCCTGTGGCACTAAACACCTGTGTTTGGGCATCCACATCTCACCCAATGAGTCAGCAAAGCCCTTTCCCAGCAGATGCACTCCCTGGTGACTGTGTGGGGAAAGAGGTGAAATGTGTCAGCATATCCTACATGTCACAGCTAACATACCATGAAGGTAGCAGTCACAAGAAGTTCCTGTAGAGTATGAGAAAGAGGGACAACTTTTCAACAACTATATTTTTAACCATCCTGCAGAGGCCTTGCCTCCAAATACTGTAAGTTTGCTTGGGGATGCTGCCATTCTCAAATAGGTTCTTCAAAAGAAAATAAATGAACAAATAAATAACAGGGTCTTTTAAATCTTTGTTTGCTTCTTGTTAAATTATGTTGGATGCCACTTCTAAGTATAATTCACTTTTTAATTCTGCATGGAGTTATGAAGGCCACCTGGGGTTTTGTGGAGCAAGTATGGTAAAGAAAGGGTCTGTCATTTCCAGTAACATGGCACATAGGCTATGTGAGTGAAGAACATGTACATTCAGAATGAAAGCTGACTTCCTTGGCATAGGTTGTCTTCTAGCCTCTGGATCATCTAAGCATATTGCAGTGGGGATTTTTGTTGTAGTTTTCATGCTTTGTGAAGTAAAAGCGAAGTGACTTAGACCATCTTAATCCCAGGGAGCTGGTGGGGTAACCACAATTACCCGGAGAAGTGGGGGCTGTGGCAGCTCTCCATGCCACTGCTCCCCAGCACCTGAACACCAGGTCAGCTGTTCAACCTGCGCTGGAGCTGGTTCCTGCAGGATGGACAGCTGGGAAAAACTTCTGGTGAAGTTAGCCTGACCTCAAGTGTTTGGGTATTTCTGCAGTGTTCTGGTGCATGCCCTTTCCCAGCTCTGTGAAGGACAAGTGTAACTTTTATTTCACCCTTGAGAGAAAGAGAGAAGACAGCAGTGACTTGTGTTTTATTAAAGCCAGACCAACTGCTTGGGGCCTCCTTGTGACAGGAATTATCAATCTTAAATATATATAGTGGAGCAGGCTGGTTTTGCCTAAGGCCTGAAGGATGAGCAAGGCATTGCCCTGCTATGTGCCTTGTATAAACACCCATTCTTTGGTGCCCATGTGTCTGATGCAGGGGTGAGCTTTCTGGCCTAAATGCTGCCCCTGCCTCATCACCACTTCTCCCAGCAATGTTCAGGTGCATTGCACACAGGAACAAAAAAGCAGAATGCGCTTCTAAATACATGGGAAGGATGAGAAGCGGGGACTCAGGAGTTGTCACAGGTTCTTTTATCAGTTCCCAGGGTATTTCTGTGTTCCTTCACTCGGGACAGCAGACCTCAGGAATCTGCACCTGCCCTGTGAGCTCTGTGAGGATCCCTGGGTTTTCAGCAGGCACTGTCTTGGGTCAGTGCACTGGTGTTTTGGAAATGTGGAGGGCTACAGGGGTGGCTCCTGTGAGAAGCTGCTGGAAGCTCCCCTGGTGCAAACCTGGCCCCACCTCTGGCTAAGGCTGAGAAGATGTGGGAAGCTGGATGTGCCTCTGTGAGTAACAGAGTCAAGGACAAGGAAACAAAACTGCAAAGATATATACAAAAAAAGACCTGCAGAGCAGACACCAAGGTCTGTGAAGAAGGAGGAGGAGAAAGTGTCTGAGCAGAGATTTCCGTGCAGCCTGTGGTGAGATGTCAGGCTGCTCTGTAACCCATGGTGGAGCAGGGTAGAGAAGCCCCTGAAGAAGCACAGTGGAGCAGACCTTGAAAGACCATGGATGGTGTGGGAGATGTAGATTTGTAGCCCCTGAAGTGTCACGGGTGGGCAGACATAGAGCCACAGCCCGTACAGGATCCCGGGGAGGGTCAGCTGTGTCTGTGCAGCCGTGTAGGAGCCCGTGTGAGAGGAGGTGACTGCTCCCGCAGCAGCCGTGACTCTGTGTGCAGCCCAGGAGGGAGCAGCCTGTGCCTGAGGGACTGCACCTGTGGGAGGGACTCATGTCCCAGGGGTTCCTGAAGGACTCTCCCTCCCGGGAGAGAGAGGGACCCCGCGTTGGAGCGGGGGAAGAAAGAATGTGAGGAGTCCTCCCCCTGAGGAGGAAAGAGCGGCAGAAACAGCGTGTGGGGAACTGACCCTAAACCCCCTCTGCCCCTCCCCTGTGCCCTGAGGGGGAGGCAGCAGGGAAGGGATCCGGGAACGGGGAGAAGGGAGGGCTTGGGAGAAAGTATTCAAATCTGGTCATGTTTACCTTTTCTCCTGATAAATTAAATTAATTTTTTTCTTCACAAGTTGAACCAGTCTGGTTTTTCTCATTACCGTACTTGGGGAATGCAAACCTCCCTCTCCTTGTCTGGATTAACCAGCCTTAGGGGCTGCAGAATTATGTGGTACCCAGAGCCTGGCAGTGCCATGCCCTGCAAAGCCCTGATTCACCGGGGACTCACTCTACCAGTTCAGCACCTCCAGGAAGTGTTTGAAGGCTGGGGGCTGCCAGGCATTTTCTAAGCTCAGGTATTGTCCATCCTCCCACAGCCCTCACAAAGGCAGCATAAAAGCAGAAAGGGTATTTTACTCTTTCGTTACTTCATCAGAAATACCCATGCCTTCTACCAGGCAGGTTTCTAGAGGAGGAGGATGCTGCAGTCACAGACAGCAGGGAAAGGACCCCACCTTTTGCTGGATACATCCTCAGCCAGACTTGGGTCTGCATTCCTTTGTTCACGATGCTCAACAGGTTTAGAGGAAGAAATTATTTTTGATGTTTCCCCCCTTGAGAACATACGATCTAATTCCTTTCTCCCAAAATCAAAAGCAGGATAAGAAGGAGAGAATCCAGTTTTGTCTCATCTCAGATCTCTGTCTCAGGAGGATACAGGGCTTTAAGATCATTGAGCCTCCGTAGCTTCCAGCTAAGAGAATGACATCCAGAACAAACACCAAAATTGGTTAAAAAGCATCACTTAGAGAATAAAAGCAGTTTGGGGACGACTGCTCATCCCCGATGAAATCAATTTAATTGAGTCAGCCCTTTCCTCTCAGGACCAAGTTGCCACGGGGCAGTTTGTTTTGCTCTTCCTAACACACACGGTGTGTTTTTCTGACTGAGTTTCCAGTCCCCACATGCCCTGATGGTTGGTTTCCCCTCTGGTGCATGGGCTGCTGCGAGCAGCTGCTTCCTCTGCTCTGCGTGCTTCTCCAGCCAGGGAGCTGTAAGGAGCCCAAGTGCTTTTTCTGTCATACTCCTTTCGATGGCTGTATAGCTCTGTTCACATCTTAAAAGACAAGAGCAGAGAGGGCAGGCTGCAGTCCCATCCCCTGCCAGCCCCCTCTCTTGGCCAGGGAAGTATCTTTTCCCACAGGACCAGAGATCACCATTGCACACCAAATTTCAGATTGCATTTTGCAGCAAAACCTCCTTTCTGGCAGTTAGAAGTTGTGCCCCAGCCATCTGCCAGAGCAACTGCTGATTGTCCGGAGAGCCTCAACAGAAATGCTTGATAATAGTCCCAGAATTTCACAAGCAAGTACAGATTGAGTATAAATGTGGACTCAGTGGGCTGCCAAGCCATTAGCTTTTGTTCATATTGCTGTTTAAGGAGGCACCTTTATTACTTTTTTATCTGTATAAAAAAGTGAGAAATACTTAGCATTTATTTAATTATCTTGGCTACAATACAGGCATTCCGTGATTAGAGACCAAAGTCGGTAAAAGCCTAATGTGAACAGTGCTTTTTTGTACCATTGGAAATTAAAAATCAGTTGAACTATGATTAAATTGATTCCGTGTGGATTTTTTTTGAGTAATTATGTTCAAAAACTGTCTGCCAGTCCAATTTGCTAACAAATCTCACTTTACCGCTAGCATTCCACATCCAGGTGCATAGACAATATAAACCAAACATCCTACAAAATTATCATCCTTTTGTAGTAATGGAATGCTGATTGTTTATTATTTGATTTAATTTCTGGCTGTTAAATCTGAGCAGTCTGATTTAGCAACATTTTCAATCAACCTTACAAATATTTCAGTGCATTTATGTAACAATTAACGTGCAAAACAGCATTGAGCAAGCTCAGCTCTTCCACTGCTTAAATCAGGGGACCAGCTTCCTACCCCTAAGGAATGGCATGTCTCCATGACAGTCAGGCATGGGACCCCACATGAAAGGAACCAGGGTCCACATAGTGTCTTGAGGGTGTCAGGCAGCCTGGTCTGCTGATCCATTGCCTTCAGAAGGGCTGTCAGAGAAGGGCACCATGGCATCCCCTTGCATCCCTTCCTCTGGGTGGGGCCACCAGGGAGAGAGGGTTGGAACCATGGCACTCCTGTAATGAATTTAGGCCCATGACCCAGTCCTGGGTTTGTGGTAGAGCACCTGAAAGGACAATTATACCCCTTGGACTGTGCTATCAAGCTGAGAGTGAAGCCCAAGGTTGGCTGCAGGTGGGACACAGTACTGCTGCCCTGAAGTTTCAGGGGACTTCTCCCTTCTTGAGTGTGCTGGAACAAGGTTGTCAAAACAGAGGTCATTTATACACTGCAGGGGTAAATTCAGCAGGGCTCTAGAACAGTTCTAACATAGCACTGTCTGCCTTTATTTATCAAAGAAGCTGGATGAGTTAATACCACCCATAAGTTTTTGGTCATCTGTTTGCTAGGCCCTGAGGCACCATTCCTGTTTGCAGACAGCTGGAGGCAGCTCTTTCAGGCAACAGACAGGAGCTGTGACAGCTGATGGAACTGGGATGGGGACACCCACCCTGCACTGTTCTCCAGCCTTGACATTTCTGAGCTTTGCTTGCAGGCACTTCTCACTGTTAAGAGTACTGAGTGAAGGCTGGGATGGCTCTGGTGTTATTTTTGTACAGCCACTGTTCTGGATGTCTTGCCTCCCCTTCACAGCACACTGTAGCTGATAGTGATGCTGTTGACAAAGAGGTGACTCATTTCCACTCTTGAATCTCTCCTGCACAGTGCTTCTATATCCTGTTTAATTTCACACCTATCCTCTTTTCTTGGTTACACAGTATTACTGTTCTATCTGGTGAGCTTTAGGTTGTGTTATAAGGAGTGAATATTATATTATATTATATTATATTATATTATATTATATTATATTATATTATATTATATTATATTATACTAGATGCTAATTCCTCATTTACTTTTAACTTGGTAATCAGTTTATCCTGCAAAGTGCTTGGAAAAGAACTTATAAGAGTGTTTTAACTAGATGTGTAATTTGAGGATGCAGATTTAATATGCTACACAAAGGATTATGGGACAAAATTGCTGTGGCCTTACTCAGTTACACAAGTGGGAGTTGACTTGAGCAAAGAAACATTCGTAACCCAGGGAGTATTTTGGAACCACTGTTTAATTGCAATAATTACGACTTATAAGTCACAAACTCAGACGCTGTGCATCACCAGGTCTGTACCTGGCTTTGCTAAAGATCAGCAGTGCAATGTTGAGCAAGGAGCTCACAGCCCCAGCTGTGAATCTTTTACTCACCCCTGCAAGGAGTCACTCGCACTGCTCATTTTGCTACAGGAGTAATGAGAAGCTGAACGCCTCTGTTTTCACCAAACACCCAGGAGTTCCTCAGATGGAAGGATGCTATTGGAGCAGAAGCCACATAACTTCATTATGTTGCCTGTTTCTTGGTCTGGGTTAATGTGTTGCACCCAGTGGAGGTTTGACAGCAAAGTGCTGGGAGCTTTGTGCATCTTCCTGCCAGCACCCCACTCAGTCTGCCTTCATGAGCCAGAACCCTCCTAGGTGCACTCTCTTTATTTTACCAACCCTCTGCTCCTCTAAAACACACTGAACCAATGCCTTTCAATTACTCCCATACTTAGTATAATTTAGAAGAAAAAAATGGACAAGGGTGGGGGGAAGATCAGAGAGAGACTCTTAGATGTTGCTGATGAGCTTCTCAGCCTACGAGAGGCCCCATGACAGGCTGGGTGGATGGTTTCCAGCTTTCCCTGCTGTGTCTGCCCTATATAGACTAAAAACTTGCTCTCCTTCTATCTCTGTTTCTGTGGTGGATTTTACTGTTGCAAATATTAATCAAACAAATGACAGTGAAAGAGACTGCTCAGAACACCTGGAGGTTTGGTAGGCAATGCAACTTGGCTTGCTGTGAATGCTTGTACTTGAAATTTCCAATTTCTGGGTGGAATTAAATTTTGACCTCATCAGCGTACCTGACTTAGCACTACTGGCAGGTTCACTAACCCTTTATTTAATGTTCTGATCTACTGTTTGTTTCCACTTTAGCAAAAAACCTTCCTTTTTCTTCAGTAAAGTGTAACAGCCAAGCTAAACAAATATCAGAAAATCCTTTTAACTGTGTCCACTTCTTTTGTTTGAATGCCCTAGTGTCCCACCCCATCACAGCACTGTTCCCATGCTGCAGCCTTGCAGCAAAGGTACCTCATTTCTGCTGGTACTGGCACTCATGAGCACTAAGAGCCCCTCTGTCCCCAACCGTGTGGGAGTTTGACTTTCCTATGTCCATTTACTCCCATGTAAGTAGAAGAGGAGCATTTTATCAGCTTAAAAACACACTTGGCTCTGGTTCAACAGCTTCCCTGATTTCTCCCCAGGAGCAACACAGCAAAAAGTTCTGCCTTTCAACCCTGCAGGGCTGCTGGGAGAACCAAGTCCCTGGGTGCAATAAGAAGTTGCCCATCTCTCAGCAGGATGCTGCCCTCTGAGCTGGGCCACAGAGCAGCAGAAGCAAGTTTTCAGGGTAGTGCCACCTCTGCCCTTTTTTTCCCTTTCAGTGACTTGGCATGGCTTGGGAGCAAGCATGTATGTGGCAGAAGAGGAATTCCTGCTGGCGTGCTGGTCTCCTTCACCCAAGGCACCTGCTGGAGCCCACCCCCCCGGGCAGGCTGGAAAGTGCTCTGGGAAGCCAGGGCAAGTCAAGGGATGTAGGAGAGGATGTACAGTGCCATGTCCAAATTGAGACAAGATGCTATGGAAGAGGCCATCAGGGGACACAGACACCCAGCAACTGGGGTGCATCCCTATCTTCATGGCCTGACCAGAAGGCAGGTGTCCTGGAAGTGAGCTTTCCACAGCATTTTGAGGGTGGCCAAAACATGCCCAAAGATTAATGAAACATCTGTTTCTGTATTCAGAATTTGGAGGAGGGCCTGGAAATGGCAATGTAAGCCTGAACAGAGGCATCTGTGTTTGACAGCAGCTACAACAGCTCTCACTAGTACCCGTAGCACACAGGATGCCTGTCAGGTGAGGTGAATACCCACTCTCCCCACAGAGGGTTCTGACTGCACAGATATCATGCCATGACTATCAAACAGATATCAGACAGGGCATGAAATGGGCTTCAGGCAGCTGCTCCTTTCCTTCCTTGATCCTTCTCTGCTGACCTTCTGGATCATGGCCTCAGGACCTGGGGCTGCACTCGGTCAGCCCTGCAGCACAGGATCACACTCTCCTAAGTCAAGTGCAAAGTCAAGAGCTAAGCAGAGATTAGGGATCAGGTATTTTAGTCGGTGGACATCTTAAGAACTTGATCCGAATAGCTCTGCTTAAAATAAATAACTCATTTTGAATCAGGTTTTGCTTGTGACAGACAGACCTCCATGAACACAGGGGAAGAGAAGTAGGAGGGGGATGAGGCAAGGCCCTGGAGCAAATCATTCACACTCATGCATGTCAGTAATACCATACCAAGCAACACAGACTCACTAATACTCATGTTTCTCAGTTTAAGCAATGTGTCTTCCTTTTCCACCTACATAGTGTGCAAATAGCCAGATTTCACTGACAGCTTGGGTCCCTGTGGGACTGTTCTCACAAGGCCAGTCTGGGAGGAGAAAAAAGGGAGTAAATGTTTTGGGGTTTTTTCCCCCAGTGGTTTCATTGGCTTTTGAATAAGGTGCAAAATGTTTCTGATGCTAAAAGTATCCACATGTTTGGCTGCTCACAATTAGCCATGTCCTTTAATATCTTGATCCAATTCCTTTGCAGAACCAACAGTAATAGCAGGACTGGGGTGATTCCAGGTGACAACAAGCCATCCTAGTTACACTTTAATGATTCCAGAAGACAAGCGTCTGCCCCTGATGCCTAAGAAAAATGGGTCCCTTTTTATTTCAGCAACCAAAACCCATTCCCCCTTAAGGTACCAGGTGCTTCCTCCTATAGGACTATACCTTCCATGGTCAGTGCCCTGTGGGTGCTGACTATGCCTGTACTTGCAGCCTAGCTATTAATTTTGCTTTTTCCCCTGCCATCACACTGAGCTGTGGGAATCTAAAAGGGACTGGAAAACAGACTAGCGCTTCAGTTGCCACTGACAGGCTTGTTGCAGCACTCTGAAGACTGGGTTTTTGCTTGTCCTCAGAGTGGCACACAACAAAGTCAGCTATCATGCATTGTTCTGGTGAAGAAGACCCAAGGAAAAGCTTCTCCCATGGCAGCCTGTGGAGCCAGTGCACAGGGATGGTGGTGCAGGGGCCCTGCTGCAGGGAGAGCTTGGAGGATGAAGATGGGGAGCAGTCTCTCCTGCATTTGCCATGAGGAAAAGGGGCTTCTGAAAGCACCCCATGCTTGTGATGGGTTTTTTTGCAGATATCTGTTGTAATCCTGCCAAAGCAGAGCCTCCTCACATGGGCAGTTTCTGTTCCTTGCCCTTGGTCCTGTTGTCTTCCTGCTCTCCTGGTGCCTGTACTGACTCCTTTCCCATGCACTCCAGTCCACGAGAGCTTAGCCTCAGTATGCTAGTGATTTTTAAAGTTAATTTCCAAACAACCTCTTGTTCAAACAAGTGACTGCTGAGGCAGTCACCCCCGTTTTTTCCTCCCTCAGTCTCCCGGGATGCATCTTTCACATCAAGATGTTCAACTTGTTCCATCTCTGCCCAGCACACCAGAGCTACTGGAGGGATGGATCTTCCTGCAGCTATAGGAAACCCTTTCAGCTCTTGCAGGAGCCAACTGCCCCGAGACAGGAAGGTTGCAGCATGACATCAGCATCACCAGGCACAACAGTCTGGAGAGATGACACAGTAGGGAAGTGGGTCATTTGGATGCCACAAGGGAAAAACAAAACAAAACAAAAAAAATCCACAAACAAACCCAAACAAACAAACAAAACCAATCAACTCCCCCCCCCCCATGCACACACACACAAAAAGAAGAATTAAAAAAAAAGGACTGGAAAGGAAAAGAAAGGAAAGGAAAGGAAAGGAAAGGAAAGGAAAGGAAAGGAAAGGAAAGGAAAGGAAAGGAAAGGAAAGGAAAGGAAAGGAAAGGAAAGGAAAGGAAAGGAAAGCAAAAAGAATAAAAAGGAAAAAGAAAAGAAGAAAGAGGGTGATGCTGGCCTTGCAGTAGTGTCTCTGGTTTTGTGACACAGCAAAATACACAGATTAAAAGGTAAACATTCACATTGCTGTCTTCTCAACCAGACCCTGCTCTGTCAGAGTATCTTCATTGCCTCCAGGTAATGGGAGGCTTGCACTTATTCCTCATCCCAGTTCTCCTGCCCTGCATTATGCCAGCTCCTCTTCCTTCTGGCAGCAGAAGGGGGGCTGCCCAGGGCTTCCTGCCCCCAGGCACCATGCCTGTGCTGTTATGGCATGGTACACTGGAGTAGCTATAACACTGTTAGCCCAACTGATCCCTCCAGGGTAGGCAAACACTCTTTATTGTGAGGGATGCAGTGGTACTGAAGAGACCAAGGTGACAGGAGCATCAGGTGGGATGTCAGGGATATGTCAGGGTTTACCAGATGGGGGGATGCAGCCTCAGACCCCTGATCCCCAGATGTTACCACTGGCTGTAGGTTTCTGGGCCTCCTGAGGACACCCCAGGCCCAGCTGAAATCCACAGATTTGAACCCAAGGTATTCAGGGCTGCAGCCACAGCTCAGTCCCTGCACTGTGTCCATACCTCGTCACATCCATGTACAAGGAGGCTTAATGTGTTGTTTCCCCTCTTTCTTTACTGATTTATTGAAAAGAGTAGGGTCTCCTGGCATCCCTCAGGATTTCTAGGAAAGGTATTTAAAAGACAAACCCTCAGATCCGCAGTTTTCCATCAAAATAATGGTGCCTATGATGACAGGTGAAGTATAAACGCTTAGGCAGACAAAGATAAGCATTAGTGCTGTGGCTGCCTATTTAAATCAGAGCTCCACAGACACCGTTCTGGACAGGAGAGACCCAAAGCCTTTCTTGCTTATTATGTGAGCCTAAGCAGGAGACCTTTATTTGAAGCTTTTTTCGGCTTTCATATGTCACAGCAGCAGTATTCTCCAGCAGTGGAGGGCAGCTTTTCTCTAATTTTAGATCTTTCTCTCGAAAGATGGCAGCTGACAACGGATACAGGCCTCTGAAAAGGAGGGAATTGAAGGCATACCTTTTTACTAAAGACGTACAAGCTGTGCAGCGTGGTGGTTCTAGTGAGATCAAACTGAGTGGATTTCAGATTCAAATCCCACACTACTTTGAGGTCAGACTCCAGGCAATGTGTCCCAAGCTGCTCACCAATGGGAAGGCAGGTGACATTTTTTTAGAAAAAAAAAAATGCACGTAGTGAGAGCTGAGGAGGGGGAGCAGGAGTAGGGATAAATTATTTACACATAGCAAACCCGTTGAGAAAATCAAACAGATGTTTTATTGTCTCCAAGGGCTCCTGGCTGGATATATCCTTTTCTAAACAAAGCTTGTTGTATCACATAGAATCGTTTCAGCCAACGAATTGTCCTGCAGAGTTCTAGGAAAGCTTCTCAGTTTCCCTCCTGAGCAGCTCTTTGCCCCTTAGAAAAGGCAAAGCCAAACCACCTCATGAGCAGGGGTAGGAAAAAGCCCCACCAGGTCATTTGCAATCCTCCACTTTTGTGTCCACAATGTGCCTGATGGGTTTTCAATAACAAGCTTAGGTCATACCTTAACAAGCTGTTTTACAGCAGTTGTTTAAGTCTTTAGGACAGTTCAGAGAAAACTTTGATGTATAAATGAAGCATTTTGACAGGGTAGCCTCATGGCTTGTAATATTTTGCTACTGAGATCAAAGTTTCCACAAGCACAGTGTCAAAGTGAGCAAGCAGAAGCTACCAGCTGAGTTACTCATGGAGGATGAGTTCATCTTCTTGTTTCTTCCAGAGCTACTCCCTTATCACAAATGTGTCACTCTTCTCATCCTCCCTTGGATTCTCCAAGGCCCTTTTTTTTTTGTCATTAGAAGACTATGTAATATATCCATCTACCCATCTGCCTCATCTCACTCTGGCCATTGCTGTGATGCCCAGATAACAGATGGGTAAATTAGGGGTTGCCTAACAAGGCAGAGCTTTCCTCCTGAATGACTTCCGTTAGGGAGTGGTCAGTCTGTACATCACGGAGGGCTGTCCTGACAGACAGACAGACAGACAGCAGCAGCCCAGAGGCCAAGCTTCCAACTTCCATGTGTATTTACATCTGCGACTACGCAATTTTTAAAAGAAATTTTGTATATTGGACTTTGCTCAGGTGCTTATTCATCGTAGAAGAATGTGTTGTGGAGTTACAAAGTTTAAAGGGATGTTGTTAGGCTAAAAATAGTCTTGGATGGTTTCCCTTTCCCTAATCTGTTTCTGATGGCCACAGGAGCAGAGAGGGAAATGCCTGTCCCTGGTTTGCATTCCTTTTGCACAGCAGATGGAGATAGGACAGAGACCAGCACAGAGCTCCCTCAGGAAAGCCTGATGCAGGGAAACATCCCATGCTGGGGTTTAGAGCTGTGGACTTTAAGCATATTCTTTCTGGAGTGCTAAGCAGTTCCTTCCCCAACTTAACTAAGTGGATTTTAAATATCTAATTTAGCTTTCAACTGCATGTTATTAACCTTTTTTTCCCCCTTTTGGCTTGAACTGTAAAAACTGTTGCTTTTTTTTAAAAAAAGACTAAAACATGGGCTTCCCTCTGTAGCCAGGCCCCCAGTTAGTATTCCTTTGCAGTCTGATGCACAAGGCTCTACTACAGATTTGCAAATCTTGATGGAGAGTGTTTATTTAAGTCAGAACATGCTGTTTAGAACTGATTTTTTAAGCCTTCTCTTCTTCTCTTAACTTTACATAATGTATATGAAATTCTTAAGTTTACACTGTGAAATAAAACAGTGCAAAAATGATGCATACAATGATTTTGACAGCAAACTAAATACGGGCGCTCGTAGGAGATGCCATCGCCAATTTAGCCAATTTTGTTTAGCTGAGAAGGAGAGGGGAAACACTTGCCTTGAGAGAAATAATTCTCAAAAGAACAGCAGATGGGGAGGCAGAGGCTGGAAGGCAGTTTCTGACTGAAGAGTGCCCAGGCTTGGGGGTACTTAATTACAAAAGTTGTTTTCCCTTTGCAGGGTAGGACCTATGTGTTCTATTCTGCCACCCAACGAGGAAGAGGGAAAGCCTCTCTTATCCTGTGAAGGGGAACTTTTCCTGTTGCTTCCTCACTCCCACCAGAAAAAATGCAAGTATCTGTCTTCATGGTAAGACTGTTGTTTCCTTTAGGGAGCAAAATGAAGCAAAGCTCTTCAGGTAGAAAAAAATGTAAATGCAAATGAAAAAAAAAATGCACAACCCATGCATCATACAGTCTCCTGTGATGAGACCACACATGGAGGAAAGGCTGTTAACATTGTTCAGATAAACATGACATTCCCCTCCTCTGCTTCTGCAGGCATAAGCACCTTGGGGGGGTGAAGAAGGTGGGTGAAGAAAAGCTAGAGCACAACTCTCTCCAGAACCAGTGAAGGGACAACTGGGTGACCTGAATACCCCTTCCCCCTTTCCCCATCTGACTTCACCCATTCAAGAAGCTTTCAGCAATGTTGTGTGCCTCCCCCCCCCTGTGGTCCCCAGCAGGGCCATATCCTGCTCAGTGCTCCTGAGGTAGCTCCAGAGTGAGAAGCCACTGCCTGTTGCCAGACCTGCTCCTCATGTTGTTGGCATCTCCATCGATCACCAGTGCCACCGGATGGGGACTGGCACTGCTCTGCAGTCTCCTTAGCACCAAGTCCTTTACCAGAGATCACAAATCATCCTCACAATAATTAGTGGCAATTAGTGACTTAATGGAGAGTCTTTGGGGATTCCTAAGTATGCCTCATGAGCATGTTTTTTTCTAGGACAGTGGAAGCTGAGAAAGCCCTCTGGAATGCTGATGGCACCTGGCTGTCCCTTATCTCTGCCCCTGCCCACATGAGTTTGTTTGTATTCAACTTCCTGGCAATCCCCACCATGGGAATGCCACATGCCTGAGTCTGGTGGCATTCCTGGCCAGCCCCAAAGCAGCCATGGTGGACCCCCCACCCCAGCCTCCACCTAACCCCTCAGCCCTCCTCTCATCCATGAAACCCATCCATGAGCCCAATCATGGGCATGGGGCTGAACTCCAAAAGGAGTTGAGGTGAGCTCAGCTGCCTAGCTTGCACAAGAAGAGGGAAAAACACAGCAGGAACCAGCTCAAAATCAGATTCATTTCCTTTGCCCCAGTTGGTCCTTGGCTCTGCCAAAGATTGGGCTTCTTGGTGGCACTGGGCAGTCACACAGGTCTTGAACTCCCCTGCCAAAAACCTTCACCTAATTAAATTTCTCAGTCCGGAAATAAATAAGGGTTCTCAGAGGAGACAACAAAGTCTCCCTGAGGTTGTTACTGCTGGGCAGATTTTTCAAGTCATTAACAACCTTGGGAAATTGTTGATCAAATGGCTGAAAATGCAGCTTTCCAGTTTTCCAGTAAACCAAGCGTAGTAAGCTGCTGTGGCATAAGCATCTTCATAATGATGTTTCTGAGTTAACAGGAGAGGCCTGGGGTGTTTTAATTGCCTTAGTTTCTAAATAAATACAAAGAGATTTGTACATGTCCTGGATGCAAACAACCCCTTGCATAAAGGCTGCCTGGTTTTCCTTGTGGCTTTTTGCCTCTGAAAGAGGAAAGAAAAAAACAAACCCTCCATTAACACTGGGCTGTGAGTGTGGTACCAGCATGTGCCCAAGACTACAATTAACATGGACACTTACCAATCCTCATTTTGAGCAGTGCCTTTCTATCAGTGAGCCTCTCTCAGCTGCTAGGTTACTTGCCCGCTAATGCAGGTTGTTAATCACCCTTTGGTCTTGCTAAATTTTTTCAAGATTTTTGAGCAGTTTCCCTGGCAAACGACGAGTGTCATGAAGACGCGCCAGTAGAAACAGCAAACTGCACAATCACAACAGCTCGATAGATAGATGGTTCTCAGGTCAGTATGTAAATTGTTGTTTTTAGAAATCGCACATTTTTCCCTTTCATGTGAGATCTTGTCTTATCTTCCTGTAACTACAGGCAGCCTGCTGTATAACAGGGTCTACTACTGTATGACAAGTTATTTCGTAACATGTTGGCAGCAGTTTCTGTTGCACAAATCGATCCAGACATTAGAAATTTAAATAAAATTTTTATTTCTATTGCCTAGTCTAGCTTCTGCCTATTCTCACAGCAATATATATATATATATGTATTAGTCTCAACTGTGTCCATTCAGTTCAAATTCCAGATCAACCATTTACTTGGACTAATTTTAATTGAGCTGGCTGAAGGTGAAGATCACTTCAATTACCTCTTTTAGAAGAAGGACAGAGATGAAAATAGAATTAATTCAGAGATCCAGTCTTGTGGTCTAGCTACTGGGCACACATCCTCCAAATCATTTTGGACAGAATGGGAACTCCTTTGAAATTACCAAGCAGCAAATTCAGAATAAATGCAAAGGAATGTTTTTCCATACCATACATAATTGAAACAGGGAACACATTGCCACCAGATAAAGTGAGGCCTCATAATAAACAGGATTCAGCAGGACTTAACCAGAGTTGGGAAGATGAACTAACCAGCGATGCAGGGCACAGAGGTTCATCTGCAAGCTCCAGCTCAGACAGTCCTTCAAGTTTCACATCTGCCAGAAGCTAAGAAGGTGGCAAAGAGACGGATCATCTTCTGCTTGCAATGTTTCTGCTTCCCTGTTCATTCACCCCTGGCTGGTTTTAGGAATGCACTACTAGGCTGATCCAGAAACTTAGGTCTGACCCTGTACACCACTCTTGGTTTCTCCATGTCATTAGGGTGCAAGCCAAGCCATGTGGTCCCCAGGCACAAGAGATTGCATGGATAAACACATCAGCCCAGGGATGCTGTTTGCACCGCTGCTCTTGAGTCTTGAGATACGACTGTTCCACGTATCTCTCCTTTTCTAAGTACTGAAGTTTGCAGGCAGAAAACCATGATTTAATGGAAGGGCTATAGGCAAGCCAACACGTTCAATACAGAGCTGGCTTTGCAGTGCCTTAGTGACCCTCCAGAGGAATTCAAGGCAGGCTGCATTTTTGTGTGTGTGTGCTTGTTATCTTATCTTTGAAGTCCTTTGTGAGGCAGCGATCTGCCTTACTCTGACTGTAAATCTTTCTCTTTTTTTTTGAGCAAGCAATTACATGACTTTCTAGCTCCCATTTAACAGGTAGATGTAAGGAGACTGCCCAATTCTCCATTCAACACATGCCTCTTTGATGCATAATACGTATTTCAGTAGCATCACCACCAAAGATGGCAGGTCAGAGCTCAGCCCTCCATCATCAGTGAGCCTGGTGCAGCTGCTGCTCTCAGACCTCTTCCCCGATCCACCTACCCTAGGGATCAGTATTCTCCAGCTCTTCCAGAGAGAGACAGAGATGTAGTTTTACCCCAATTTCTTCTTTCAAGGCACTACTTTCCCACATGCACTCCCCCTGTTCATTCTAAGGCAGAGAGCATGCTGCCAGACACTTGAAATGACTCTGTGGTTCACCAAGAGGGAAAACCATAGATGAACACTTGTGGCAGTGGAGATGACAAAACTACTAATGAAATACTATGATCATGACACAGGAGGCTCACTGACTGAGTCCCACACTCTGGCTTCATGCACAGCAATATATCATTCAAAATACTTCCCTCTCTTTCACACAATTCCATAAATGCTCATATTAGTTTTCCATAAACACTCTGGACAGACTTTACTAAGCAATAGGTGCCTTTACCCTAAGGGTGTCAGTGGGAGTGTGCTAATTTTGTCTGCTTGCAGTGGCACCTGGAAGTCTGATTTTGACAATGGTCCAGGACACAGGTCAGAAGGGCACACAGACCTGACATGGGTAAAGAGAGAGAGCCCAGAGGAATGTAAAATTAGTGGACTGTCATTATCATCAGCTTTGTTATCTGCCTTGATAGCAGGGCTTTCAATGAGATTTTTTTGAGATTTCCATGAGAGATTTTGTCATCAATTGAAACAATGCTAATTCCCATCCTCTCGGTTTCTTTTGTGCCTATGGAAGGTGAGGAAAAATTTCCAGATGCACAAATGGGGCCAGAATGGGACCATGCAGTGCCAGCTGATAAGATCCCCATGGTTCAGCTCTGCTGTTTGACTGGGCTGATACAAATTCTCACCTTGCAAATGGGAAGCACTTCCAGCTCACTATGATCTTGTTTAACTCAGAGTTTTTCTAATATAGCAGGGTCCCTTGTGACATAACCATAGCCATTCACGCAGCTTGAGGCTTGTTAATAATTGAGAAATACTGAGTGACACCTGCTGTGGAAGTACCAATGACTGATGCCAGCAGAGCCATGCCCTATTATGGGCTGGAGTTTATCTGCAGATCCTTTCCTTACAGAGGAATAATTATATGAATGTCATTAATCTAAGCGTGTGTGGGTTTAGTATGATGGAATTACCTCTCCCCTTCTCTTGTAAGAACCGTGGTGTTTGGAGAATTCACAAAACAGGAGGTGGGGTTGCAAATAAGCCTGTTACATGCCAGCCTGGTGTATGTGCTCATAGGCTCTGGTTTTTGTAGCAAGGACATATTTCTAAGCTGAACTTTATTTCTCCTAGTTTAATTTAAAGCTTTAAGGTATTTTAAGCTTCAGCTGTAAATGCAAAGCTCATGGTGTCCTCTGAATACAAAATTTTGGAAGACTCTCATTCAAAAGCCACCAAAATGCATTAGAAAGATTCACTGAGCTTTGGATAATGCCCAGACACTGGGAAAAGAACTGCAACTCACTTAGCTCTAGGACTGTTGCCTATGAGGAAGTTGGATACCGATGGCAGAGGTCCACAAGGGACTCCAGTGTTCACATGGTACCTATAAAGTGTGCCTCTGCCCTAAGCATCACAGAAAAGGACTGAGAAAGGTCAGAGAGCCATGTCCTGAACCCTCCCTTTAGCCTCAGCCAGTAGCTATATCCCTCTGACCATTGGTCATACCCATCATTCGAAAGAAAGCATCGAAGAGACCTCAGAGGGGCCATGGGGGGTTTTGCAGCCAGAGGTAAAAACACTCTCCATAGTCCTGCTCCCTTGGCTGCAGCACAATTATTCCAGCATTTGGGGTGTGCTTGGAGATACATACAGCTGAATGCTAAACTAATTTATTTCTCCAGGTGGACTATGCCTGTCTATTTATAAAGCAGAACTGTGTGTCTCTCTAACCTCACATGGGCATTCACTTGTTTTCTTCTTCTATTGCCAAGGAACAGTTGAGTGTTTTGCAACAGCTGCCTGGGAGCACTCAGGGTACCTGGAAGACACAAGTTAAAGGGACTCTCCTTGTAAAAGGTGGCAGCAGTGGATCACGCTCCCTTGGGCAGAATGAGAGTTCACTCCTGATACTGTACATTGTGCATGGATGTGCCATCTATCTCCTGCCCTCCTCCTCAGCATTTAAAAAAAAAAGTTTATAAAAATGCAAGCCATATTTTCACACGGTGTCATATAAATTGTACTTACACAAATTACACAAAATATGGATTCCTGCTTTGAGTAGGAGGGGCATATGATCATAATTTTTACAGCATTAGCATCTTCCATTCCCAAACGTTTCACTTTTTAAAAATGGAAATGGGGTGGGGGTGGAGGGAGCAGGTTTTGGTTTGGTTTAGTTTTATTCTGTAAATTATATTCAATGAAACAGGCATTTTTTAAGAGCAAATGTAATCACAACTTAGGAGAAGTACAGAAGTAGCACATGTCTCATTTGAACTGCAAAGGGAATTTAAGTAGGTAAAATGCATAAATTGTTCTTGAGCCTGCACATGGCAACGGCCTAGAGTAAGTCACTCCTAGGTACTTGGAGGTAACTGATGCTGGGACAATTTACACCACAATTTATTTTACTAGTGTCTTAAAATACTTTATCTGAATGAGCTTCAGGATTTAGGAGGGAATCAATTGAAAAAAATCTATTAATTGATCATTGTGTTTTTCAAAATTTCTGATCCACCAGCACTGTTTTATTTGGTCAGCATAGCTACAGAAGGTGGCTATTTGCAGAATGGATGGCTTTTTTTGAACCTTCATCCTCATTAACACATTTTTCATCTGGTGAAGGCTGTAAAAGCACTGTGTGAGTTCAGCCACCAGCAGCTCCCCGCAGGTAGCAAATGAGCTACAACTGCTCCAAAGAGGAGTTCTAGTAAATAGTTTGCAAGGCCTGCCTACACTAAAGTGAGTTCAAATGAATCAATACCCGAACATGTGAAAACAGCTCACCCAACTTTGTGGCCAAAGATCAGGGCTGAACACAACCCTTTTTTCTGCTTGGGCATTTGCCTGTCTTCGGTGTTTAACAATGTCTTCCAGAAACATGGGGCTGCACCCCCAGCAGCATGGGGCTCTCACTGCCACAGAGTCACCCTGGCTCAGGGTCAACCAAGAGACGAGCAGGATCAACTCAGGCTCTCCATCAGGAGAATCCCCCCTACCCCCCAGAACCGATTGCTTCCCACGGCAGCTGGATCTTTCATAAAACAGCCTCTAGAAGCATCAGTTTGGCCTCGTTCTTTGCCTGAGCTTCATCCAAGAACAGCATGAGCCAGTATGGCTGGAGGTGCTGTTTGAAAAACCTCGTTCATGAAATGTAAATACTTGTAGGTGATTGCATAGATAATATGGTCTCATCAAGGAACCACTTGATATGTCAGTGTTAATACCTACATCCCTTCATTCCCCTGGTGTTTGTATGCACAGTACATATTTTGCTTATAGAATACAGAGAGGGGTTGTAATAGAGATGTCTTCAAGGTACATTTATTTGATGTATTTGTTTTTACATTATTTTTATGCTACTAGTGAATGGGCTGTTTGGGAATCAAAATGCCAAAGCTGAGGTATGAACAGGATCGCTCATCTCCATCCCCCGTCACCCATGATAAAGAAATCTGAGTGGTATTGATTGTGGCACAGAGGGGAACGGAGTACACTGCACTAAATATGCAAGCCCATGATAACCATTTAACACCTTAGAAAAGGTGGTATTTTTGCCTTAAGTTTCTGCTTAGTTTGGAACTGCACTGCACATGGTGGGACAGCACCATGCCTTTCAAGAAGATAAAGTGGGAAATACCTTTCAGGAAGTGTAATTAACAAGCAGCTCCATCAAACAGTGTTGATTATGCATCCTTCAAGGTTGAAAAATGTCAGGAAAAGGCATATTTTGTTGACCAGTACACCCTAGGCATCCAGATTTCTGTGAGGACGGATCTCAGCATGGCTAGTCCCAGGACTGTCAGATCCTGAACTCTCAGCCTCTGTAGTGTCCCGAGGCCATTTCTCCCTGGTCCCAGTGACTTCGCCGTGTTGGCTGGCTGTGGCTTTAGCAATCATAGCCCTCGGGGGAGCTGGCTGGGGCATCTCCTCCTCTGTGCACCCCAGGGAGAAGATGCTGCTATGGCTGTCCTCACTGCCACATGGTTTAACACTCCAGGGCTGCTGCGAAGCATGTTGCCAGCTTTGCTTTTGTTTGGAAGATGCCCCACAGCATGAGTTCGGTAAGCTTTATCTGAACCCAAAAAACAGCTGGATGTCAACCAAGACAAATGCATGCCCTGCCACTTGCATGCTTTTGGCCAAATTGCTGCCAGGCAGTGGCTTGTGAGACCTATGAGTCTGGTCAGGGCACCTCCACACCCCTGAGAACCCACACCCCTAAACTACTCTCCCTCTCTCTGTCACAGTTATTGCTTTTAACCTCTTCTTGTCTTATTCAGCGTTGTCCTCCTGGACAAGGTCAGACAGATTGTGCCTCTCTCCAGCCAAGGAGAAACTGCTGAAGACCCATTACCTGCATTGTGCAGAGCACAAAGGATTTGCATTTATCACTGCCCTGTGTGTTTAGACCCTGCTGACGGTGCTCCTTAATTCTCTGACCCGTTGAGCAAGGTATGTAATAACTTGCAAGGCCCTACTGATATCCAAGATACAAAAGCTGCCATCCCCAAACAGCCTGTGACACTGTCTCCATCACCCCAGCCTCAGCCCCGTGGGACTTCTTCTCAGAACAGCTCCGGGCAAGTGTCCATGGATTATGTATCTCAGCTTTGAAGCAAAGGATTTTATTACTTTCTCAATGGTTATAAAATGCACTCTTAGGTCTGTATGTGCTTTATCCTCTCTTGCTGGGAAGTGTGAAAAACAAGGTCTGAGAGTTGAAGAATTTTTCCCTGCGTTTAGGTTTGAGGCCAATGTGTGAAAAACCTGCTGCCAGCTCCTAACACGAGCTGTGGAGATGTCACCTGTCTGTGATTTGTGACTGCCCGAGGAACAAATGTATTTGCACAGGATGAAGCATGTGCTATTTGATTCATGCTAATTGATGTGTGTATGTACAAATGGGTATAACCATGTGGGGGCAGACCAGTAGATAGCAAACAGACAAAAATCATAAAGTCCCCATATAAATCAACAAAAGCATTTCAAAAATGCAAGCAGGTGTTTTTTTATATGGTGCATTTACAACAGGCTATTCACGTGTCTGTACCTCTTGTGGGTTAGTGAAAAAGCAAAGTGAGATCTGCAATGAAAGTAACACCTTTTAGCAGACCAGCTGATAACAACCTGAAAAAAAAATAGGTATACTGGGACAACCTGAAAAAAATACAGGTATATTCTCTCCTCAGGCCAGAGAAGAGGTTTCTGCTCAGACTTGACAAAAAGTCTGTGTACTCATTAAACTTGTCTGTTTTTCATGATGTTCAGTGCTTACATTTGCTGTCAGACCATGAGATACAATTGTCAGGAGCAGCTGGAGTGTCCACATGCCATGGCCCCCACTTCTGTGCCATGATGCTCATTCCTGCAGCCAGCAGCTCCCTGCTAAGGGCCTCTCTGATACCCAGTTTGAAGCCAGGGATGCTGGAACAACTCTTCCATGGAAAATTTGGATTTGTGTGGTTAGACACACTGCAGGGATATTGTGGGGACATCAATGGTTTCCAGTGGACTCCTCCTTCCCTAGTTTCCTCCCAGTTCTTGGAATCACACACTGGAGCTTCCCCGTTTCCCCACTTTGCCCACTTAACCAGGATGGAAGTGTCCCAGAAAGGTTGGAAGCCTTTAGGGTCTCATAAAATTGGCGGCACTTCCCTCTCTTGGACCTGGGCCAACCTGCTAAGGTGAGTATACTCAAGGGATCCTGAACTGGAGGATGCTTATATTGGAGCAGGTGCTTAGCACAAGGATGTTTGACCCTTTGGGGTTTCCCACTTACTGACTGGTGAGCTCTCAGTGACATCCATAGCGACTAAATAAGTTTGAAAATGTCAAAATAAACTGATTGGACTTCCAGGGACAGAAAAATTGCAACTTCTGCTTTGTACTATGTTTTTGTTCCACATTGGGATGAGGTGTTTTGGTGATGTTGGTGAAATTTGTGAATGTCCTGTAAACTCACTACTGCTTGACTAGCTCCTTCCAGAGCCCTTGCTGGAGAGCAATTTTGCATATTCCTCTGGGCACGCTGCCAAACAGAGGGAATGCTCTCACAGGCTCACAGAGGAGAGGTGCATAGAGGCCTTTCAGTTATCTCCTAACTCTATATTTGTACCAAGAGAAGCTAAAAAAAGAAATGCTTTCATACCTACGGTTGCACTAAATATAACCATCTAGCTGGTTCTATATATACATTTTAAAAAGCATGACATGCAATACTCTCAAAGAGATGAGACTGGAGAATAAATTGCAATGCCAGAGGGGCAGAGCTGTCAGTCATTCCATGCATGGTAAACCACTGACTGATTTGGTCCCTGAGAATGTCTGGCTTTACTCTTTGTCTTCCTCCAACATAACAAAAGTACAGTATTTTCCGTTTTACAAATAAACATTCTAAAATAATAATAACTTCAATCGTCTGAAATCCTGGAGAGTACTAAGGATGCAATATAGAGGAGGTTTTGGTTCATCTAGGGTTAAAACCCCCAGCCAGCAGAGACAGTGGCATCAGTCACTAATAGTAACCTTTCTAGCTGCATGCATTAAGGTGGTATTGGATGATAAGGCTGAAGAGCAAAGCAATCTGTTGGGCTAAAGCTGAAAATAGAGTCACTGCTGCAGAGGGAAAAACTTCATTCCATCCCTGGCTCACTCTTCAGAAATGAAAATGCAGGGACTGGTGCTGAGGGAAAGAAAATCTGATTTCCCACTGCTAAGAGACAGGGTGGCCCACGTGAGAAGGATTTCAAGGTCATGGTGGCGATGCTATCAGTGCTGACAGGGGAGCCAAGTAGACAACAGGTGAAGGTGTTATGGAGGTGATGGTGCAGTGCTGAGATCATCTGATAGCTGTGGCAAGCTGTCTGCTGGGTGGTACCTTCAGCCCTGTTGTTCCACATGATTGCATGGGAACCTGGATGTCAAGGTGACATCAGGAAGGGGGAGAGGTGTCCATGCTGTGCAAGAGGATTCTTCCACTCACTCCTTTACCTCCTTTCCCTTTGTCTTTAGCCACCTCCCTGCCTGTGTTTTTGTGCTGACACATTGGAATGACACAAACTAGTGTCATTTGAGGCTGTGAAGGTGTCCCTACCCATGCAGAGGGATGGGAACTAACACAAACCATTCTGTGATTCTATGATTCTATGATTTAGACAGGACATGGAACAGCCACAGCAGCAAGGACCCAGCAGTGGGGCCAGTGGCGTGTGCCTTTGGGGAGCTCTGAAGTCATCATATCCAGGTGGTCGCATCCAAAGATGGACATGGTCCCCACCTGTGCCACACAGGGACTGAGCAACGGTGGCTGCAGCCATCCACCACCATCCTCCTGTGCCCTCCCTCCAGTGCTCACTGTCCCAGCCTCCCTCCTCCTCCTGCAGGCAGGTCCTGAGACATCCGCAGTGCAGAGTCAGCCTGGGAATTAATTTATGTTTCCTTTAATCACAGGGATTCAAAAGCAAACAAATGAAATGGCAGGGAATCAGGAGGCTCTAGGAATGCCAAATGAACTCTGGAGGTGTCTTAAAGACAGTGCAGTATCAGAACAGGAGCTCTTACAGCAAAAGGCAGGGATTTGACAGCAGGATCCTATGTTTCCACTGATACCTTACTTCTCCAATTCTGTTCCAACAACAACTTTAACCTTGGGCAAAGCACTTACCAGGTTGGCACCTCTGTTTACTCCTCTTCTTGTGACAAATAGAAATCCTAAACCACTTTGCAGGCTTGTGTTAGAGTTTCATAACAAATATTTATACAGGTCTTGGAGATCCCAGGCTGAGAGGTACTACAAAAGGGACATCTACATCAAAGGTGCAAATATACACAGAGTTGGCTCAAGTGGTACCAGTGGCTTTTTCAAAGAGTCTACTTGAACTGAGGGCAGCAGTGTGAGCAGAGGTTGCACAACCTGGTCAGGATTTGCTGCAAGGTGATACTCAGAAGTTACTTAACTAAAGCCTTTCTTGAGGGCAGTAAAAATTTCACCTTTTAAGGACTGGTACAAAGTATTCAGGAACCCAGGAGTTTACCCTGGACCACCTTCCCCAAATCATCTAATTTGGGTGGGGAGTGAAAAAATGCCACATAGCATGGCAACAAGTACTCTGACCTACCACTTGGTTTTCCACCAGGCATTTTTTGTCCTCACATGCTCTTGCTCTCCAGACATTAGAGCTGAGCTGGACACTTGAAAACTGGCAGCCAAGGGCTGACTCTGCCAACACTCAGCAATCCCACTGGCAGAAACACTTACGGATCCTTAGTGCTCTTCTGCAATTAGACAACAAGTATATTCTTGCAGTTTAAGCACTAGGGAGGTATGTGAGAGATTTGGATTAAATACTAGCTTCGACAAAACCTTCTTGCGGAAATTTCCATAATGCTGAATCTTTCTGTAAGTGCTTGTAGTCCTAAATACCACATGGCTCCTAATCCCTACTCAGTGCATTTGTCCTGTGACATGTATATAAACTTTTTTGGTGGTACTAGCTACCTGTACTGCTCTCTAAAATCTGAGCTGTGTTTCCTACACCTATCATTACCTACCTTTTAAAGGAGTACGAAAGGTGCTTCATTTCTCATATTGCATATACTGTAGTCCTGACTATCACTCAGAAATCCTGTGCATGATTTTTTCACAGATAATAACACCAACACACCTCCCATCATACCCATAGGACTAAGTAGTTATGGGGACCTAAGTGATCTTACAGTGTGAGTGGGAAGGGAGCTAGGACCCATCTCATGTGGTATTTTTTTAGTTTCTTCCCTAGCGTTTTCCTCCTTTTTCTCAGTTTTCTATTACCCCTCGCTGTGAAACTGAGGACTGCCAGGGGCTGACGCCAAGGTGTTTTCCTGGCTGCTAATTTGTAGCTTTAAATAAAAAAAGGAAAGTGAAGCCAATTTGTGAGGCCAGCAGCAGGGCTGGTGCTGCTCCAGCAGGGATCAGTGGGGATGTGGAGGCACCGCTTACCACATGCTGGCCCAGAGCAAGGGGGAGCTGAGCAAATAGCTGCTATCACTGCGTGCTGCAGATACACCCTGCAGGCCTGAAACACCCTGCCCAGCAAGGTGGGCAACAAGGCCTCTGAGCCAGAGACTGATACTGTACCAAAAAAAATCTGAGGATCTGGGGAGAGGGGGGAGAAAAGGCTATTGCCCATGTACGGGCAAGGGGGATCAGAGAAATCACTTAGGAATCAGTGTGAGCACAGCTGCCTATACTGGATTTTGACCTACATATAGTGGGCAGGACTTTATAAATGTAAATTCAGTGAAATAGGCCCCTGTTGGGCACTGAACTGAGTGTATGCTCGGTGAAACAGTTATTGCTGTGCTGCTTTCAGTGTTGCCTTCTTCAGCCATAGCTTGCCTTGTAGCATGGATCAAACTCTCTACCTTTTCAGGGTTTTCCAGCCAATGCTGTTACGGCATTAAACAGATAGCATCACATTTAAACACTGAAATAATATTTTCCTATCTTTCAAACTTGGTCAGAAAAACAAAAAGAATCACACCATTACTTTAATACAACAAAATATTCCAGATAGAACTTGAAATTTTTTCTGAAGTCCCCATTTTAAGGCATGCCATATCATGATTTTGCAGGCTGGCAAAATATGCCAGCTATTCTTTGTGAAAGAATGCTAGAAGTGAATCACTTCCCAAGCAGAATTGCTGCTCAGCATCTAGTGTTCTGCCACTGCCCACACCAGGCTGTGGCTTGCAGATCATCAGTGACCTGTGAGGCCAGGAAACATGATCATCTTGGCTCCACACCATATCTGAACACTTACCCAAAGCAACCTTTGTTGGTGATACATGTGGAAGGGGCAGTGCAAGCACTTGGCTTTTCCCTGGCACGGTGACCTGACACGCCAGGTATGTCCCAGCACATGGCAGTGGCACATGTCCCATGTGCTGCATGCAGAGCAAAAAGGCTCTGGGCACCACTGGTTTAGGTTATTACAGTTTCATACTGGGCTGCATTCCCAGCCCTGCTCTCCGTATCACTTTGGGGATCATCCATAAAATCCCTGTGTGACAAGGAAACTAAATATCTCTCTGCTTCACAGTCACAAGGAAGAAAAACTCTCCCCTAACATAGATCAGGGTTGTAAGAAGCACCTGAGCAAAACCAAATCTTCCTCAGAGATCCTGCAGTTCTCACTGCTGTGCTGCCTCTTTCTGCCTTCTGGAAGGGATGTGGTGCAGTAATTTAGAGGCATGTCTGCCATTTAATCCAGCTGCACAAATAGAGGCAGCAAGAAATTTGTGGCACCCACTGTTCCCCACATCCCAGCAGTTCCACTTCTGAGGGTATCCAGATATTGTTTACCTTTCTCAGAAACTCTTGGTGCATGCTGAGATTTTAATGCCTGGAATATTTATTGAGAAATGAGCCTCATGACTACAGCCCTGTCCTCTCAGGGTATCTCCTGGGTCTCCTGTGAGATAAGGCTCTTTCCTACTTTTGCCATTGGCTTAAGGCTGTGCCAAAGGGATGAGTGCTGCAAGGATTAAACCAGGGCTGGAATTAGATCCAGATTTCAATTACTGAGGCCATGCCTTAAGGAAAGTGCCAGAAATCTAGAAAGGAGGCTGTACACAGGTAGCACAGTAGCTGGGTTACTGTGGGCTCCAAGGGCATGTTGCACACCATCGCCCAGCACTGTACTGGGCAGCACAGATGCATCCAAAGCTGAAATACCAGGAGAGTTGTGCTATTCTGTTTTTCTCATCATCTTCCTCTGCTAAAAAACCCCACAAATGTCACTTTAAAAGGTCTGGAAGGAAAACAGGGGAGAAGCAATGCTAGGGGTAATCCAGAACCTCAGACTAGTGTTACCAAATCCCGAAGGAAAGGAGCCAGGAAAGGGAAAAAAGGAAGTGGGAGGAGAACTGGGGTTCCTGGAATTGTTAGCTGTACATACAGGAAAATAAAATTACCCTCCCTTTCTCATCAGCAGAACAACCAGCAATGGAGATGCTCTGCTGTGAACACTGAAAACATGTCTGCTTTCAGTCATACCCCTACAAGTGTCCATACTTGCAGCAGTGGCCCAGGAAAATGCTGAATTCTCTTACTTCTGAGTTATTTTCCAGGATGTATTCTAGATAGAGAGCAAATTTTTAATAATCACTTCCCTCCCTCATCCTGTCCTCTGCACACAAAATATTAATTATGGAACCCCATGATCTCAGCAATTCTTCTATGTCCCACAAAGAGACTGAAGCTCTCCCAGCAGAGTATGGTGACGAGGCAGCTGTGCTCCACTGGAGCTGCTGCCTGCTTCCTAAAGATGGAGATGTTTAGGAGTAACAGGATGGATTTTGGATGCTTTACTAGTGAAAAAGGTATGATAGGAATGTTGCCTACCATTTCATTAAAATAATTTTTAGGTAAGAAATTAAGGGCAGGAGCACTCTGTCTTCCCAAATTACATTTTGCAGGATAGAAAATACAAAAGAGGAGAACAATTACTTTATTTAACAAGCTGATTTTTAAACTTCTCATTCCTGATTTGTTTTCAGTCCCCCTTTCTATGCAAATCATAATGTTACTGCACCTTGAGATTCAATCTTGTGCCATTTCAAAGAGAAAATGAGTTTCTACAATGCAACACTTTATGAGGATGCCAGAGACAATACTTGTATGTATTTCATCAGTCTTAATCTTCTCCAGAATTTCCAGTAATCTCTCTGAAAACTTTGTAGAATTGTTCCCTTCATCTGCTGAAGAAATGCAAGGCCAATCATAGAAGCAATTATTCGAGATCCCTCAAAGACATCCTGATTATCAAACATCCTGTTAGATATGCTGGGTCAAATTTAGTCCTGCTGTAAGGTATTGCAACAGGGTTTAGAGGAGTCAGCCTCACATCCATTACTTATTTGTCTCTCTTTGCTTAGATAAATTATCTCAGACAAATAATTCTGATTTGGGGGTTTTCTTGATAAAATCAGCCAGTTATCTTTCACATAGTTTCGTAGGTTTAAACCCAAGTCTACAGAACTTAACACAGGTTCTCTTGTTTCCATGAGCTATATCATAGGACCTTTATGGACAGTGTGACTGTTGTTTGTTACAGTTTTCATCTGCTTCTTTCTTGCATATTTTTTAATTGGACAAACCGAAAATTCCCAAAGGAAATAATCTACCACCTTGCTGAGGCATGAGTCAAAGCAACAAAAAATATTTTTGTTATAATGGAACAGTTTAGCATGCAGGAAGATGTGGGTTAAAGTTTTGATCTGTCACAGGCTCCCAGGATGACACTGGATAAGCCACTTAGAACTGGGTTTATTGCACCTAAATCTTGCTGTATCACAGGAAGTCCCTGTGATAGGAGCATGGTCTACATTAGGAAGCTGTGTTGCCTTGAGAGCAAGTGAAGGGAGCTGGGAGTCTGAATAAATTACCTGTCTCTGTTGCCCCCGTTTCTCCATGGGCTATGCAGAAAATTTAGTCTGCTAGCTTAGGCACTTCTGCTAGGTTCCTAAAGGGACCTATGAAAAGTCCAGGCTCTGATCTTTATGTGGGTTTTTTCCAAGTAAGAGATACTTAGGATTTAGCCGACACTGTAGCATTGTGAAGATAAATATTAAACACAGAGAAGTTAGTAATTAGATCTGTCCTTTTAGTTCAGATAGAGAGGTAGATGGCAACACAGATTTTAGAAGAAAATCTGAAGATTGTTTTTAACACTGACACAGAAGTTGGCCTTGATCTTTTAAACCTATGCAGGATCTCCTTATGTTACAGAATATTAATGAGCCTCTAGAATAATGGCACAACAGTGTTTTGTAGCCAAGATGATTGAAGGTCAGGAGAGAGGATATATCTTCCTCCAAATCTTGCTTTGCTTTGGAAAAACACAGCTTGAGACTGAAGCTTGGGGTTGAGCCCAGAAGTTCACGTTTGGATGATCTGTGGCATTCAGTTTGAGCATTTGCAAAAGGGTCATGTTTACATTTCTCCTTGCCTCTTGTTATCTTCCATCATGAAATGCAGGTTTCATAGTGCAACTACAACCTTGCTGCACTGTCAGTGCTCTCTCTGCTGTTATGAGATTTTGATCACTTTAATCACTGTATTTAAGAGTAGCTTGATCTCAACTTGATTTTTTCAACTAAATTGGCATTCTACAGGGTAAGAAGGCAAACAGTGATGTCCGCTCTACTGAAATAATACAGTATTTCGCTTGTTCCCCAAAGAGCTTAAAAGTTTGGCAACAGTCATTGCTAGATAGAAATGTTTCCTTCTTAAAGAATGAGAAGTGAAAGGCAAGTTTGGGTAATCTGATTATGCAGCTTGCTCATGTTGTGACTTAGCTCTGTCTTAAATGCAATGCAAGCAATGAGTTTTAGCTTTCCTTTGCCCTGGTAGGTCTGGCTGAATGAGCAGCCAGTACTAGTTGCCTTCCCAGCTCTCTCAATTTTTGCTGGCTTTGTACTCTTCATTTGGTAACAGGCTCAGGTTCACTGCTAAAAGGTAGGTTTTCTTGTTTGGGACATGGTTTTGAACACCTAGGATGTTTTAAGCAGGAGGTTCTGCTACTTTTACTGCCTGATCTTATCTGAGACATTTAGAAGGCACCAGTTATCTGAGTATTATCTAATTGCTTAACTTGGGCGTGTTTGTGCATGCTTTCATAAGTGATAGGAATTGCATCGGGGTGGTAATGCTTTCACCTTCCCAAGGGGACTCTAGGTGTGTGCCCTGACAGTGTTACACTGCTCCTTGCGGAACAACACTGGCTGGCTGCCTCTTGAGCAGCGGAATCTGACCTTTGTCTTGACAAACCATCTGCTTGCTCTGCCCTTTCTCTCTCTCTGATCTACAGCCACAAAGGAAAAGGAGTGGACTGCAAAACTTAAAAAAAACCTAGAAACATTTAAGCCTGGGTGTGTTGAGGTGCCTGGGATCTCAGCCTTCCCTGGGAGGTAGTGGCTAAATCCCAGATATGCAGTGCATTCCCAGGGAGGAGATGCTGTTGCAGACAGCCAGGCAGTTCATCTCCTATGTAAAACAGGCATGAGGCTCTCCTAGGGGAGGGCTGGAAGGCCTGCCCTCGGGAGTGACAGAGGCTGCTTCAGCAACCCTTTCCATGTTTTGATGATCAGCTCCCTTTGCAGGACCAGCTGCGCTCTGAAGCCCGGTGCAGGACTGCAGCATCAGGAAAGCATTTGCGATCCCCCCTGCAAGTGTCCTCTCACCCTTAACTTTTGCAAAGGTCCAAGGCCGTCCGTCACTTCCTGCCAGCTGTTGCTCTGCTGTGAAATGAGATGCTAAGAGCTCACAGTGCTGTACCACAGAGCAGTCCCCTGCTCTGCTTTGTGCTCCTGAGTGTAATGGCGGGAAGGATTTGCGTGTATTGAGATTTCCCTTTCCCTTGGTTGCTCTTCAGGGCATGAACTTCCATGTGTCATTTCCCATTAGAAAATGGCAGGTAGCCAGGATTCCACAGGTAGATTCAGCTGGGCTCAGGGCAGCAGCAGAGTTGGAGCCAGTGGATCCTTAGGTTATCAGGGCAGACACGAGGCAGTCACTGCTCCTCTGCTCTCCCCAGTTTCTTTCTCTCCGAGGAGGTGGGCTACTATAGCTGAATAAGCAAACAGGCAAGAGGACTTGAGTCTATGTCAAAACACCTCAGGTCTGTCTGAGAGTAGGGCAAATGTATGCCACTTCCCTAAAGCTCCAAATTTTAGTTTGTTTTACGAAGTGCTTGTATAAACCCTGCAGTTCCCCTAGCAGGTGCAAAGAGCCTCATGTGTAGCACACACAGCTCTCCAGAGCATTGCAGGGCTTTATTAATTCATTGCATCTATATAACAGTAGTGTGCAGAGCTCCCAATGAGTTTCCCAGACCTCACTGTACAGACACCAGACTGCAGACAAATTTAGCCACTGAGGGGCCAGTAAAGGCATGAAGCCTTCCAGCTGCTCTCACCAGCCAGGGACTGACAGCTCTGATGCTGCCAGTAGGAACTGAGCATGTGCCCAGAGCTGCTCACACCACTGAGACCCTCAGTCCCTGGCTGTTTTGCTTCTATAAAAAGGAACAAAACTAGTATAACTTTTTGTTACTGCACAGTGTCTATCAAAGTCCTGGTCTCTAGCAGCTATGGGATGAACTGTTGGTGATACCACAAATTTTGTTGTAAGTAAATGGCCAAAGCCAGCCTGCTCCCCAGGTAATAGGATTTCTTCCACCAGCATATCTTAAATGAAACTATTAGCCTGTCCATTAGAAGGAGGGGAGACAGATGGCTGAGTGTGGATGGACAGTTGTTAGAAGAGCAGCGTAGGATTCTTCTCATTCAAGAGCTGCTAAGATGGTTGATCTTCTGCTACAGAAACCATGTAGGTTAGTGAAGATGGGGAAAAATCCATCCACCATAACAAATGAATGTGTGGCTAGAAGCATGAGTCTAAGACAGTGACATACTGCTTTTTGTGCATAAAAATTAACAGCCAGGCAAGAATTTGCATTTTTTCATTATGGTGAAATCCTGAGAAGCACATGTGCTTTACATCATCAGAGCCCGGGCCCTGAGCTGGTGACTGCTGTCATGTGCTGGTATCTTTGTTACAGCTGCCTCACTGCCCTCTCTTCTGTGCCCCTTTGCTCTTAAGAACCTAGATCCAGCCTTCAGTGAGAGACAGATCCACAGCACTCCAGTGCCCAACCCCTGAATATCTGAAATGTTACATAAAGAGCATGGTGGTTTTTTTACAGAGAGAAAAGTCTTCACATTTGCTGGTGTCTTGCTGCAATAAATTGGCAGATGATCTTCTAATGAGAACAATAATGCACCCACCCTACTGCCTTCAATCACTTATGTGCACTTTTGCAGCTTGTGAAAGGCTCTAAAAGCTTTCACCACACACTCTATCTGATTTTTAGGGAGTCTCACTAGCATTGTTTACCCTAGACAGGCAGAATCCTGTTTTTACAGTGTGTGGTTGCCGTAACAATTAACATCAGGCTAAGTGACCAGTATCTAGTTGACCCAAAAAGCACTTGATTCCAGCCATTTGACATCAATTTTAGCTGTGGAGGCTGCCTCAAAGCAGCGTATCCACGCTGAGAGCTTCCATAAACCACTTAGCAGGTGGCATGCTGGGGTACAATCAATTGGCCTCAAATGTACCCTGCCATGTCACACCAGCTGATGGTCAGCAATAGTGCCTGTACTGCTAGCACCTGTATTCCCCTGACAAAGTGATCTGTGTTCTCAAGCCTTTTCCTCTACTCAGAGATATGCATGCAGGAGACAGAGTTGTGTTTCAATGTGCACAATCATTTTCACTTGTTCAGCTCTGTAGCTACAGTCTCCTGACCATCTTTACTCTTTGTTACAGAAGTTATTTGGCAGCTCAGATGAACTCCCGTGGGAGGTTATCACCAGGCTGTGATTAAAATTACCCACCAAACAGCTGTTTCTTTGGAAAAAAAGTATTGTTCCATTAATCTGCAAACCCATGGCAATTAAAATCAGGTCTTGAAACAACAAGGAAAAAAAAAGATGTATGCATCCTATCTCACCGTTTGGCTTGCCATTTCCCATGTGTTCTGCTTGTCTCAGCCACCTATTCCTGCAGCATCTCAGTATGAGATTGGATTGACAGGTGATCTTCTATGACTTTCAGCATACCTTTGTCTGCTTTAGGACCCAAATCATGGTATCTACCTATTTATGCATCTTTATCTGAAGGGGAATCGACTCTATTTTAATTGCGTATGAACGGAATGATAATAAAATGTTAATTGCTTTTTCTGCCCATGAACTGATCTATATCTAGCAGAATTTGTCCTTGATGATCCTTTAACACTGGCACAATTGCAAACAAATAAACACAGACATACTGCTCATACTGGAAGAATCCAGGTTTCTCTCCCATTGTTCCCAGGTTGCTCAATGCTTTTTCATTTTAGCAGCTGCATGCAGCATCAGTGATGTGGAACTGCTCAGCACATATGCTAATATCACATATCCACTCTACTGCCCACCCTTACATGGGAGGTAATGTGGGATTACTTTTGGGAGAAGGTGGACTGAAGCCTTCATTCTCATTGATTAAACCATCTAGAAATGGCCCACTCATCTACATCAGAGGAGTCCAAGTTCACAGTGCCCTGTTAAAATGTAGAGCTGTTCAAACATGTATCAGTCATCCATAGCTTTCTATGTCCTGTAACATACCTACTGCTGTGATAACTGAGCACCTGTCAAGATACCATATTGCTAGCAATGGAAATGGAAGTCCTCTTGAATTTATCAACAGTGGAGGTTACATTGCTGCCTGGCAAGTTTCTCAGCTTTTGTGACTCAACCTTGACCTCTAAGGATCTACTTCTCAGGGAGTGAAAGCAGCAAATTCTCCTTGCAGATTTAATCACTGTCTCCTCTGCTGCGGGCTCTGACTCACAAGATGGTAGAGATATCTTTAGCCCAGACAAAATCACCTGGAAGCATCACTGCTCCAAGACACAGATGGCTCACTTGTTTCAGAAGTCAGCTTTGGCATTCTGGATTCCCAGACAACACCCACAGTGAAGAGGAAAGCTCCTCATCACTGGTCACCAGTGTCAGTAGGCCACCTTTCAGACACTAAGGCCATTTGAACTTTTGGCCCAAGACACTCTTTATACCCTTAATGTCCTTTGAGGGTCAGAAGGATGCTCACAGCCTTGAAAAAACAAAAAAACAAAAAAACAAAAAACCAAAAAAACCAAAAAAACACAACAACAACAAAAAAAAAAACATGTTACAGAGATATAAAGTAGTGATACTAGATTGCAACAAGAATCCATCCATTTGGTTTGTGTGGCAAAGTTTTGGCAATGCAGGTGCTACCGGGGTGGCCTCTGTGAGAAGCTGCTAGAAGCTTCCGCCATGTCTGACAGAGACAATATCAGCTTGCTCCAAGAGGCATCTGTCACTGGTCAAGGATGAGCCCATCAGTGAGGACAGCTGTGCCTCTGTGATAACATATTTCAGAAGGGGGAAAGAAAAAGAAACAAACAACTCAGCAATAGTATCCAGAGAGAGGTGTATATGTAAGGAACAGCCCTGCAGACACCAAGGCCAGTGAAGAAGGGAGGGGAGGAGATGCTCCAGGTGCCAGAGCAGATTCCCCTGTAGCTCCTGATGAAGACCATGGTGGGGCAGACTGTTCTCCTGCAGCCTATGGAGGTTGACCATGGAGCAGGTACCCACCTGCAGGCCATGGATGACCCCATCCTGGAACAGGTGTGTGCCCAAAAGAGGCTGTGGCCCCGTGTGAAGCCCACGATGGAGCAGGCTCCTGGCAGGACCAGTAGACTCATGGAGAGAGAAGCCCGCTCTGGAGCAGGTTTGCTTGCAGGACTTGTGAACCTATGGACAGGAGACCCTACACTGGAGTAGGGGAAGAGGAGTGAGGAGTCCTGCAGCAGAGGAGGAAGGATCAGCAGAGACAATGTGTGATGAACTGAATACAACACACATTCCCCACCCCCCTGTGCTGCTGGTGAGGAGGGGGTAGAAGAAACCGAGGAGGAGTGAAGTTGAGCACAGGAAGAAGGGAAGCGTGGGGGGGAAGGTGTTTTAAGATTTGGTTTTATTTCTCATTACTCTACTCTGATTGGATGGGTAGTAAATTAAATTTATTTCCCCAAGCAGAGTTTGTTTTGCCCATGACATTAATTGCTGAGTGACCTCCTTGTCCTCATCTCAACCCATAAGCCTTTCATTATATTTTCTCTCACCTGTCAAGCTGAGGAGGGGACTGATAGAGTGGCTTTGATGAGCACCTGGTGTCTAACTAGGGTCAGCACATCGCCAACCATCAGAGGTGAGTGCTGAGAGATTCCCCTCTTTAAATACTAAATTGCTCCATTATTAAAGTCCATTAAAAGTAAGTCTGATTTGCCCCGTGCATGGTTGCCTTTCTCAGTTAATGCTTGTCATAGAAGTTCAGGATTGAGGCATTTCCCTTTCTTTTTCAGGGCTCTCCTTGTTTCCCAGAATGTGTCCCAGATCTGGAACCAGTTCTGTTGCTGAGATGCAGCATTTCTCAGCTGCTGGCTGCAATTAGCCATTGCCAGCTGGGGCCTGGTGAGATGCTGAAGAGATGAAGACCATGGTGAGGCCTCATCAGTGCTTGTGCTGTGGATAAACAAGAGACATAGCATTACTGGGTTCCTGAGGTGGCTCCACTGTAAAACAAGGTTCCCACGTCGCCCCGTGTGTGTCAAAATCTGCTTTCAGAGGTTCAGCTTGCTCCTTGTGCTATGACACATAATTGTTACATGTTTACCAGACAGGAAAAGTGGGGAAACAGAGGTTATCATAGGTAAAAGTAAACCCAACTGTGGTCTTGTTAAGAAGTCATCTCAGTTACCCCTACCTCAGGCAGCATCAATCATCATAAAGGAGAAGTTACCTCTGATTATGGTGGTTGCCATACTGGGGACACACCAGGTGAGATCTGGAGGTGGGCAGGGCTGCCCCCATCCCCTGCCAGCTGCTGAGGTCCTGCCAAGCCTGCTGTGTGCTTAGAGGCATTCACGTGGGCTGCAAAGCATGGTTCCCAGTAGTCATAGCCTCATCTTCATCTATTTGTAAAGAAGCCTACAGTAATCCTGCCTTCTCTGCTGGGGCCAGATATATTTTCATCTCAGATCTCCAAAGAAACTCCCCAGGAACCTGTGAAGGTAAGCCAGCCTCCCTTCACAAGCCCCAGGAAACCATTCTGGCATTCTCTCAGATGCTTGCTAGCTGCCCAGCACACAAGATGATGTAAGGCAGGCATATACCAAGGGTAAGTCCTTAAAACATCAGTGCATTACCATGTCAGAGGAAATATTGTGAACGGTATTTATGAACCATAGTCTGTACTCTCATAGCAATGGGAGGCAGTGTTGCATCTACTCTAGAACTTCGTAACAACTCCCAAGCCAAAGAGTTAAGAAGGCACACTACTGCTATTAAGGTCTTTCCCAGGACATGCATCTCCCCCACCTTAATAAACAAACAAAAGAATCAGTGGGAAGATTTGTCCTTAAACCTAGAGAACAGAGCAAGGGTGAACCTCAGAATGCACCCAACACAAGAAGGACATGGAGTGTGATGGAGCTGTTGGAGTGAGCCCAGAGGAGGGCCATGAAAATAATCAATGGGCTGGAGCACCTCTCCTGTGAAGACAGGCTGAGAAAGTTGGGGTTGTTCAACCTGGAGAAAAGAAGGCTTTGGGGAGACCTTTTAGCAGCCTTCTTCTAGTGCCTGAATGGAGCCTACAGGAAAGCAGGGGAGGGACTTTTTATAAGGGAAGGTAGCAACAGGACAAGGGGCAATGGCTTTAAACTGAAAGATGGTACATTTAGGGTAGGACATTAGGAAGACATTTTTGACTGTGAGGGTGGTGAGACTTTGGAACACATTGCCCAGAGAAGTTGTGGATGCCCCCTACATGTGTTCCAGGCCAGGTTGAATGATTCCATTCTATGATTCTATGAAAAGAAACCCTACTGCCTCCAGGGCCCAGGGACCTCCGTGGCCCATCAGCTGACCCCTTGCCATGCAGCTGCACCAAGGAAGGATTCCAAGCCCTGTCCTCTCCTCTCCCTTGGGGCTCCATGTAGAAGAGATGACACCTCTCCATGCCCCACAGGCAAGGCTGAGGGATGGGGAATAAGGGCCCATGCAACACTTGGCAACTGGCAATTCTTTTATGGAGTGCAAGAAGAAGACTTTGTGCAGGGAGAGCCACAGTGGGTTTTTTTATATTGAAGAAGGTCCTTGCTTATCATTCTTTTTTGATTGTTTTTTCACTGAGAGATGTAAAGAAAAGGACAATTCCACTTTCTGACTCCAAATGCGGAGGATTCGGAATGATTTTAGCCTCTTTGAGATGACGTACTGTGCTTGAGAAAATATCCTGCTGGCATCCACCTCCCAGTCCACAAAATTTTTGCATCAGTTCATTTCAGAATGACACAAGGTTAACCCAGTATTATTTCATGGAAGAAACTGGTTACAAATTAGGCAGTTTACAACCTCTGTTATGATCTAAAGGACACAGCTGTGGAAAGAAATTATCACAAAAAGGTTAACTACTGAGGAAATACTAGGTACACAAAAAGTCAAACAGTATCTTCCTGTAGATCTGCAGAAGACTGCCAAAGCTTGGTGGATAAAGGAATTCCTTAAAGGATTAAGCTGTGCTACTGTCCACCATCAGGTACATGGATGGAGTCTGTAGATTTTTACAATATGGCCTCTGCCTGTTGGTAAAAACATGATGAACTCACATTTTGTTTGACAACACAGTTTGTGTTGCCATTTGATTTAATATGGGAAGATTGCTGCAGCATCCTCATTTGGGTGGATATAGAGCATCCGACTGAGAAAAACGTAACAATTTGTTCAGCAAGTCAAATTTTTCACTGGTGAGTTCCACCTTCTTCTGGATTGGTTCCTAGGGGAATCACAAAGGGGTTTGGCCTTTTTCCCGACCATTCAATGCTTTGGAATGTGCTGCAGAATTATTTGCCCTGAGCAGCATTACAGGAAAGGCATCCATCAGTCAACTTCATTGTCAGCCTTCTCTTCTGAGGGATGCATTGCTGATGATGAGTCATAAAGACATCGATTTTAAAATTTCCTTTTAATCATAATTGCATTCGGAATATTACATAGCAGCTCCCGGGGATCTACTAAGTTTTTAAATTTATAGGTGATGCCTGTTCTTCTCAGTTAAGCACTATATAATGCATAAGATGACCTGGCAGTTTTTTATTTTTACACTCATTGCTTATGGAAAATGGTGTCTTACATCTGGAAATTTGAGTTAATAGGAAAAAGGTCTTTTTTTTTTCAGTGGTAGCCTTTGTTTCAAAAGATCTTGCGTGATGGTTCAGCCGGGTGAAACAGTGTGTTATAATTGAAGGTCAATATCCATGTTGAGTTAATGTCTGAGGGTTTTCCTTCATGATTTGAGACCACAGTTGCTATAAATCTAAAACCATGGTTAAAAGTATACAATTAAAAAGACATACCTATGAGTGAAAATGAGGTACAAGGTGTAGTCACCGAGACTGGAATGACAGACATATCTTACAGTCCATATTGCTGTTGACACATTTGTTTAAAAAATGTTTTCTGGAATTGCTAGAAGAGTACTAGTAGTACTAGTAGTAGTAGTATACCATCATCTTCTTCTCATCCCAGGGAAATTTCTCCTTAAAATACACTTTCCTTTGACTTAATTCCCCTCAGCTGACCTTTACCTAGAGGGCTTGGGCAGTAGGCAACACCCCCTGAAGCTTTCTGAAGCCCTCTCAGTAGACAGTGGGCTCTCCCACTTCAGAGGCACTGTTGTGTTTTTTCACACACCAAGCAACTTACCACCACCATGCTCTGCCATTGAGAGAAAAAAGGTGAGCCGTTTCTCTAATGTGGAGTCTGATGGAGTAGGAGATAAGAGCTTTAGGACTTGTGTCCCCATTTCACCCAGTTCGATGTGAGTTTCATGTTCTGGGACAGCATAAGCATAATGTCCATTTGGATGGACATTGACTGACACCCTGGTAAACCAAATGAAGTTTTCACTTGTATAGCTTGCCTTCATGAAGTCAGTAATCAACTTTGCCTTGGCACTGGGGTCAAGGAAATAAAGCACCATCACTTTACAACACTGACCTTCACAGATCTCTCTTGCTAGCCTTACATTCAGCCACTTTCCCATTAATTCACTGAATTCAGATAATGAAATAAAAATCCCAAAGCATTAGTGAGGACAGCAAGACACAGAGAAGTGGGTCCATGTTAGAACCTTACAGGGTCTGGTCTCTCTAGCTTGTACTGGTCCCTGCCTCTCCTTTCCATGTTTGTTTGTTGATTTGTTTTGTTTTGGTTTTTTGACAAGTACTTTGCATATTAAGCTGGTGAGAGGTGGGAACAAAGATTTTCTTAAGGTTTAAAAGCAGACAGCAGGAATACAAAACATGATTGCCACATCTGAGAAAAATGAAATGAATTAAAACCCTGCCTCTCAGCCCAGGAGCCTCTAACAGTATTTTGAATATGATCAAAATCACAGCTGTTCATTGCCATTGGTGTGAAGCAAGCTGGTTTTTTTTGACTGGCCTGTGTCTCTGAGTAGCCTGTTGGATTGTTGCTGACAATAATTGCTGACACTGGCAGGTAAGAACCCACAGGGCAGGCACTCTGTTTAGGCAGATGAGGAAAGGGACATAATGCAGGGGATGGTAAAGATGCTCGAAACCTGTTCTGAACTCTGTTTGGGCTGCAAATAGTCTCAGTTCACGGCTCTAGAACTATTAAGATTTCAAGTGCTACATAAATGCCAAGTATTCTCTTCCTAGGGCTAAAAAGAAGGCAATCTTTCCTCATCATATAACTGTAAGGTCAAGGTAAATGTGACTGTTTGGAAACACTGCAGCCCTGAAGACCCTGGGGAGTTTTAATGTGTTTTATAAACTTGTTTCCAAACATAGCTATTAGGGAAACAAGATATTTCTCCATAAAGCCTTTATTTTTCTCTCTTTAGGGACAGTACTGCCTGCCTTAGAGTACTTTAACTCAATCAGAATCATCATTTTTATAAACAGACTATTTTTCATTACTTGCTTGATCAACTTGGGAGGGCAGCTTTTCAGAAGTTATAGTCATATACAGGAAAAAACACCCCATCTTACTCCCTCTGTTGCTGCCACAGACATAATAGAAACCATGTCCTTTCTCTGAAGGTAATGCATAAGGGAAAATACAGGCATAAGCACTTGTTTTCCTTTCACACTCAGCTGCAGTTATGCAATATTACAGAGTGAAAGGAACAAGCTCTTTCATAATTAGATTGCAGAGGTAAACCTTGTTTCTCATACAGAAGTTTGTGGTGGGAGATGCTAATATTTACCCAAGGCTCCACCTGTATCAGGAGGAGATTTCAAGCTGGCGGCTTGTGAATACTTAAGCTGGGACAAAAGGGACCTCAAGGACAGACAACCCAAATAACCACAGAGAGCTTCAGCAGCTCTTGGAGCCAAAGGGGCTTGCTGTGAAATGAAGAATAAATGGCTTCTGAACAGCGGACCAGCTCCAGTGAAGACTAAAAAATTTATTTACATTGGAGGTCTTAATTGCCCATCTTTGTCTTTATATTCAGAAGGAGGACTATCAAGGGGGTTGGGCTTACTTTTTGTCACAGCACAGGAGTGTCAAAAAGGGGGGCACATACATAAAGGACCAGTTCTAAGTGAACAGAAAAGGACTCTGCCTGCTAACTCTGTCGTGGGGCTGAGCATCAGACAGAAACTTCAGGAAACTTCAGAGTATTATGGGTCTGCAAAGTGACTTCAAGCATTCTCACTGGCCTCAGCAAAGCCACAGTTTTTCATTCCTCAGACAGAAGTGAGAGCTCACTTTCCCTTCCCCTCCTCACACATGTACTTAATACTTGTAAAATATTCATTGAAATAAAGATTTAGTGCAGAATCTGGAAAAAATAAACAAGCCTTACTCTGAGTCCAAGTGGACTCTAAGCAGTGCTGTCAAACTAGGAATTTAGGGAGCTATCAAAAGAAGAGGGAGTTTTGAGACTCTTAATGTGGTGCCACACACACCATAGAAAATAAATATGGATAAGAGGAAATATCTGCTTATCTGAGAATAAGCACTACTCAAACATGCCTTTTGAGGGCAGGAAAGAGAGGCAAGGTCTGCAGATTTAGCTGCTAGCAGAATACCTCAGGTGTGTTAAGCTCTGTAGGAATGGACTTTGCACCACAAAGTGGATCTAATTCCATCCCAACTCACAGGAATGGAGGTTTTTGTTTCTCTCTGAAATGGATCCTAGATACTGTTCCCAGACTTCTCAAGTGGAAAACTCAGCTTCCTAATGACAGTTGAAACTTTTACAAAGTTTGACTGAGAAACAGGACCCGTGTGGTTTCTTCCTCTTCATTGTTCTCTGCAGCTCAGAAAGTCTGGGAAACAGATTATTCTGAGTTTAAAAACTATTCTGAGTTTAAAAACTAAAATGCAAACATAGTTTTAGAAAGTTACTGCTTTTGGCTGACTTCTCACTGCGTGTCAACTGTGGATTCTCCTTCGCACATGCTGGTGCATGCAATTTTCTAATAAAGAAATTAACAAACAACTCTAACCAATACTCTGCAATACTTTTTGAGAAAAAGCATTAACTGGATGGGAGAGCAGCAGAAAGAAGTGATAACAAGTAAAGCATCTCTTTATTTCTGTATTTTTGAGACAAAATGCCTAAAGAGAGAGTAAGAAGGCATTGGCTAAAGGGGAATAGGAAAGAAATTTATTAAACTAGCTACATTGAGTATGGTTGTTGGAAGAGATTTTGATGGTGAGAAAAAGGAAAATATTATTAGATCTTTATTACAGACTGCAAACAAGAAGTCTTCTAGGTAATAGTGAATGCTGAGTCACAAGATTATCATGGGATGTGCCTTTGATGTAATGGGGATGTAAATTAACAAGTCCATTAGGAAGAAACTTGTGAGGCAGAGAGAAGGGTTTGTGTTTCCCCAGTATTGCTCAGGGTGCAACAGCAATCCAACATCAGCTTGTTCATGCTGGCATGTTTTCCACCTTTCCTAGGCTCCATTCACCCCAGCAGAAATAAATAACCCATTCAAGGACACTCAAGAAGCAACTGAATATCTAGTTCTGAATAACTGAAAGCCTCCCTATTTCTTAGCCAATTTCTTTAACTACAAAACTGTTCTTGTTTGATGCCTTATTTTGCAGTGAATCCTTCACCACAGTTGTACTCTCCTCTGCCATGTCATCAGCCAAGCCTGTTTCCCTGTTTCCAGTAAACATCTGATTGCATTTATCACATTATGATATTTTTGCCTCCTTGGCCAAACTCTTAAAACTGCTCAGCTTGCAGCAAAGCCACAACAGAACAACCTTTGCTGCCATTGCTGGTCCTGTTCCTTGCTTTCTGAGGTGATGATGGAAATCTGACCTTCACCTTGGAGTGATTTCCCATTCATCATCAAGATGAATAGCTGTCGATCCACCCTGTGCTGCTTAAAAAGGTGCCTGGCAAGTGACTCAGTGCATACTTCCCAGCTGCACCAGCAGAACTGCTCCTCTGCAGTGTTTGCATTGGGTGAATAGTGCTCATAATCCCAGACTTAATGTCAAATATTTTCTGCAAGGGAAATAAAAATGTCAACAGGAAGTGAAATGTGACCTGATTAACAGTTAGACCTCTGACTCTGCTTCATTTTTGACTGATGTGGTGTTTTACAAGGATAATAATACCACCGATTCCTCTTAATTGATGGACCCTGATGGAAATATAAATTAAGCAATTAATACAATTCTGTGAGACTCATAAAAATAAACTGTGCGGAGAGATAGTCATATTTATTTTTTTAATTACTTTAAAAACAAGTGTCACACAAAGCATTACAGTGTTTTTTCCTAGGGAAAGCCAAGGCGAGTTTGACCTCCTTAAGAGCCAGGATATGCCAGAGGAGGCAATGCAAATGATCTGCCACAGACCAGGGCAGTTTATGATAACCCAGGCTGCCTTTTCTCTGGGGAGTAAATCAGGAAACCCTGATTTTCATGTGTCTTGTTTCAAACAAAACTAACAAAAAATTAATTACTGTTTAACATTTAGATTTGTGCCCAGAGGCCCTATTCAGGACTGAGAGCCCTTTTGTGCTAGCTAAGAGCATGGCAAACACGGTGAGAGAAAAAGACTCTGCAGCAAATGGCTCATGATCTGATTCCTGATGCTTTTAATGGTTTCTTCTGTGGGAGGTGGATTTAACAGTGAATAGTAGACTAGTGTGACCTTGAGAGATGCCAGCTTGAAACCAATGAGGGTTTTCAGGAAAGAGCAGGAATTCTGGGAGAGGGAAAAATTTAGAGGATTTGCAATACTCAAGTGATATGAAGCAGTTTTCACAAACGTTTACAAACAGGCTGCTGGTTGATTTAGTCACGTTTGCATCCCTCCATGCTTGCACTAATGGGCTTCCTGTGACTGATACGTTCTCTGTGTTTCTCATTTGACTTCTGCCTCCTGAGCAGTGGTTCATACTCACAGGCTTTCCTCTGCCACCACAAAATCTTGGCAGTCGTGTTAATAGAGGCTGGGATTCTGTTGTAAAATCTTCAGGTGTAAAGAGAACAACTTGCTCGCCCAGAGGCACTCAGTGCTGTTCTTTAATTCTCTTTGAAAAGTTACTCCCTCATGCGGGGACAAGAAGCCACACCACAAGCTACAGGAAGTGAATGAAGCGGGATAGTTGCACCCCCGGGTCTCCTCCCTGCCTTTGAAATTTGAGAGCTGAATAATTAGGAAAAGGCACTGGATTTCTTTTATATCGAGGTGAAACATATGCCTGTTTTGTGACTACAATTTGAAATGTCTGCAAAAAACATTTCTGGGAGCAGGTCAGATGTCTGCTGGTACCAGAGGGTGAGTTACCACAGGAGTAGCCCTGCCCCACCATCCCACCCCTCCACAGGTGCATGAAAGGAGGTGAAAATGAGGGAGGGAGAGGGATACATATCCAGCCAGGTGGTATCTGCACTTCTGGTCAAATAACAGGGGCCCAGGAAAGTCCTATAAGAGACCATCCCAGGTGTCAGCCTTGTGATAGGAACACATCCTGGAGAAGGGAGGTGGCAGGGTGCATGGTTTTGCGTGCCTCCTTGACAGCCCAGTGTCCTAGCCTCACAGCCAAATGGGCTACCCCAGCAGAAAGGCTCAGCAGTGTTGGCTCATCAGACAGGTATAAAGCAGAAGGAGCAGGTAGCACACCCAGCATGGCCCCTGTGAATGACTGCAGAGGTACCCAGTCTGAGGGGAGCCAGGTCTGGCTGGGGATGCTGGTCTGTCATGAGGAGAGATGCTTTAATGGACCCTCATTTCTCTGCCTCCAGGATACAGACCAGGAGCTACCTAGCTGGGCTGGAGTTCATGCACTGTGTGGATGCTCACAAAAGCTGAGTCAGGAGAACAGCTCTGAAGAAGCAGTGGCACCATTTCTCTCCTTCTGCCGCTCCACTTTGGGGCTGTTGGGATACTGGACTGGCCCTAGAAGTGGCATTTAAATAGCTCTTGCTTATTTGTCAAAGATAGTTAGCACAATGTATGTTGGTTTTATTATACGGTGTAATCTGCAGCTGCTACCATTTTCATATTTTATATTGACATTTTCCTTTATCTTTCTCTCCTCCATCTCCCTCCTTTTGACACAGGCAGAATGGAAAGCCTTACGTCATGCAAACTAAGCAAAATTACTGCCTCCCTTGCCTCACCAGTATTCCTAACTAGCTGCTGCAACTAGTCAGCCAGTCTTTGCAAACAGCCATGGGGGCAAGGGAGGAGTTTAATTGAATAGGTGTGGGAGGACACCATGGCCAAGCTGCGCTGCACTGCACAAGTTACTGAAAAGCAATGTCCTCTATCTCCTTCCTGGGAATTGTCCTGGTTAGGTGAACAGGGCATTACTTCTGTGTTTCTGACACTTCGAAGGAAACAGAAAGCAATACAATTTATCACAGAGAAACAACCAGGTATTATGGATTGTTGGGGATCGCAGTTAATTTCCTTCCAGCCACCTGGGACTTCCTGCAAGGTTCTGCATCAGGGGTTAGTGATGGCTGAGAGCCTGGCTTTACCACTACCATGGCACCTGCACCTCTGAGCATGTGCCCAAACACTCAGGCCCAGAAGAATCAGGGCTGCAATTGCTTAGCAGTTTGCAGAGCTTTTTACAGTGAGTACAGCATCACACCCAATAAGGCTGTACCTATCACTTTCCATTTCCAGCCCTAGCTTGGGGCACTGCACCACTCTTACATTAGTGTGTATTCATATGATTCCAGCACACGGTTCTGCCTATATAAGAAGCAAATGACATTGCTTTCTCCTGATGAGATTTGTCTTCTTTCTTCAGAAGTTAGTTCCATTACAAGGAAGTTTCTCTGCCATCCGTCCAGTGCATATAGCTAAACATACAGGTAAACATGCTGACAGCATAATTGGGCTTTCACAATTCTTTTGTATCTTGTCTATTGCTCAGTCATATGCAGAGTTATCAGAGTGGTGAGAGGTGCTAACATGCAGATTCTATGCTTAGGGATAGACAGGAAGGACTGGGAAAAGAGACCAGAGAAAAAATGCTGTATCACTTATACAAGAAGACCATTTGTCATTTTACAAAAAGTAGAACTGGAGAACCAGAAGTCAAATACTTACAAATAAGGTAAATAAATTATCATTGCACATGCACCCTTAAGCTATCCCATTTGTACATGTACATTTCTTAAACACATGGATTTTAATTACAAATTACAACTTTACTAAAGAAAAAACAAGACATTTTTCATGAGCCCTGACTCTGCCTCTGTAATTTTCCAATACAACTGAAACTGAACCTAGCCAAAAAGACATGACCTAAATAGGTCTCCTTCGGCAAAGTTCCAGACAAGCTGAAATGGGAGACACAGCATCTGGCCACACCGCTGTCAGTTCTAGGTTTGCCCACACACTGGCATTGCCAAGGAGGTGGTTGGGTCTAACTCATACACAAAAATAAGACAGGGTTAAAAAACACCCGGTGCTTTTCAGTGGCATGTGTGAATGATGTCATGGAAGTGACTGAACTCGCATACATTTCAGCACTGTGAAACTTCACCTGCTCCATCTTGATGACAAATGATAATAATTGCAAAGTCCTCAGATTAATTCCAGCTCCTCGCATGAGAATAAAACGTGTCAGTAAGAGCCCTCTTTCTTGATAGGCCACCTGGGCATGGCAGAAACTACTTTCTCAGATTTCTGAGCGATGCAGCAGAGACAGTGCTGGCAGCACTGCTGCCTTGCTGAACTCACACAGAGGGTTGGAGCTGGCACATCTTCTGTGCCAAAGGCAACGAGACCATTGCTGAATACTGGAGGGAATGGGGACAGGACACCTCTGCTGGTCACTGTGTCCTGTGGAGAGAAGAGATTGTGGGAGAGGCTGGTTTTGATATCTTTCTCCCCCAGCTCCCTGCTGTCTCTGGAGCAGGAGGGGTGTTAAATGGCTCTGCAGAGAGCAGTCAGTCACTGTCCTTGCAATCCACTGGGAAACATGGGGCTATGCTGCTGCTCCCCGAGGTGCCCTGGACTCTCAAGGACACTGGGTGAAAGTTGATTAGACAGAGTGGCATTGATCATTAAGCATCATAGCTATTAATGCAGGTATATTACATTGCTGCTATTCATGGGCTGAGAGATCACGTCTCTTACTGGACTGCACTCTGTGGCAGCATTTTTCAGAGCCAAGCTCTTCTGCTCACCACTACTGGTGCTGCAGTGCTGTTTGCAAAGTAATGCAGATGTCCTAGCTCCAAGTCCCTTAACTTCTGGGCTGCAGCTTGCAGCAGGGGATTGAACACTCCTCCTCTTTCCCCTTTTTTTGTGGGAGATATGGGAGGAGAGGTCAAAAAACATCTTTTGTGTTCAAATGAGGGGTCATGGCATGGAAAAGGCTCAGCAGCCCTGAGGTAGTCTTTTTTCAGGGCCATTAACAACTAATGGAAGCTGGGCCAGCGTATGGATGCACTGTCTGCCTGCAAAGCCCTTCCTATGCTGATGGTGGGTTTTAAGGAGGCCTGGGGAGACATCCTCCTTCCTCACAGACACTGGTCTCTCTCCAAATACTGCTAAATCAGCTTGTTTACAATGACAGTTCCTGAGTGATTACGTATCCCTGCCAAATTATGCCACACGGGTGGAGCAGGTAGGGGAAAATGCCTGCAGTATGAAACAGAGGAGACAAAAACCTCAGGGCAGAAGATTCCTTTCCTCCCCAGTACAGAAAAATAACTGCACTCAGACTGCAGCCTACCAGTTCTTGACCTTGAGGCCTTGGCTCCCCCTGACCTGAGAGGTAGGTCTGAAGATCAAGGGACTGAATTCTGTGGGCAGTGTTGAGCCACACACCAGAATAGCTGTCACAGACATGTAGGAAGACTGAACACAGCGTAGACATTCCCACATTCCCAGCTGTACTGGTTTTGACTGATGTAGACTTAAATTTCTTCACACTAGCTTGTACAATGCCATGGTTTGGGTTTGTAATGAAAACAGTGTCAATAACACACTGATGTTTTACCTATTGCTGAACAACACTTGCACCAAAGCCTTTTCTGCTTTTCAGACTGCCCTACCAGCAAGTTGGCTGGGGATGCACAAGAAGATGACAGGGGATACAGCCAGGAGAGCTGACCCCAAGTGATTATAGGGATATCCCAGACCATTGGACCTCATGCTCAGCATACAAAGCTGGAGGAAGAAGGAAAGGGGGGAATGTTCTGAGTGTTGGCGTTTGTCATCCCTAGTCACCATTACGTGTGATGGAGCTCTGCTGCCCTGGGGATGGCTGAATACCTGCCTGTCCATGGAAAATGGTGAATTAATTCCTTGGTTTTCTTTGCCTGTGTGTACTTGTTAAACTGTCTTTATCTCAGCCCGTGGGTTTTCTCACTTTTACCCTTCTGATTCTCTCCCTGTCCCACCTGGGGGTGAGAGTAAGCAAGTGGCTATGCAAGGTTGAGCTGATCACAAGGGTTAAGACACTACATCAGCATTTTTATTTTAGGCCCCACCCAACTTTACTTGAAACCATCAATCTGTTGATGTGGGTGACCCCTGCATCAGGCCATTTCATTCTCCTTAGATGTCTGCAATTTCAGCAGTGAAAACAGCCAGTGGTATGTGCCACCCTTCCAGTAGCTGCTCTCATCATCTGTGGAGAAGCCACAGAGATTTACAGGAAGACACAGGTCTTGGGGTTCATGGTGCATCACGCAGCTTGAAAGGAGAAATTTAGCAGACACCCTTCTATTGAGACTTTGGGCTAACCTTGTTCACCTGAATTTCTTTGAGAAGTGAGACTGAATGTTAGCTCTCCAGAACAGAAGAGGTATTTTTCTAGGGAATTAATGTTTCCTAATTATTCCAGCACTGCCCAGAGGACAATCCCTTTTGCATAAATATGACTCACTTTTCCTAGCCATGAATATTTCTCTCTAGGAGGACTGCATTTGGTTGATCATGATTTTTTAATTATCATTATTATTTGCATTTGTGTAGGGAAAAAGCAAAACAAAAAAATTCTAGAAAAATATTTTCTAATGGGGTAGATGAGAAGCTTATTTGAGATCTGTTGGTAGTGGTGAGCGTGTACATAACTGTATTCTAGCAGGTTAACATAGGCAGAGTGTAGTACGTCTTGAGCAGAAAGTGGCAAATCCCAGTGGCCTTACTTGCCCTCCTAAATAATAAATAATTTTTATGAATTATTTCAGGAGAAGCTGCCCACCCTGCTGAAGTTATTCAGGTGCTGTTGTCAAGAACAGCTTTGGTGTCAGGGGCTGAGGACGTGATGTCTGGAACAACGCTGCTTGTGATATTTAGTCAGTCAGGTCACAGGCAAGTCAGGACTAATTCCTGGGTTTTTTCTTTATTATTATTTTTTTCTTTATTAGGAGTAGGGGAACACAATAACAACTTTGGGGCATTTTTAAATTAAACAACAAGGATGAAAAAGAAAACCAAACTGAGTGTAAGTGATTGATGCTGCTTATTTGCTCGTATGTTGCCAGGGAGCTCCAAGGAGAGCAGGGAACAACCAATAGCAACCAATGGGGGTGGAGGAGGTCTTTATAATTATATCACATTGGTTTTCAAAACAATGTTATTTTATCTCTCATAGGATCTTAAATAAACACCTTGGAAATACACCACATTATATTTTTGCATGTGCATTGCCTGCTCAGGTGTGGTTAAGTGCTGACTTTGTGTTTAGGTACCTGTTTAGGTAGGCTGTGTTGCCACCCTTCCACTGTTGGAAAGATAATAGTCTAGAAGAGAGAGGAAATTGGAGAAGACCTGCAAGAATGAGTTCAGCATCCGAAGGATCCCGCTCTTAAAACTGTCAGAAAACCCCTCAGAAAAACCCTACATATCAGCATGCATGCAGCAGGATGAGTGCCCAGCACAAAAGGCTGTATCCACAGACAGGACAGGTCAGTTCTGTCACAGAGATATCCCCTCCCTGCAGAACAGGAAGGGCTGCATCTGTGTGGAAGCAGACCAGGCAGCAGTAATGAATGGCCAGGTGAGAGCTGTGGGTTTTGCTCAAAAGCTCCACAGGCTGTTCTGGAAACATTTTCCCCACCTATTCCTGAGAAGGTGGAGCAGTTCTTAGACACAACAAACAGAAAGATCTTCTTATTCATCAGCGAAGCAACAGACTGCCAAGTTAGCATGGGTGTTTGGTGTGCCTCATGGTACTGCAGCTGCCGTGGATTCAAGAAAGATGCGAGGAGGGAAATCTTTTCTCCTGGCTGTACCTGGGGTGGAACTTGCCTGCTCTACTACAGGGTTGTTCACCATGATACAGTCCTCACTGTGACTGGCACTATTCAGTCCAGTTAAGCCCTTCTGCTGCTTAAGCATCTTTTCACATTAATGTGTGCACCTGGGCAAAAGTTTCGGTACCTCCACAAAAGGTACTTTCAGGCACAGGAGGCATATGTTTCAGTGATAGCTGCCCTGGCAGGATGAAGACCCAGCTCAGGATACAGCCTTCTCAGAGCAAGCTATGTGCAATGAAAGGTTGAGGGAAACAAAGTAATAAATCCTAAGGAGGATACTGAGAGCTGAATGATGCTATTAAGAGTCTGTTGTGATGTGATTAATCCATTGGAGACTGGGAGACTGTAACCACATGAGCATGCTAAGATAAACCACAGAACACCCCAAGTTCCTGCCTTTGCAGGGGTCCAAACTGAGTGCCTGCCCAGACCGTGTCCTTGTTCACCATCAGCCAGCACTCCCAGGTTTCCCTTGTGTTTGGAAACTGGCACTGTGGAGAGGAGGTGGTAGGGACATGTGGGGTCACAATGTGGTGGGGCAAATCTGGAACTAAAGTTCCAGTAATACAGACATAGTTTAGAAGCTGGGGTTTCCTGCAGTTACATCAATATCACCTTGTACTTAAATGATCAAGCCAGTGCAGACTCACGGAATACCTTACAGAAAAGACTGAACACAACTCATTCCACTGCAAGTGTCTGTGTCTACCAAAGACTCACATATCTCAGAGAAGTATTCAATACAAGATCTGTGGCTGCTGAGAAGCCATGATGGCACTAACTAGCAAATAAACTTTTTTCAGGAAGAAGACGGTGGACACAGTTTTATTGCCCTCTCCTGTCAAACAAACATCTGCTGGGGGAGGCTCAGTTGCTGCTATCTCCAAGGGACCTGCAATTCACTTATCATTCTGTGTGGCTTATGGACTACCACCACAAGGTAGGCAGGAGATTTGCCTTCAGAGCACTCTGTTTAGGAACCTAAACAATTTTCAATGCCACCACCCCCCAAAGCCTGAAGAAGGTGTCCATAACAAGAAGAGAGCAGATCGGGTCCCTGCTCTTTTTTATTCCTTTCCTCTACTTGTTGGTGAAAGAGATGCACCTTTCTTCTCATAGTCAAAGGTAGGTGCCATCTGTCCCCTTGGTTCTCAGGGCTATACCATCTTCTTTCAGCACATTCTCAAAAGATTAGAGGAGGAAGAAACATCTTTTCCTGCACAGCATGTTGACATAATGCCAAGATAAAGCTAGGGTCAGAAATAAGTGTAGAAATAAGCTTCATATGTAAGACCTGAGACCCTACCTTCATGGCTCCAGATTTCCATGAGTGTCTCCAAGTCAAAAGGCTTGACATCATATCAAACTCTACTAACAGCTAACTTAAAGAGCAAAATGGCATACAGGGCTGATGAGGGAGATTTCAGAGTACTGGAGAAAAGACAAATAAATGGGTGGAGGGAGAGATTAAAATGGATACTGGCTGGTGAAGTTGGTGTGAGAAGTTGCCTACATTTCCTGTCTGGTTTTATGTCTTTGGAGTCTGCTTTTGCAATGATTAATATAACAAACAAGGGACTCACAAAAAGGCTCCTAATGCTCGCTGATAGAAGTATAATGACGTGTAGGCTGCAGCTGTTCCAGTGGATTTCTGAACAGCAGGCTCTTGTTGAATGAACCCCACAATTATTTATCTCCATCATGGGTTCTTTATTCCAAGGTATTTGTTGTCTTCCCTGCATTTTGCCCCTCTGTCCCTATGCATAGAATGCTCTGATAATGGATTTTTTTTTTTCAATATTAGCCTCCTCTTCCTCCTGCTTCTACAAGCACAATGCATCCCCGAATCACTGTGCTATGAAAGGAGATGTGCTGCCAGTGTTTGAACCAGGGCCTCCCACAGCATTCTCCCCCATTAGCCTCATAAACCCAGGGCAGTGTTGGAGCATGTGCTGCAGCAAGAAGGGTCAGGAGACTATTTATTCTCCCCATTTAAACAAAAATGCTTTCTCGTGAACAAGGAGAGAAGCAAACAAATAAATTAAGCTGTGTCTTGATGGAAGCATTTATACTGTGTCCTTGGGAAATGCACAGAGTGTGGGAACAGTGCAGGCCAGTGTTTAACTTGGCTGATTTGAAATGGTTTGTCTGTAAGTGGAGGCCTTGCAGGGGCACCAAGTGCATTCTGCTGCTTGATTTTTTTCTCTCCTTTTAAACTATCTTGTGTCTGGTGCAATCTGCTCTGTTTCAAGGTGAAGTGCTGGTTCTTGGGAGTCACTTTGTGACAGCACCATGAGCTGAAGTCACAGGCCTGGGGCTTGAGGAAGACGAGAGTTCTTCTTGTGGTTCCCACAGACCTGATACCTGATGCTGGGGGAAAGCAGTTTTAACATTTGCCAGATAGGGATAATGTTTGTGCACCCACCTCACAGCTAATGTATTACTGCTTGAAATGGCAAATATTTTGCTATTTTCTTCAGACCTGCTGTAGGCAGGCATGGCTAATCACAGGCTTCTCAGACAGGGGGAAGAAATCTAGGCCAGGGGCTCCTGGTTGTGTCTCGAGCCGTTCAGGTTATTACTGTGAACCCACACACTTGGTCCAGTTGGAGGCTGGAAGTTATACTCAGGAATTCATCATCTCAAATCAGAACACAGTTACATGTAAACCTCTTTGGACAGCGTGAACCCATACAGCCCTCCTGATGTTAGCAGGGTTATGCTGACTTACATCCAGCTTATCAATATTTTAGTATGAAAAGACATGTTTCTACTGTTGTATTTCATTTTCAGTTGGTTCTTTTTCTCCCTTTCTTTCCCTGGGATGACATAATGTGAAGTCATGTTAGTAACACTTCTAGCGCTGTTCCTCACTGGACCAACATGTATTTTTTCTCGTTTTGTGGTTCTATTTGAGCTGTAAACTAAAAAGGCTCTTTGATTAACATTTTAATGCAAGGTCAGCAGAAAGATCATGCCTGCTGTTTTTAAGAGGTTTTAAAATATCATTTTACTCTTTTTTTTTTTTTTTTTTTTTTTTCTTTTCTTTTTTGTCTTCATTTGTAAAGACAGAAACGACAAGGCTGACAGATGAGTTCCTGCCCTCCTTCCCCACCGTACTTCCTTCCTGGAAACCAGTTTTACACAAGCTGTACAGAGGAGGGCACCAAGCCTATGCATTCCTTGGATGGTTTGGCTCCACTTTAAAGTGGATGATGAATGGCAATAAAACAAAACCCCATGGACAAACGAAGTCTCCAAACCAGTATCAGTGTGGGCATGGGCTCCTCCAGTCAGACAACTTTGGGTGAATGAAACGCTCTATTAAAAAAGGAGGGTAGCCTGAAATCAAAGGCTTGCTGAAGTCCCAGCAGCATACCATAACTCCTGGTTTCACAGTGCTGGCGGCACAACCACGAGGTTGTGTTACTTCAGCAGCTGTCTGAGATGTGAAGCAGAGACAGGGGGGCAGGATGGTTTGGGGATTTCTGACATTTCCAGGCAAGAGCTTACTCAGAGAGCCAGGTGGCTGAGACAGTGACACGCTGCAGCAGCTGAATGGAACAGACAAACAGAGGCAGCAGAAGGCCTAAAGGGCAGTGGAAAAGCCCAAACTTGCAGAGTGTGTGAGAGCTTTGGCTCATCACCTCTCCCTGTCCTCAGGGGCTGAGGTCATATCACATCCAAGGTGGGGTCAATAGAGATTGTGGTGTGGTATGGAGACACCAGAGAAGACAGACATGATTTGTGCAGTGCAGCAGAAGACCTCTGCAGTTCATTCTTCACCTCAAGTACTTCAGTGGCTTCATCAATAATTGTGCAGCTGTTGCACTTTGAAGATGTTTAGCCCCAGGTCTTATTTATCTCCTACAAGGATCTCTTCTTAAGAGGCACTGTTCATTTTCTCATCTTCCAGAGCTGCATCAGCCCTGGGGAGCAGGAGAGTGCTTCTCAGCTCCTGCATGAGGGTGCACATCCTAGCTGTGCTCTTCTGACATGCTGATCCTGAGATGAAGACATGGTTTGAAGGGAGTCAGGGGTGAAGCATGTGCTTCAGTGGGTGCCTCAGTTCTGTGTCTGAGGAATAAGCCTGCTAAGGCTCTTGGGAGGTAGTTTAGAACTGGCTGAGCTGTAGCCACTGAAATATAAGGGCATGTACAGACCTGCAGGATGGAAGCAACAGATAAGTCAGACTCTTGTGCAACTGTATTGATTGCATCAGGGCTAAATTTACTCTTGTAAGTGCTGAGAAGGCATTGTGATTATTATTAGTCACCGCTTCTTTTCTTCTTGCAAATGGTTGCATATAATAATACTCACAGGAACTGGACAAAATTACTTGCCCACAGATTTTTATAATATAGAGAGCTAAAAAAAGAAGAAAAAATAAAAAAGCATAGGGTGTTTTTAGTCAGATTATAACATTTTTGTCTTGCACAGTTGATGGGATGTCTGTTCTACATCCATCCATTTTCTGCTTAAAAGGTAATGCTTAATTTTCTAAATGAGCCCACCTTACCTCAAGCACTCAGTTCTAGACAATGTCTTTTCTCTCTCCATGGCAAGGCATCACTGAATTTTCCCTCCACTACTATGCTGAAAGGGTGTTTGTGCTTACAAGTCTTGTGTTCAGTGAGGAAGAAAAAACATCTGCCACCAGTGACTTCCTAGACATGGTATATTTACAAACCTTGTTAGTTGCCATGAATACGTCATGCGTGGTTGATGCCCTTATGGGCAAACTGAAATTCTATGAAGGGTATTTTATTTCCTGCTCCCCTAAGGAAAAAGGCCTCATTTTATAAAAGCAGCACATAGATGTGAGAGCCCCAGGGGATGGGGAAGAATGTCCTGTGATTCACTTAAAGCCAAAACTAGCTGTCCATCTTTAGAAGTTCTGCCGCATGTAGGTAACTGCAGTCTCTCTCCTGAATCCCACAGCAGTGGGACATGTGCCAGTTTTGGTCTATGCTGCTGCCTAAAAAAATGTGGTGGAAGAGGAACAGTAATAAATATTTTCCATGGTACTGCTGTGCAGCAGGTAGTCCTCATGCACAGAAGTGTGATGCCATATCTAATGTCATCACTGCTGTTAGTTTCCCCTTACCCAAGAAGAGGTCCTCTCCAGTGTTATTTTCCAAGGCTCCATCACTGGGAAAGGCTCTGAGGGGTGCATCTGCACTGTTTTAAAACCCCAAATACCAACTAATGATAGATATGGAAGGTTCAGGGCTCTCAACTATTCTCGTAACTTCTCAAAAGTTACATTCTTTTTCAGTTGCCTTCCTTCCAATGGGATCCATTTGAATTAGATTCTCCACCATTTCCAGGAACAATTTTCTTAATTTACTTTAGCCTACCAATGCCACCCAACAACTTTCTGTTACCATTAGCATGATACACATTGCAGTCCAAAACTCTGCTCCTCTTGTAGCTTGGTTCTGAAGCCACCACAGAGAAGCAGAGGAGCCTTGGGGTCTCTGTAGGGCTGGTTATTTTGTAATGAGGCAGCAGATGACCTTTGAAGTTCATGCAGGCAATAGTTAAACCTTAAGTAACAACTCTGACTCAGTCTGAGTGAAACAACACTCTGAACATGATAAACATGAATATGTCACAAGTCAGAGTGCTGGAATCCCTTTTCCACGCCAGAACCTATTTCTGTAACAAGATCTTTTATTAGTCCTGATTCAATTTTCTCAGCATTTAGCTGAATAATTTGGAAATGTTCACAATTGCTTGTACTGGCCAAACAATCCTCCCAACAAAACCCAAATAGTGAAACTTTGGATTCACCCAGATACAAACCTAATAAAAGAATCACTCCACTGCTTTTTGTTGAGCTTTAAAATCCAAAAACCATGCTATGCAAGTTTTTATCAGGTGCATCTGACTGCTCCTCTAGCATCTTCTCAAAAACAGTTGCCTCCCACTTAAAGAAAAAAAAAGCCAAAAAAACCAAACGCCACATACTGCAACAAATGGCAACAGAGCCATTTGTAGAGAGAGAATACTGTGATGGTCCTAAAAAGGTTTCAAAATCTTTCCCCAAATGGAACAGGTAGCGGAGGTAGGCAGAGTAGCAGACCATTGCCTTTAGATTTCCTTAGGAGCACTTCAGTGATATTGGCTTTATTGGCTCATATCATTTTTCCCTTTGAACTGTGGATCCAATCTTAGTGTGCCCCCTTGGATAGATAAGTTGCTCTTTGGCACAGCACCTGAATGTCAATGGGTGCAATTATGATGCTTTACAATTCACTGGTACTTTAGGTGCACCTGCACACAGATACATGGATTATGCTCTCAGCTATATTGGTTTGTCCCTAAACTTGCATTCCTTTTTCCTCTTGTGCTTGAACTCTCAGGTTTGCAAATACTGCTAAAGAGTGCTCGGTCTAAGACTGCTGCAGCACAAGTGGACTCCGATCCTAACCACAGTGTGCAGCACAATGCAACACAGCAAGCTGAACAAATGCACTTCCTATCCTGCTTGCCTTTTAGAGGCATTGCTAGGGAGCTGGTGGCTACAGCTCAAAGACAAGAAAATGTAAGAAAACAGGAGTCCCTTTTTGTGGGCCCAGTCCTGCAAAATAATGAGCACACCCAGTAATTCCCTGTCCCCAAGATCCAGCTCCCAAGTCTTTGCACAATTTATCATTAGAGCTGAAATGTTTCACCTAAATAAAATGCCATTTTCAGGATTTGTAAGTGAGGAAAGGATCAGGTTTGGGAAAACACAGAACTGCAAAATGCCAAAGGTCTACAGGATGTCAAACAAAAGGCACAGAGCCAGAATGGAGATAAAGGATGTGATTAAAACAGCAGTACTGGCAGGTGAAAGGCCATGGTATAAGCAGGGATAGAGTGCACTTCAGTGCAGTTCAGTAGGCAAGGATGCTACCAGAAAGAGACTGAAAGACTTGAAAGAGACTGCTGGTGGCCAGAAGAGAAGATAAATCTGGGAGCGGCATGAACCAGTCTGTTATCTGTCTGAAGCAGTCAGGCAGCACTCCCTGATAGACAAATTCAGGAAGCAATGACATTAAATAAATGTAAACAAGCTGTCTCAGCACTAAAATTTTGTTACTAACCAATTAAATTTCATCTTCAACTCTTAGCTGGCAGCTCTGGCTCACAGCCCCTTCACTCTTATTGTTTCAGAGATAAAACATGCTGTATACTATTTCCATCAAAATCGGGAGATGGATGGAAAGCCCTTCCCTTCTCTAATGAGGCTGAAAGGCTCCTTATCCTATGTATCAGAGAAGCCTGTCACATTTACATTAACTGATGCTGAGAGTTTTCGGGTTATTCAGAAAGCATTTAGGGCCAAAGGAGGCCCACGAAAACACATTGTTAGAGTGATCAGACTGTGCATTTGTGAGGCCTGCAATTTCCAAGTCCAGTGTTCCTTCCTAAGGTTTAGCATTCATGCCACACCAGTGCTGTGTGGGGAGCCAGAGGCCCTTTGGCAAGCAGATGTTTCTTCCGCCAAGGAGGTTATTTTCACTAATGCTGAGAAAAAGTCCACAGAACATAAGTGTACTAATGTTGCTGCAGCCATCACCTGCCTCATTCTGCCACTAATTTTGTCCATGCAATAATTTTGTTAACTATAAATGACAATGCCACTTACAATTCTTATATTTCAGCTTATACCTTTTCAGTTTTTTCAGTGTTCTTGGAGCTAATTATTATTTCAGTACAAGTTTCGTTTCACTTCACCCTCACCATTTACCGAAATGGATCTGTCCTGCGGGCAGCTTCCTATTTTTATACTGTCTTTTACTTCTGGACGAAGCTCTTCATTTCCAGGCATGGCCTGTTGAGTGACTACTGACAGTAAAGTTTAGAGAGAGGAAAAAAAAAAGTCATTGATTTACGAGAGGAAGCAGAAACTTCTGGCACAGTGCAAGGCTTATGCCATTAGCCTCGGTGGGCCAAATCCTCATGGCCTTTTATGAACAACAAGTTATCTGTAAACACAGGGTGATCTCCGGACAAGACTGAGCCCAGTGTGACCTACATCTCTCCAGATAGCTGCTGCATCCTGCAAAAGGTTGCCTTAGAAATGCAGCCATGAGCCCTGCAACACACCAGCGAGCTCCTTCCTCCTTCTTGACAGCAAACGTGCTTCAGGCCAGACCCTTACAACAGAGCATAAATTCCCTGGTCATCGGGGTGCAGGATGCTCTCCCCCTGCCCTTCCTCTGACACAGCGTTTGCTGAGCAGCGAGCAAAGAAAGCTGCGGAGGAGCCCCACGGAGCTAACACCAACCACAGCAATGCAGCCGCCCTGCAGGCTGCAGTCAGGGAGCCAAGGAGAACCGCACTCCCGACCCCTCGCCTCCCCCTCCCGCCATCCCCGCGGTACCGAAAGCGTTCTGGAGCTGGGCCGGGCTGCCCGGGGGCGGGCCTGACAGGGCAGGCGAAAGCGGCCCGGCCCTGCGTGGGGGTTGGACCGGGACTCAGCTCCCCGCGGGCGGGCGGACGGTGACCGATGACCGCAGCCAAGGGGGATGCAGAAAGGAGGAGGGGGGGGGGGGGGAGGGCTCCTGTCAGGACCTGCCCCTAAGCCACCGGTTCCTCGCTTTATCCGCGTTTCCTGGCGCTAAGGGGGAGCGGGTGGCCACGTCCCGGCGGTGCCGGGGGCTGCTTGTGGCACCCGAAGGGCCGCGGGTGCCCGGAGTCCCCCAGGCAGGCAGTGGGTGGGTTTCCCCGCCATGGTGTGGGTGTCTGAGGTGGCCCTGCCTGCTGGACATGGGCTTGTCGTAGGGTGCTTCCCCAGAAATGAATTCACCTTGGCCATTCATCATCACCACAGGCAATCTAATTACAGCCCTGTCTGGGAAGGAGAGGCTCATTTATAATAGAGACTTTGTTATGAAAGTGTAATACCTCGAAGTACATTTCTGCAACATTTTTTTTTTTTAAAGGGAAATTAATTAATTGCCGGGTGCATTTTAAAATAACCAGCCTCCCGAGGCTGGCACAGCAGCAGCACCTCTCAGTGGATTCCCTCCCCACTCAGACTGCCTGCTGTGTGACAGGGAAATGCTAAAATTGTTTTGGCAGAGAAATAGTCTCAGAGGCTGTTGTTTATTTTCTACAGCAGAGGAATATCTCAGAATGCAGGCTGCACCTCTGCCCTGTGGGACTGCCTCTAATTGTACGCCGTGCGCTGTAGAAGCAGTTGAAATGCTCACTTAAGAAAGCAGAATTAAACATAGGGGGGGCACCCACATCTAGCATGCACCCAGCTTGGTCTTTAAAAGAGGTGAATGTAAGAATGCACTCCTCTGAGAAGCACAAAAACTCATAGTGGAATACGGTAGCTCATCTCCCACTGACACGTGCAGCACAATCACAGTGAATCTGTGTAAGAGATGAGAATCCAGGCACACACTTGGCTCCCATCAGCCTTTTTCACACCCATCCTTGCTCCTTTGTTTCAGCAGTCTCGGTGTTGGGACATTTCAGGGGGATGCTGCTCAGGAGTCACTTCAGACAAAAGTAGGGCCAGCTGCAAAATGATGCAAGGCAGAGAAAAGGCATGTGTCCCTGTCACTGCAGAGGATGTGCTGGAGAATGGATGGCTTGCACCTCACCAGATGAAAAGCCTGGGGCAGACTTCAGCACCTCTTCATGTGAGGCAGGTTCTCAAAACCAAAAAAGAAAAAAAAAAGACAAAACAAGCCAGTGAATGAACAGCCTTTTTTATTATCTCCAGCAGGGTTTGCTAGATAGTCTGAGTTCTAACCACACTTTTTCACATGAAGAGACTTGGATGCAAAGGAGCAATCACAAAAAAACCAAAAAACAAACAAACAAAAAAAAAAAACCAAAAACAAAAAATCAGTTCTCCATGAAGCATGAGAGAGGAATAAGCTGCAGTGGCATCTGGGATGAAGCTCGGGAAGAGAGCATCTTGGTTTGGAAGTGAAGAGCAGCAAGTAAAATGTGCAAGGAAGAAGGCAACTATATTGCAAGAAGATACTGGAGGAATGGCTTCCCATTTTTTTGTGTAGAGGAGAGTAGAAATAGGCACCTGAGATCCATATCAGGTAAGAAGGGAGGAAGCTTTTTCTGAGGAAAAGGCTAAGGACATGGAAGGGATTATAGGACCTCTTCTGAAATCTTACTGGCTTTTCTCTGTTAGTAGGGTTCTAGAAAAGAGATTGAACTAGAATAAGGACCATTAAGAATTAATATTCTGTCTCCTCCAGAAGACAGAAAAATTTGGATTCTTTTGCCATCCTATAAGCTGAAGCCTTCCTTTAAGTACCATGCCATACCAAGTATGTGCTGCATTAAGATTGTACATTTCTTCTTACACAGTGACACTCTTCACTACACCCTGAGTTCTCTGTTAACCTCACGCTCTCTCAGGTAGTACTTTCAAGCATTAATCTGACGCTTGGACTTGGAGGGAGTCCCTTCTCATTGCTTGGAAGAGCAAATCACAACGCATAAGATACTAACCCATGGTCAGTGAGAAAAACAGGTTTTGTGAGTGTTTTGCCACATGCTGCTCCATCTTCTGTCCAAAACCAAACATAGAGAGACAACCTCTGTGCAGAGCAACCTTGTATGAACAAGTCCTGGCAATCACAGGTTTTCTCTTCCCCAACTCTGCTCTAATGAGCACAAGCCAGGCAGGGCTAGAATTAGTGTAACCATATTAGCATGATGCTGCATTTGAGCTAACAAACCAGATCAGCATTTATTTCAAGATGTCTGCCTTGAGTATATCTTAAATCCACGCTATTAGTTCAATTAGAAGACAGGCAGATGTCTTTTCAGGCTGGAGGTCTACATACTTGTGAGGATGGGTAATAAATCCACAACTGGGAATGGGTAGAGAACAAGAAGGACTGCAATGAAGAGGTTAGAGTGGCTGCACAGCTAAAGCATGCCTTCAACTCTGCAGGATTTTTTTTTTACTTGGATACTTGCTGGTTCTTACTTCACAGGGTTTTCATGACTGTATCTTTGCAGTACTAACTGTGGAATGCTCTATGCTTTAACCCCTAATTTTGCTATTTTGATGTTGAGCTACATCTGGTCTAATTATGTATTCATGCAGTGATAAACACTCACTTCTTGCACACATTATGCAGAAATTTGCATGTTTTCCTGTGTTTTATTTTATTTCTTCTGTAGTCTTTACAGCAGAACACGATTTATCTGGAAGAAGAAAGTCTTTTGTAATGGGGCCCTAAACAAGCAGAAAAATGCAGTGTAATTCTCATAAAACTGGAGGTCAGCCCAGAGCTTGGGACCAAGGTCTGGTGAAAAATGTCATGGAGGTCCATTAACTTTTTCCAGGCTTATGGGGTAATTTTATGCAGATCATCTCATCAGGAACCTGTGTGCTTGCTCTGGTGCAGGTCCAGAGCTGCTAAAGCAGACAGATACTGCCTTACTGTCTATTCAAACACCAATAGTGGCAGCTGCTCTCCAACAGACCCCAACAAATGCAGTAATATGGCCAATGTCATATATTTAGGGTCTCACCAAAATTTGGACAAGATTTATTGACTCAGTTAATTTTTTCATCTGGATTGTTTTTAGATTCCTGAGTGGATCTGAACAATTAAGTTGAATGGCTCATGGTGTCCCCTTTCTGTGTGCCATTTGTTCAGAGTTCACACTGCAGAAATGTAAGCACTACAGCAGTTGTTTTCTTTGTCGTCTGGTGGAAATATAAAGGCTAAATGGCATGACTGTACAAATCCTGCTGCATATCCCCAATTTTGGCAGCCTCCATATTCACAGTTTCACTCCTACCATGTGTGCTCTGTCAGTATTTTAACAGCACAGCCTTTGGACTTGATATCAAGCTCATGTTTTCTGGTATCTATTGATAATGTCTTCAATGAAGTAATGAATTCACAATAATATAAACAGGGTATGAAGAAGACGAAAGTCAGACCTACAGTTTTTCAAGGGAAAGAAGTGTGCCAGAGCTTGACAAAAGCTTGAATCTTAGTGCAGAAACTTAACTGCTGTCAGGCTTAATTTGAGTGATTTGGTTCCTTTAGAGGGAAATCCACAGACATGCAACACTCACAAAACAGTTACGTTAGTGAGTTTGTGTAGTAAAAAATAGATTAATTTGAAAAAAATACAATGTTATTGTTACTATATAACATGTAATGTAGTCTAGAGATATGTGTAATACAAAATGAAAGAGCAGGTCAGAAATAGTTTGAAAAAGTATATGCTGTGCATTGCATTGTTTGTTGTGATTTTCTGAGCTAGACAAGGGATACTGTATCAAAATGCACAAAGAAAAAAGAAAAAATCATCTGTACAAAGATGATTTTACAACAACTTACATGAAAATGATAGATTTTAAAAAAATCTATCTGCTGGCCAAATCCTGCACTGTACATTCAAGTAAGCAATTTCATGATATATTCAATGATATATTATTGCAAAAATTAGTGCTGCATGGATTGTACATCTGGAAAGAACGGGAGATAAAGATAGGAAGGGGGGCACAGAGCTCTTTCAGTTTAGATTTTTAGATTTCGTGGTACATGCATTTCTTTCTTAAACCACCATGAGAAAACAGGGAAACTACTATTAGAGCAACCTGGATCTCCAAATTTGTTTCAGCTTGCAAGCTTCTCTGCCCAGTAGGTCCCTTTCACCCTGTGTGCCAAGGAGCCCAAAGATTAACTAGCACCTGGAAAGGTTGCTAGTGTTGCCAGATGTATTTTTTATGTCAAGTTTGAAAATGTGTGTGGTGCTTCTTAAAGCTTCAGCTTCTGGATTTATGTGCTTCTTTAACTTTAATGTAAAAGACTTCCAGGGAAAAGCTTGGATATGTAGCTTCAGGGATGCCAACAAGCTCAAAAGGCCAAGGAACCTCATTGTGACCTCCTCCAAGAAGGAAGTTTGAAGGTGACTCCCAGAAATTGTGAGACCTCTGCTTGTACTGTCATCCTTTCACATAGCTGGACAGAGCAGCACAGGTGTATCCACAAGCTTCTTAGGTGCAATCAAGGCATGATGGGTGCTATTGTGGGTGTTCTTCTTGATGTCCCCTTCATCCAGTTCTCTCTCAACACGTGTATGATCCTGTAATCCTGACACCCCTTCCCTTTATTTCATCTTTGTCCCCCACAGTCAGTTCTTTCTCTCCATTTCTTTTTTTTGTTTTCCTAGCATTTCTCCACCTTGGGGAACTCTGAGGTTTTGTGAGGGGCAGACTGGTCCTAGAAGCAGAATGGCAAAAAGGAGTAGCTGTATTTCAAGGACAGAAATCACATCTGTACCAGCAACTAATGAAGCTCCACAGCTGTAGGGCCTGCTTAGTGCTTCTACTGTTTTGTGCTTTATAATACAGCTGGGCAGTTGGATGGAGAAGAGGAAGAAAAAAATACTTCATAGGCAGTCCTTATGATGCTGAGTTGTCCTCAGACACTTTCCTTTGAGTTTCCCCTCATGGCTGATTTGGGATCTGTCTATCTCATGCTACTGCAGCTGGAATTCACCTTCCAGATTGTGAAAAAATGCCCCATGGCACTTTGTGTTGTGAACTGACAGGTTCTAGGGGAAGTGAAAGGCCCCTGTAGGACAGAGCAGAGCCTGAATATTTCCAACCAGAGGAATTTCATAATGTTAAATGGAAGAAGAAGGACCATGGTGGGTTTGAGTCACCCAGAGAACTCAAGGTCCGTTGCTTTTTAACATGGTTCCAACTTCAGGACACGTTAATTTTTACATGAATGTCCAGGAAACTAGACTGTGCTTTAAAATTTCAGAGTTAGACAGGCTTTTAGCTCTCGAGCTTCTAAAAGGCTGCATAATCTGTATGAACCCTTTCATCCATAACAGAGATGACATGTCAGATGTTTGGAGGCACAGACTGATGCTACACAATGGTTGGGGAGAGGTAGTGAAAAATGCTGTGTTCTGTGAAAGCTGTAAGAAGAAATAAGTTAGACTGAAAGCATGTACTAAGTGGGGACTTGGCTGGGGCCCATATACCCTTTGTGAAAAATGCTGCAGTATCTTCCATCAGAAGGAGTAGCTAGAGCCCTACAAATTATCTCCTTTAAAGACTAGGAGTCCTTTGTGATACTCTGAAGGGAGAACAATGCCTACTGGATACTTCTCACAGTCCCTGATCACCTAGTGTTGGTCACCAGTCTAGCCTTTACAAAGCCCAAAACTTCTCAGGTGGTCCCTCTGGGAAGGTTGTGGGGTTGTGTGGAGTGGAATTACACTGAGCTGTACCAGGTCTGCTTGTGGCCTGAAGCATCATCCATTATTTATTTGCAGATTATCTCCTTTGATCTTTCAATTTTATTGACGTAGACAGTGAAGTGGTGGAAATCATAGAATCAATCATAGAATCATAGAATGGGTGGGGTTGGAAGGAACCTTAAAGACCATCTAGTTCCAACCCCTCTGCATGGGCAGGGATACCTCCCACTACACCAGGCTACTCAACCTGGCCTTGAACACTTCCGGAGAGGGGGCACCTGGGCAGTTCTCTGGACAACCTCTTCCAGTGTCTCACCACCCAGGTTCTTCCTAATACCTAATTTAAGTTTTCCTTCTTCCAGTTTGAAACCTTTCCCCCTCATCCTATCACTACATGCCCTTGTTAAAAGTCCCTCCCCAGCTTTCCTGTAGGCTACGAGGTCTCCCTGAAGCCTCTTCTCCAGGGTGAACAATCAGCCCCAACTCTCTCAGCCTGTCCTCATAGGAGAGGTGTTTCAGCCCTCTGATCATCTTTGTGGCCCTCCTCTGGACTTGCTCCAAGAGCTCCACATTCTTCCTGTGTTGGGGGCTCCAGAACTGGGCACAGTACTCCAGGTGGAGTCTCATGAGAGCTGAGTAGAGGGGAAGAATCACTTCCCTTGACCTGCTGGCCACTTTTTAGTAAAGCAGATTGGAAAAAAAAAAAAAAAAAGAACCAGTGGGGTGATCTTCTATTCCTAAAAGTAGGGTTTTTTGTTTTCAAAATGTATTATTTTGTGGAAATGTGTCAGAATTTAAAGTGGGAAAATGAAAAATTATCTGTTGACCTCATTTCACTCTCATGATGTCAAGTTGTTTCATTTGTGCAAGTGAAAAATATTTCATTCTGGTTTCCTTATTTAGATCTGGAGTTTTCTATCACAACATTTGCCATATTATTTTTGTATTTCTACCTATATGCTCCATATTTACATATAAAAATTTATCCATATTTATTGCCTCAGTGTTTCAGAAGCACAGAATTTCTGGTTCTGCAGAGGCATTTCTCTCTTTTATTTTTGTTCTGATTTGAAAAGTTAGTTTGTTTTTAAAATCATGATCTTCCCCCACCCAGACCAGAGGTGTGGATTTTTGTGGCACCTCTGCTCCTAAAAGAGAAGAGTTCATTTTGCGTGTGCAGCAAAACCTTTTGAAACCAAGGGAGTGGTTGTGTTTTGAATCAGTCCCTTCTCAGAGCCCAGGTTTTGGGTCAGAGGACTTGTGACAGAGCAGTATTAGCCAGTTCCTCAATAATATATGTCTTCCTAATGCTTTCTGCAGTGACTCAGCTTTCTTTCAGCTACTTTTCATACCTTCATTAGGAATCCTTCTTTTCATCCCCCTGTGGTGCCACTCTTAGTTCCACCATGCAGTGAAGTCACAGTCCCCGTGGAAATGTGTGCCACAGACAGAGCAGCCTTCCAGAAATTTCCCAGTTACCTTGCTTACCTTTTCAGCACTGTTTCTGTCTTCTGAGGTAGAGAGGTGTGCCGTGCGTATGCTGACTTCCTAAGCTTGCTATGTTTTGCAAGTCTCTGCACCACAGACTTGTGTTTTGGGTTGTTGCTGGAAATGTAATTCTTAACAATGACTTCGGGAGGAATTAAACAGCAATCAGAAATCAACGGGTTTTAGGAAGTCACTGGCTGTGAATAGCAGTTCTTGCTTCCAAATCCCTCAACATCAGTCCACAATTAGGGAAAGAGCAGAAGAGATTTCAGAGACAGAGGAGGTTTTCTCAAGAGGGTATATGCATATGTGTATGTGCAGAGGGGGTGAATGCTAATTGTCCCCCCTCTGCTCATTGCATCTAAGCCAACCTGGCCAAGAAATCCAGTGGGATTTAAAGTAGGTGTAAACCAGAAAGGCAAGAGGAGCTGTGCCTTTCCCTGCTACTGCCTTATGTTTCCCACACACACACTAGGGCCTTGGGAGGTTGCTGCTGCATTGGTGGAGGGTGAGTGAAATGTGCATTCACAGCAGCAAAAACCAGTTTTGAAAAAATTTCCCAGGTGAATGTCAGTGTGCTGCTAATCAAATTGAGGGTTGATTGCAAAACTAAAAATGAAATAAATGCTTTGCATAATTTGGCAGACTGCTGCTGCGTGTGTATGTATGTGTTTATAGACTCCTCCTCAAGCACTGAGAATTGCATTAATCATGGAAGGAGAGGCACTCTATGTTCATATTCTTGATGCAGTTCCAGAGATGTTTTTTATGACCAGAGCTGGAATACAGACTGGATTAGAAGACATGGGAGGGACTGGGCCTTGTTCTCCAACTACTCTATTTGTGGACAAGATTTAAGGGCAGTTCAATGTATTTCACATGGCCTGAGAAATTTTAGGCCACATTCCATTTTTACTGTGTAAAAAGGGAAAGAGCTGTTTTATCTCAGCTTCTAGGAATGCCTAAATCAAATGTGTGTGCCTACTTTGGCAACAACAGCTATTGAAATAAAGCACATGAAATCCCAAATCCAGTTGCAACACCCAAAATTGTAGCCTTAATTCTTCTGAGAAGGCCCCACAAATTGCCAGCTCTCATCAATCATCAATCAGTGCCTCCAAAGCCAGGCTTATTTACATCAGCCCAGAGTCTGGTCCATGAAATAAATACATGTTCTTTCTCTCACTAAGACCTTGCAAATCCCCCAGCCCTACCTAAACCTACAGCAGCTTTCTTTCTAATTTACATTGGTTTGAGTTGGGCAAGTTAAGCAGAGGGACTGGCACAGAGTTGACCAGCACTCTGATGCCTTTCTGTTGCCTGCAAGTAGACGGAACTCACCCCCTTTCTCCTTACAAAGACTTTACAACACAAACATCTCCCTGGCAGTGCAGATGGGCCATCCCGGTCAATCCAGCCCTATTTAGGTCTGCGATACGAAACAAAACAACCACAGGTATTCTGACTAGCTCTAGATTAATCGTTGTCACAAGTTTTCTCAGAAAAGCCAAGCCAAATCTGTGCCATTTATACGGAGCATTGGTAGGGACTTGCTCCCCAATGCTATCAGCCTGCATGGGACTCATACTGGCACAGGCAGAGCCTCCTGTGAGTATGGGACAGGGTATGGTCACAGTGAAGTGGGCTGAGGAGCAGAGAAAAGACAGTCACCATTGTCCCCATAGGTTTTTGGAATGATCAGAGATTTTTGGGGTTGTGAGGAACATATATTCAAAGCGGCCATAGGCTGGCTTAGTTATGAAGGCAGATGAGGCTGAGGAGAGTGCTGGTGCCTTTCTGCAGAGGTGCTCCATGGCAGGAGCACTGTGCTGCTGGATGAGAAAGGTGAGGCCTCAGGGCTGCCTGAGAATGTGTAAGAGGGCACATTGAGTTGGTGCTTTCCACCTAGCTGCCATTCCCTCCTTGCTCAATCACCTCTGTTGTTCCCTGACCCAATCCTCAGCTCCAGGCAGTACTTTGTGTTGTTTCTTTTTTGCCCCTCATCAAGGTGTAAATAACCCTTCTCAACCCACGTGGATCTTCAGGGCTCTGATATGCTCCCACAGGGCTAAAAATTGTCTGCAGCAAAGCAGAATTTATCTGACTAAAATATTAGACTCCCTGAAATGCGTCGAATGGCTAGATCCTCACGGCCGGTATAAATCCTCATTTACAAGAGAGATCACAGCTATAACCAACATGTAAATCACAATGCTCCCTTCTGACTTGAAAATCTATGAATCTATGAAAATTGGCGTAATTGCATTGATTTCAGGAAGGCTGCTGTGATTTACGCCGGCTGGGGACGCGGCCTGCAGTACGCCCATCCTGTTAGAACAAATTAGAATTCTCTCTGTGGCACAGCAGTTCAGCTTCCAGGCAGGCTGGGTCAGGGGCAGTGTGCTGTGCCTGCCTTCAGCTCCTCTGGCTCTCTCAGGGCCCAGAGAAGAGCGGGGCTCTCAGCTCCCTCCTGAACACTAAGCCTGTACCTTTGCCTCCCTGTTAGGCAGAGTCTGAAAAATACTATTGCCCAGCAAAGTGGTACAGTTTAGAAATGTAGAAGTGGAATTGCTTTGATGAAGAGAAGCCTGTGGGAGGTTCCACAAGCGGGCTCAGGAAACGCTTTCACAGAATGCATCCTGCACTTCTGCCTATAGACCCCTCTGAAGTCCTTGGTTCCTTGGTGCCTGCTCCAAAGCACAGCAAAGGATGCATGCACAGTAAGCATCAAATCAGATTAACAGCCACTGAGTCTTTACTGTGTACCACGATCTTGCTTCCTGGCTCCTTCATAAACAGAGGCTGTTGCAAAATTAGGAGAGGGTGAACAAATAGCAAAGGAGAAATATGGAGAAGAATCCTAAACAAGGCATTTAGTTCTGCATGCAACTCATCAGAAAGCTCAAGATTGTTTACTATTAACCGGGTTTACATGGGATTGTGTTCAGGTGGAACAGCAATTCACCTTAAAGTCTCTGGAATAAGAATTGAAGTCTTTGCTCTCACATAGCATTTACTAAAGCCTTTCTTGATAGTAAAAGCCTTCTTTAAGGCTACACTTGCACTTATCTTACAATGGCTTGTTTTCCAGTGCTTACAATTTCCTGGAAAAAATATTCCTCTGTATTAAATTTTCAATGCCTTCTCTTTGCTCAGGCGTAAAATTTTGTTTTACAAAACATATTGATCAAGTTTCCAGAAAAAGTAGAAAATAAACTTTTACATTCTCAAGTCACATTTGAATTCTTTTGCATACAATTTAATCCTGATGAAATATGCAAGTTAAAATATGTAGTTTACCTAATCCTCACCAGGATTGGAGTCAAGGTCTGTTGATTTTGGACATGTTCAATGAACAGTTTTCACGGTGCTTAGAGTCATGAGAGTGTAAGTCACAACAAGTAACTATTGATAGGACTGTGAAAGCACAGAATGTGGCCAGTTATTCTTTTGACTACACATTTGTATCTCTGGGGATATTGATGTTGCTTTTGCATATTTTCATAATCCAGGCTTTGGAGGACTCTCAGGTTTGGATTTTCTTTTAACTTGTCTGGTTATGGTGCTATGATGGATGTTTAATTTCTCCACAGGTCTGAGCAAATGATACATCTCATTTTGGTGGCCAACCCCAAATTTCCAGCTTCTAGTGAATAAACAACAGAACCACAGTGTTTCAGCCAGCTCTGTTGCAACAACCACTGACAAAGCAGAGCCCGGAGATGGTATCAGGGGTATGAGTCTGCCACTAGTTTCGGTCATTAGCAAGTGAAAGAGAGGAAGGCACTAAACAAAAGGTGTGCACCTTCTCCCCCTTGCTTTCAAACCCTGATCTTTGGTGGAGAAGGGATATTTGGTCATCCCACCTCCTGGGTAGCCTGGGCTGCACCTTGTCTATCAGGGAGTCCCTCCCTCTGCTGTTCTGCTTTTCACCTCAGCCACCACATCAAAAGACAGGCCTGTGCTCTAAAATGTCCTGTAAAAAATCAACCTGCTTACATACTTTGCAGTCTCATCCTCTGTTATGTCGAAAGGAAAGTCAGCTTGGGCACATTTAATATGAAAACCAGCATTGATTGCAGGTTTTATTGGCACTTGCCACAGCTGGCTCCAACACAAGTTTCTGTGAGCTGGGTGTGGCCTTGAAAACTTCCATCCCACACACGCCAGACCTGTCCCGGCTTGCTTGAATGAGGAAAAGATCTCATACTTGATGTAAAAAAACATTTGTGGGAAGGATATCTTGACCTAGCTACAAACAGGAAGAGGGTACCTTCTTAGGCAATGCACTTTTCCGCCCTCCTTTCATCTCTAGCTGGTGTGCTTCCTCCCTACCTCATTGCCAGGGGAAACCCTTTTCCTTTGGCAAATGCTGCTCTGATGATGAAACTGTGTGGAGCATCCCTGCCTTGTCAGAAAATCTGGTTTTGTTGGCTTTTTTTCTGTCTGACTTGCCTGGGAGGCACTTGCCAGGGAGGGCAGTGGCTCAAATAATCTCCACATGTGTAAGTGAGAGGTGTGCCTGGCATCTGCAGCTGGCTACCTGATGAATGGCCATGCTGCTTGACTTTACTTTCTACCCTCCCAGGGCACTGGGTGCCTATCATATCTGGCATGCAAGTGGGGCAGGTGTCTGGATGCCTTATGACTTCCCTGGCCTGCTGGAGGAGGGTGGGCTGGTGCCTGGCACTGAAGCAGGTTGTTCTGTTTCTGCTTAGTGGATGTTTTTTTAAAGTGTGGAATGAAGAAAATATCGAAGCCAGCTGAGATTGTGTTGAGAGGAAATCCTCTGATCTTGCTAGATCTGCTCAGTGTTCAGCCTTTTATCAGGACATGAGCTCACTGCTGTTTCAGGCTAAAGGCAGAGCTTTGTATGGATGCTTTCCTTCTACTCTTGAAACTCTCAGTTTGACTTGAAGCTTGTGTCAGAAAGGGCCTGATCACAAAAAATGTTAATGCTTTTACCAGGAAAGTTATCAAGCACATGTGCGTCACTCTTCCAATAGATACAGGTGTGTAGAGTCAAGTCACAAATCTCTCTTTGAATCAGGTTATCAGGGCATCCATCTAGATACTAATTATCTTCTGCAGAAGATCCCCAATTTCTTTTATGTCACCGAGAGCTCTAGTTGCCTGGCAATACTAAGTAACATCCAAGTGTCTCAGAGGACTGGATGTAAACTGCAACATCGGCGCATTGTAAATGGAGGCAGGCATATTTCAAGATTTTTACAGAGGAAAAGATGCACAGAAAAGTTTAAACAGACAGCTGAAATGACTTCTTTTTATTCACATGGTATTTTATTCCTTGTGATAACCTACTTCCGTTTTTATGAAATAAACTCCAACAAATCCTCCCCCAGCCTTTGTCTGATGTCTTGTTTTTCTGTTGCTGATCTGCATGTCACACTCGTTTTGTTGCTGCCAAAACTGAGACAAGTGGACGTCTGACTAGGATATCCAGAGCCTTGTCATCATATGCAGGGCAGGGCTGAGGGACATGGCCCGAAGTATCAGCCTGCCTTGGTTCTGGCTGGGCCACCCCGAGGGGTGTCACAAGGCACCTGAGACATGTGAGCATGGGCTCACATGCTCTGCCACAGCGAGCAGAGCGTGGGCTGTGTGAGCTGATGAGCAGCTTACCAGCAGGGCCAAATGGCCACTTCTTCAACTTGTGACCATGTCTCTTTCCCCAAGGCAAGCTTGGCAATAGCTCATCCACAACAATCAGAAGACTCTTGGTGACAGATTTAGCCTCAGCTTCCAGAGCTAGCACACTGTGGCAACTCCTGCATAATGTCTTATACGCTGAAGAAGAGGCACTCGCCCCTCTCTGAGCATTTTCCATCAATATAGCCCCCTCCTCAGCAGTATGACTGCCTTTACCTGCCTTCCTAGGTCCTGTTTCCAGGCTGCACTACACAGCAAGGTCAGGTTCCTGGAAGACCTCAGTTCTGTTACAAAAAGACTCAGACTCCACCAGTCACAGCACTACTCAGGGCATTTAAGCCACAATTTATGGCTTGAATCCAGGCTCAGCAGCAGGCAGTCACACACGTTAGTGCCTGCCTTCAGTGGGGTTGCCCTCTGTTGCAGAAGCAAGAGAAAAATTCAGAAACAGCCAGCAGAGTGTTGGCTTTGTTTTGGTTTCTGTTCTGTTTGGTATTTCATCTCACTGTCAGGAGGGTATTTCTTTTTTTCATAACAGGCTTTGTCTTTATAATGCTTCTGAACAAAGGACAGCAGGAGAATGCTGTGTTTGCCAAGCAGCTGGGGAAATGCATGTTTCTGTCAGCTCACAGTTCCCTTCCTTCAGCAGTGATAGAAATGAGTTGTAATCAAGCAGTGGTCTCGAAGTTACCCCTGCTGAACTCCACGGTGAAGCCTGTTTGTTTGTATTGTAAATTCTAATTCAGCAATGACCAGTTCAAATTGTGCTTTTAAATGCAAAGGTACATAAAACGTTTGTGTCACTGACAGCTGACCTACCATTTAAGTGCTTTTCTGGATCAGATTGCTGTTCCTCGTAGCCTGGAGTAACAGCTTTCCAAAAGTTTGGGACAAAATTATCTCAAGCTGTTTTCTGGGATTATTGGGTTTCTTAACTGAAATTTTGCTTTTTCTCCTAAGAGACTTGAAGTGGTGCTTGTAGTAGGAAGAGGAGCTGCCATATCCCAGCCCATTCCAAGTGAAAAGAAGATCATGATGCCACATCTAGCTGTCCACCTAAAGGTTCACCATAGTGTGCATATCCCATGACCGGGTGAAAAATGCTTTGGCACCTGTTCATACTTCACATAATGGTACAGCTGATTCTGGGGAAGGACAAAACACTGTGTTCTGAATCAAGAAAAGCCTAACATAAAGATGTACTCCCTCTCTGTAACCCCTCTAACGCCACCGTAAGGGCTACTTTCCCTGCATTACTTTTTTTTTCCTTAATATCAGAGTGGCCCTCAAGAAGACATTGTGCTCCATGCCTCTGTGCAGCCCTTGGTAAAAACCAAGGAAAACTGAACATTGATGGCAATATAATTCAGTGTCCTTTCATTACACTTCAGTGTGTATACTAGGCTTGAACCAACCCTTTCAATGTGAGCATTATGTCATTCTTGTTCTTTCCTCTTGCAGTAACCTGAATCATGAATGCTGTTGATCAACAAGAAGATAATTTAAATATTAAGAGAAATGCAGGAGAGGCATACCAGATGGCTGGGGACTTAAGGATGAAGTACCTGCCATAGATTAAAGATCATAAAATTACTGTACTTTCCTAGTTTTAAGTAATTACTTTCCTTGTTTATTTTTTACCTTATAATTTAGCTCCTTTTTTATTTTACATATGCATCATATAAGTATCTAGTTCAACTTACCACAGTGTATTTGTCACATTATGAAAATCAGAGTTTTATCTTCACTGATTACAAGCAAAAAAATCTTCTAGAACAAGAAAAAAAAAAGCTAAACTTTTATTTCAGTGGTCTCTCACAGGCATATCTCTATGGGAATGCCACATGTTTTTTCTAGGTTGTGTTTAGTTCTCCATCTGGATTTCACCTCTATGGAAAGTGTTAAGTATACAATAAAAGTGGTGTGACTCGCCTTGGAATCAGTGAAGGTGTGCAAGATCAGCCACAAACTGGCTGATGTTCTGTATATCCTTCTGCATCTTATCTGACATTAATCTGTTAATCAGTTAATACTTTTGCTTGTAATCAAACTGTTGGATAAACAGTTACAGTGTTAAAAAAAAACAGATGGTGTAGTGGAGAAAGCAGCACTGTGCTGCTTTACCTGAAGTGTACCTGCTGCCTGTTGCAAACTTACTCAGTGCTTCCCCATTCCTTTTCCTGGCAAGTGAGCTGTCTTGTCTACAGAAAGTAAATACTGATTGCAAAATTCTCTAGTGCACAGACCTGTGGAAGTTTCACTGCCAAATGGGCACCTGGCTGCCATGTCTGAGACACCTTCTTGATCCTTAGCACTTTTAAAAACTTCTTGTTCTAAAGTGGACACTGTTTTTTTCTTTAGCCTCTCCTAGCACACTTTTCTGGAAATGAGAATATGTAGCTCAGATGATCCCAGGAATCATGCTCACCTCCTTTTCCTATGCCAGAATTTTGCAGTGGCATAAACTCTTTCTTTCTCAGAATCTACCCTCATGGTTCACTTTTAAAAAATATTAGAAATCAAATTACTGATTTATCAGTCCTGTTTCCTGCCACACTTTTCTTTACCATTCTCAAGTGCTTGTTGGGTTAAGATCAGTTTACAGAAGCTAAAAGTACAGCTTTATACCCACCAGATAAATAGTAAAATTATTTTTTTCCAAATTATGTCTTTTAAATAGTTCTCCATTTTTCTAGAATTTTATTTTTTTCCCACTGTCATGATGACAACATCAGAACTTTCATGGATGTAAATTTGCCCAGGGAAGGAGAAAATATGACTTTGCAGAAGCTGCTTCTATACTGCCCCATGCATCGTACTATCATTTCTGCTTTTACCATGCTGGGCATGAAACACCCCTCACTTAGAATATTAGAGATTTAAAGTCACTTAGTGTTGGTGTGAATGACTATGTAAATTGCAAGAGGCAGAGAATCTGATTTTGTGCCTATAAATTTTATCAAGCCAGCTGCTTGTCAAATTTCATTTTTGCTTTACTTAATCATTAGATATTACTGAAAGTTGTACATTCTGCTGTTAGTTCTTCTGGTATAAATCTGGAATAAGAGCCTAATTTTTATCTCCTTCAGTCTGATATCAGTGGAAATCAGTTCCAGTTAAATTTGCTTTAGATTGAAGCTAAATTCGTAGCATAAACTGGTCTTTGTGGTTTTTAAAACAGATGCAAGGAAATGCCTACAGTAAAATGTAGCATGTAAAAAAAAAAAAAAAAAAAAGCTAGGCCAGCTGATTTCATATCAGTCTTTACTTCTGTGTGCTATACTCTATTCTACTACACACCTTTGAGCATTAGATGCTCAAATGACTGGGTGAGCTAGCTATAGTTAAAAAAATGAGTCAGCCATCAGGTTTACAGGGAGAGGTAAAACTGCTAATTGTTGTAATAGTACCTGAAGCAAAGGAGTGGCTAAGTTAGCAAATATCTACCACTGAAACGGTGATCAGCTTCCACCTTATGTTTTGGAGAAGCTCTTCACGTTTTATGTAATCCCTTCTGCAGCCTTTTCCTGCAAATTATTCTGGGAACAGAGTGAGTAGAAGAGGTGCTTGAGATCCAACACAAGAGCCCAAGTGAGGAGTTGCAAGCACTGGGGGCAGGAGTGGCTGTGGGAAACATGGGAGCCGGACTGGTTGTATATAAACTGAACTGAAGCCCTGGTTCTTACAAGAAGGTACTTTGTGTAAAAGGGGAGGCATAAGTGATCATCAGCCTTAGAACAGACCCATATTGTGCACACATGGGGCAATGCTAGGAACTTTTAGCTAAAGAGATGCAATGCAACCACGGGTGAGGGAATTTATCCAAACCGATGCCATTTGGCTTCTTAGCAGTTCCCATGTAAAAAATGTTCAGAAAAGGACATCTAGCTAAAGGGTGTTAGCTCTCCAATTACCCTTGCCTAGTATAATGACTCCCAGAGGCCTATTCTCTGCTGCTATAAATTAGAATAACCCTTAAGGTTGACTAATTTGTCCATGTCCCTTACTAGGGATGAGGTGATAGGCAGGAGGTGTAGAGCTGCCTTCTCCCTTCATAGCCTCAGGGCTCTCTTATCCACCTCAGCTCAGCCACCAGTTGGGGGATCAGCTATAATCCTGGCTTCCTGCTAACAGTAGGAAAAAGCCACCCAGGCAGGATGTCACACAGAACAAACTAAATCTCTGCAGAGTTGTACCACCGTTCTCTGCTGCAGAAAGCCTGCACAGCCAGGCACTACCCTCAGCATGCTGCTGCCTCCCTTCCCCTCACACTGCCAGACCTGCACCTTTACAGGCATGCTCACTCAGGGTGAAGGCTGCAGGGCTCTCTGGAGCCATGCAGTGAAGCATCCTTTGCTCTGCCCACAGGTATTGCTAGCTGGGCCCTGTGAGCAGGCAGCAGAGATGAGGCAAGTACTTGGCTGAGTAGGGCCAGGCTGCTGGTGGCTTGGTACAGATGCATTGGGACACCACTGATCACATTGCATTCACAACCAGCACATGCTGTGAGGCTCTGAGGAGGCCAAGCAAGCATTTCCAGTCCTCTGGCTAGAGTCATGTAGCCCAATAGGTGCTTGCATAGGCAGCAAGCATGGATTGTCTCTTTTCTGTGGCTCAGGAGAATTTTTTTTTTTCTCTTTGGTTACTTATGAGCCTTCTTCAGCTTCCCAGAAACTGCACTTTCAGCATGTAGAAATGCTCCTAGGAGACCAAGGAGCTAATGATGTGCTGATCTGCGTGTATAATTTAAAGGAAAGGGAAACCTTCACCTGAAAGGAACTGTTTTGTTCTGCTGTAATTGCTGTTTTTTGATTGACCCTTTCTGGTGACAAACCTGATGCGCTGCTGCTGTACTTTCAAGGCCAGACAGCAAAGGTAATTTTCATCCTGGATATGGTAATTTGATAAAGTGCTAGAGATGAACATACAAAGCAGTGATATTACCCCAGATTAACTGTTCCATTAGAGTGGCAGCTCAGATTTAAAAGATGTTCCAGAGGAGCTTCTGTGTTCCCACCAGTGGCTAATGAAAGTTGGCACATCTGTTTTTACAGTGTAGGGCTGGGAACAAAGGTGTCCACATCAGGTTTCATGTAAGCACCTTACTCCTCACCTCATTAAGCTGTGTTTAGCTATAGCTGAAGACCCTTGGGGTTCCCTGTCCTGTCCTTTGCACCCTCCCAGCAGCCTGGGGAACTGATTCCCCTGAGGAGTAACCTTGGGAGAGTAGAGGCTGGCTTGCTTTTTTTTCAGCCATGTCATTTCCCTGATCCAGAAGCAAATATTTGTCCCAGCAGATGGGTGATATGAAAAAGGAACGAGTGGGGAAGTGAAGAGACCAAATCTACTAAGCCAGCACTGCCACCAAATAAACACGCCTTGCATTGCAGCTGCTGGAAGCTATTCTGTCGGTGTTTCCTCTATGGAAAGGTGCTTTTCATAGGATGACAAGGGAGCATGAGCTGAGCTTAGGAAATCAGAAGCAAATTTATTTCTATTAAATCTAAAAGAAGCCAGATATTTTTTGTTGAAGTTTATCCAGCCAAACCACTGTCAGTTACCCCATTTACCTTTGAATTATCTCCTCTGAGTTCACTGCAGTACTTTGAGTTTACTCTGGAGCAGATGGGAGCAAAATTGAGCTATGGCAGCTCATTTCCCTGGGGTTTTCTGAAGAAAGTGGATCCCTGACATGGGGTTCCTTGTATGTTACCTCCTGGCTTATGCAGAAGGTTGAACAGAGGCCTCTAACTGCACCCAGATGCTTGCAGAGGGGGTGACAGTCACCGACTGAAAGGGCAGAGTCATGGAAGGCAGGAAGGCTGTGTGAAGGACAAAGAGACTGACACCCCTTTCACTGAGGCAAGTGTTTATCAAGAGACTTTAAAGTGTTGTTATTATTATTACTGTAGTGCAAACTAAGCAAACAGTGAGAAGAATCAGGCCAAAGTTCACATAAGCCTGTCTTATTGTGCGTCCACCTTATAGGACTACTCTTTGCACAGCATGTAATAAACGCTGCAAAGTTATTTGTTATGGTCATCGCTGCAGAATACCAATTCTAACAGAATTGGTCAGACCATCTCTCCCCACACATCCCACATACTTTTTACAGAGCATGCAGGCACTGCAGGTAGTCAGCTGTCAGGGGGAACTGACTGACCACACCAGGATCAATTTTGTTATCTGAGCTTTATCCCTGAAAACAAGCCTTTTTTTTTTTTTTTTTTTTTTTTTTTTTACAATTTCCTTGGCCTATTTCCTTCTGTTTCAACATCAAAGAAATTAGGAAGCCCTATCCCTCATGCTGACTTCACCAGAACTGAACAGTCTGTAGAACAAGTCCTATGAGGAGAGGGAATTGGGAATGTTTAGTTTGGAGAAGAGGAAGCTGAGACGAAACCTTATTGCTCTCTATAACTACCTGAAAGGAGGCTGTCATGAGGTGAGTGTTGGCCTCTTCTCTCCAGTAAATAACAACAGGACTAGATGAAATGGCCTGAAGTTGCACCAGGGGAGGTTTAGACTACATATTAGGAAGAATTTCTTTACCAAAAGAGTAGTCAGGCACTGGAACAAGCTGCCCAGGGAGGTGGGGGAATCACCATCGCTGGAGGTGGTCAAAAACCAGGTAGATGAGGCACTTCAGGACATGCTCCAGTGGGCATGGTGATATAGATACGTATTTTTTATTTATTTTATTGAGGAGGGGGTGATGATGATTGGATGTAATGACCTTAGAGGTCTTTTCCAACCATGACAACACATGGCTCTGTGATTCTGTGTGATTCTGTATTCAGCTGCACTTGGTTCAGTCTTTGTCCACAACCTCAACAAGTTTTGGTCAGGTTTCACAGTAGGAAAGCAGTCTGCTCCTGTCTCTGAATGTGTATAATTGCACAGGGGAATGTGATGAATTAGAATATTTTTATTCTTCCATACATCTTCTGAAATCCCACCAGACCATCTGTATGGTTGGTAAAACTCTCCCATAATTCTAAGTGTTGAGGCCCATCCCAGATCCTATCTCTTGTTAAAGGATTGAAGAGCATGCCAGTATTTCTCCACCAAAGGTTCCCCAAAATCCTATGAAGAAAGACTTTGTTCTTCTCACTCTCACTGGCTGGGAACCAGTGGTGAAGCTAAAACCCCCAACTCCAAGCGGTTTGGTCCAATCCTCATCACCATTTCTCCCTGGCTTGGATCTGCCACCACCTTTCCCAACCCTGACTCCATTCAGCCCTGCCTTGGGCATCTCTAGCCTGGATTCACTGGTGCTTCTTATTCCTGGAGAGTGCTGCAAAGCAGGGATGATCTACAGAAGAAGCCAGCAGAGGCAGGACATATTATGTGTACCTGAGCTGCATGCTGTGCAGGGTTATCACTCTATGACATTTTTCCTTATTTTATTTCTTGAGATTCAAAGTGGAAAATTGAGACAAGTGATCCTCCAAATTTCTACCAATTCATAGAGTCTCAGTTGGTGCCCATGACCAGAATGTTTTTGTACTAAATTCTAGCCAAGGGCCTGGCCCCATGTTCCTTAAACAGAAACAACATAGAAAATAAATGTCCTCTCCTTAGATGTAAGAGGATGTCAGTGATAATGTTGTTTAATTCTTTTGCCAAATGTCTTGCCAAGGAATTCAGTGCTGGATAATGCCAAATAAAACCATCCCCACCCTGAAGGGCAGACAGCTCAGGAGATAGAAATACCACAGACTGGTTTTGCCAGGGAATAAGTAGGTGAGCATGGTTTCATGTTTAGCACTTTTACTGGTGATAAAGAGCAGGACAGATTCAGAAATGTGTAAGACTGTGAGATATTTTTATCCCAGTTGGTCCCGTGAAAAAAAAACCAAAAAATTGGTGGTTATTTTCCAGATAATTCCATTTAATGCATATGTACTGCAAATTGACTGCCTAATTCATTACTCATGTGTAATGTGGATACATTGAAAATTTAAAAATTGCCTCTTGAATCAGCAAAATTACATCCAAGTTAGCATGAGGCAGGGCTGGCATAGTTTGCTCTGTTTAAAAAGCATCAAACTTATTTCTATCGGCAAACCCCACACACACCAGGACTGCCTTTCCCCTGTTTACAGTCTTAAAAACTGTATCAAGACTAATCTCATCAAAATGCTAATCAGAATGACTCCTGATAAGGGGCTGACCGGTAATGCAAATTGCTATCAAACACAAGAACTGAAGAATTCCGGGAAAACCTGAATACAACGGGAAGACCCGCAGCTAGCAATTTGCAACCTCTGGCAATAATTGATGAGAAGAAGGAACTTTTCACCATAAAAATTCAGAGGAAAAAGCAGCGAAGAGCAGAAGCGGAAAGAAGTGGAAAGCGGGGAGGAATAGCGAGCACCAGCGAGCAGGAACAGCGACAGCGCTGGCGGGGCGGTGCGAGGCGGCGATTTCTCCGGAGGATGAAAAACCCATAAACTGCTTCCTTTCTTCCCTTTTCTTTTCTTAATAGCCCTTTCCCCGGGGTGATTCATTTGTTTAAAAACCTGTTTTCCCCGTGTTTTTTTCCCACTTAGTAAATGCTGTGTGAGACTAACGACTTCAATTCTTATTCCAGAGACTTTAAGGTGAATTGCTGTTCCACCTGAACACAATCCCGTGTAAACCCGGTTAATAGTAAGCAATCTTGAGCTTTCTGATGGGTTGCATGCAGAACTAAATGCCTTGTTTAGGATTCTTCTCCATATTTCTCCTTTGCTATTTGTTCACCCTCTTCTAATTTTGCAACAGCCTCTGTTTATGCAGCAGCCAGAAAGCGAGATCCCTTCATGGTACACAGTAAAGACTCAGCGGCTGTTAATCTGATTTGATGCTTACTGTGCATGCATCCTTTGCTGTGCTTTGGAACAGGCACCAAGGAACCAAGGACTTCAGAGGGGTCTATAGGCAAAAGTGCAGGATGCATTCTGCGAAAGAGTTTGCTGAGCCTGTTGTGGAACCTCCCACAGGCTTCTCTTGGCTCCTTTCATCATGGTGTTATTTTCTATGAAATAAAAAATTGTAATTTGTTTAAACCATAAAGCTGGCTACTTCTGCATTTTGTAGGACGTATATGCACAATGGATAATATTTCCTCACAAACACAATATAAAATAATAATAGTTACAGACCCCGACCCTCATGTAACAAAACTCACACGGTTAAACTGCATTTTCTAATTCAATCAGAGTATCTGGCAGCAAAGAGTCACTGGACAACTTAAATACTCTTCTTTAAAGGCCAGAGGTTGTTGACCAAGGTAAGGTTTACCTTCCTTTTCTGGCTACATGAAGCCTATATTTCTAGCCATACTTTAAGGAAAATCTTGACTACAAGGATAAGGGAAGTAGAAGCACCCTTATATTGGTGGTATAGCTATATATACCTGCACAGGCAAGTGAGATACGTATACAATAGCAGAATTCACATGCACTCATGAGTAATTCTAGGCTGTGATTCTCTCAGTTATTGATTCCTGCTCTGCAAAGTTTCCAAGCTTGTGCCCAGATTTATAAATGCTTTTATAAACCATGCCTGCTTCCTGCACAGAAGTCAAACAGCCTTCACATTGCCCTGGAGGTGATGTATATCTTTAGCTGCAGGCTTTTGCCAAGTTGTCTACATGACTCTTTACATAATATTTACAACATACATTTTCTCAAAAAAAAAAAAAAAATTACATTTGGTTATTTATACAGAAGTGTTAATGTGTCACAATTCACAATTGTGCTAATCATGGTAAAGGAAGGGGTTAAAAATTACATAGAAGGTTCTGTATTTAGAGGTTAAGCACATCCATGGCTACAGTCAACTAACGATGAGATTGAAGACTGAGAATTTTTGTATTTTCAAAAGCCTTCCAGTCCACCTCCACTCACAACACCCTAATACATTAACACACCTTTATGTTTTAGAACATGAAGTGTGAAATTCTCACATACCAGTTTCTCAGGCTTGTGTTCCTTATCTGCCCTTACAGCACTCAGGCATTCATGGGATTTTACAATGAATACAGGGTCAGGCTCTGCTACAAGTTTCTAAGTCTGTTAGGGAAACACATGAAGAAGCAGATATTACATGTGTAAATTTTTACTTTCATCTCCAGGTGGGTATGAATAGTTGGTCATTAGCTGGGAATGACATAAAAGCTGGCATCCCTGATAAGACCCCAGTTCCTTCAGGGGTGCTGGAAGGCTGCAATCCTATTAGTCAGATGCTGTAAAAGTTGTTCTTTTAATTACCTTGGAGTCAAGATAACTCTTCCCTTTCTGAGCTACTAGAAATTACAGGTACATGTCCAAGAGAAACAGTTGCTTCCCCATCTCTTTGTGCTTCTAGTGCAACCCCAGCTATAATTCTGAGGCACAAGTACACGCTCTACCACGTGGCTTTCATCTAGGCAAAAACTTCCCTGCTAGCAAGCAAAAAACCAAACCCTACTGCATATACCTATGATGTAATTAAAAGATTCTTAGTCAGGGTGCCAGAGGCATATAAACATTGGCAGCATTGCTGCTTTTGCAATCCACAGTGGCAAAAGGATTGCTGCTAGTTTACAAAACATAGAAGCTGACACGCTCCTTTTGGTTGTCTGCCAGCATGCTGTCCTGAGATCCCCTCTCACAGTCTTTTTTGACTTTCACACAATCAAATTGTCGTACAGACATGTCCCCTGAATATCCCCAGGTCCCCTGCTCTGGGTAATCAGGTGTCAGTGGTGGCAAGTGTGAGGCTGAGGGTGGGATGTGACTGAAGTCATGTGTACCATGAATTGTGAAGGATGATGACAAAAAGGTAGGAGACGGGTCAAGTTGGAATGATGTTTGTTGGGTACTATAGAAAAAGGTTTATATTTTATGCTGTACTTAAATATGATCTTAATTAACATTTGAACTTCTAACTTTTGTGCCATTTTTTGGAAATGACTACAATAATAAATTAATCTTTTTTAATATGGGTTTATAATGCACATCAATTTTCTCTTTTGCATTCAATGAGGACCCAGTGGTTATACCAAACTTCAAAGGGGATTTCATATTCTGCAAAACACTTCATATGTCTCTGTATCAAAGTCTGATTTTTTTTTTCCAGAGCTGTACAAGCTCACACTACCTACCAAGTCTGTTTGTCCACATCACTTTCATGTGTTTCTGAATTGCTAATGAAGGCTACATGGGCCTCAAATATTGCAAAGGGTTCCCTTTGACTGTGTTTGCACAACCTGAACTAATACTCCCCTAGAAATCCAAAAATGCTTTGTCTCTTTTTCCCATCGCTTACAAAGAAAATTTTCCTTGGTAGTGAGGGTGGGAGCCAAGAGGCCCAGAAACTGCAAGGACCAAAGGTTATTGCTTTTGCTTTGCAAATTATTTATAGGGAAACAGAGAGGATGCAGAGTCTAGGGAGATACTTGCAGCTGAAATTCCTACTTTTGCTTTGCTAGAGCTGAGCTTCAAGTCTTCTTGTAAAATATTGAGCATTCGCTTAGGAAGGCTTGGACACTGTTGTTTATAATGTTATACTCCAGAACTTCAGTAGCTGGCTGGAAAACTGCTGAAATCCCCAAACGTGCAACTTTACTTACTAACCACTTGTATTGTTGTGACTGTGATGCAGTCATACTTTTTCTCACCTTCCCTTTCTACTTATTAGGCTTAGTTGTATATATCTAGGAAACAACTACTCCTACAAAGGAGGTCTTCTCTGATATACTTAGTGTATCAAGTTATATGTTCTAAGGTACCTAAGTTTAAAGCAGATTACCTGAAGGTGCCTACCTCATCTTCTATGTCAAAATTTTTTTTACTACAGTATTCTGCAAGTGGCCAAAGCTGTCTTGATCACGGGATGCTATATGAGACACCTGGCCTGGTGGTGGCAGGTGGGATGCACCTGTCCCAGAGGGGGAAGAGGCTTTTGGGGCAGGACTTGGCAGGGCTCATTGAGAGAGCTTTAAACTAGATGTGAAGGGGGAAGGGGAGAAAACTGGGTCTGTTAGGGACAAACACAAGAAGGACGAACCGGGGCCCGAAGGCAGGTGGTCTAGGGAGGATTTAGTCCCACCAGTGTGCTCTGTTTGTTTCCTGAAATGTCTGTATGCTAATGCACGCAGCATGGGGAATAAGCAAGAAGAGTTAGAGGTCAGTGTACGGGCTAAGGGTTATGATCTGGTAGCAATAACAGAGACATGGTGGGATAGGTCACATGACTGGAATGTGGCCATGGATGGTTATGTGCTTTTCCGGAAAGATAGGGCGGGGAAGAGAGGTGGTGGAGTTGCTCTTTATGTGAGAGAGCAACTAGAATGTGTTGAGTTTTGTGCAGGGGCTGATGAGGGGCAAGTTGAAAGTCTGTGGGTAAGAATTAAGGGGCAGGCTGGTGTGGGCGATACAGTTGTGGGGGTCTACTACAGACCTCCTGATCAAGGCGAGGAGGTTGATGAGGCCTTCTACAGGCAGCTGAAAGCAGCCTCGCAACTTCAGTCCCTAGTCCTCATGGGAGATTTTAACTACCCCGATATCTGCTGGTTGACTCACACAGCCAGCTTTTCACAGTCTAGGAGGTTCCTCCAGTGCATTGATGATAACTTCTTAATGCAAATGGTGGACAAGCCGACTAGAAGAGGAGCGCTGCTGGATCTTGTACTAACCAACAAGGAGGGCCTTGTTGAAGCAGTGGCGGTCAATGGCAGCCTTGGCTGCAGTGATCATGAGATGGTAGAGTTCAGGATCCTGTGTGGAAGGAACAGAATACCCAGTAGGACCAGAACCCTGGACTTCCACAGGGCAAACTTTGGCCTCCTCAATCGACTGTTAAGAGAAATCCCATGGGACAAGGTGTTAGAAGATAAAGGGGCTCAAGATAGCTGGTCAATATTCAAGAACCACTATTTGCAAGCACAGGATCAGAGCATCCCTATGGTTAGGAAATCTAGTAAGGGAGCTAGGAGACCAGCATGGTTAAAAAAGGAACTGCTGGGAAAACTTAAGTGGAAAAGGAAAATCTACAGATCATGGAAGGGGGGGCTGGTCACTTGGGAGGAATATAGGACTGTTGTCAGAGGATGTAGGGAGGCAATTAGGAAAGCTAAGGCCTCCTTGGAACTTAACCTTGCAAGTAGGGTTAAGGATAATAGAAAGGGCTTTTTCAAATACATAGCCAGCAAAACTAACACTAGAGGCAATATTGGCCCACTAAGGAATGAGCTGGGAGCCCTGGTGACAGAGGATATAAAGAAGGCAGAGGTGCTGAACGCCTTCTTTGCCTCTGTCTTTACTCCTGCAGGGTTTCCGCATGAGCCCCAGATTCATTTAACCCCAGAAGTAGTCAAGATAGATGAAGAGTTTGACATAGTAGATGAGGATTGGGTTAGGGATCAGCTGAGTAATCTGGACATCCATAAGTCGATGGGTCCAGATGGAATGCATCCAAGGGTGCTGAGGGAGCTGGCGGAGGTCATTGCTAGGCCACTCTCCATCATCTTCAATAAGTCATGGGTAACAGGAGAGGTGCCTGAGGACTGGAGGATAGCAAATGTCACTCCAGTCTACAAGAAGGGCAAGAAGGAGGACCCGGGTAACTATAGACCGGTCAGCCTCACCTCCATCCCTGGAAAGGTGATGGAACAACTTGTTCTTGTCGCTATCTCCAGGCATATTAAGGACATGGGGGTCATCAAGAGCAGTCAGCATGGTTTTATCAAGGGTAAATCATGTTTGACTAACCTCATAGCCTTCTATGAGGAAATTACTAGGTGGATAGATGATGGAAGAGCGGTAGATGTGGTTTATCTTGATTTCAGTAAAGCATTTGACACCGTCTCTCACAGCATCCTTGTAGATAAGTTGATCAAGTATGGGTTTGGTGATCAGGTAGTGAGGTGGGTCAGGAACTGGTTGAAAGGAAGGAGTCAGAGAGTTGTAGTCAATGGGGCAGAATCTGGTTGGAGGGGCGTGACTAGTGGAGTCCCTCAGGGGTCGGTACTGGGACCGGTGTTGTTCAATATATTCATCAACGACTTGGATGAGGGTATAGAATGTACCCTCAGCAAGTTTGCTGATGACACTAAGCTGGGAGGAGTGGCTGACACACCAGAAGGCTGTGCTGCCATTCAGAGAGACTTAGACAGGCTGGAGAGTTGGGCAGGGAGGAACAAGATGAAATTCAACAAGGGGAAGTGTAGAGTTTTGCATTTGGGGAAGAACAACACGATGTCCCAGTATAGGTTGGGGGCTGACCTGCTGGAGAGCAGTGTAGGTGAAAGAGACCTGGGGGTCCTGGTAGACAAGAGGATGACCATGAGCCAGCAATGTGCCCTTGTGGCCAAGAAGGCCAATGGCATCCTGGGGTGCATTAGAAAGGGTGTGGTTAGTAGGTCAAGAGAGGTTCTCCTCCCCCTCTATTCTGCATTGGTGAGGCCGCACCTGGAGTATTGTGTCCAGTTCTGGGCCCCTCAGTTCAAGAAGGACAGGGAAGTGCTTGAAAGAGTCCAGCGCAGAGCTACTAAGATGATTAAGGGAGTGGAGCATCTCCCTTATGAGGAAAGGCTGAGGGAGCTGGGTCTCTTTAGTTTGGAGAAAAGGAGACTGAGGGGTGACCTCATCAATGTTTTCAAATATGTAAGGGGTGAGTGTCAGGGAGATGGAGCTAGGCTTTTCTCTATGGTGACCAGTGATAGGACAAGGGGTAATGGGTGTAAGTTGGAGCATAGGAGGTTCAAGTTGAATATCAGAAAGAATTTTTTTACTGTAAGGGTGACAGAGCCCTGGAACAGGCTGCCCAGGGGGGTTGTGGAGTCTCCTTCACTGGAGACATTCAAAACCCACCTGGACACGTTCCTAGGCGATGTACTCTAGGTGGCCCTGCTCTGGCAGGGGGGGTTGGACTAGATGATCTTTCGAGGTCCCTTCCAACCCCTAGGATTCTATGATTCTATGATTCTATGAAAGCTGTCCATCTCTCATGCTCACAGACACCTCTGTCCTGACAAAGCTGAGCAGACTAACACCCAATCTTTAATCCAGCAACTACGAACTCAGTCTGAGAGATCTATGCTTCTAAGTGTTGTCATGGCACATCTGCCATGTAGGATCCAAATAGAGTGGAGTGGAAGCCTTATTTTTCTTTTAAAACTTGGCAGAGGAAGGTGGCAGGGGCAGGTGCCTTCTGTACAGTAGTGTGCTCGTTCAGTAGCCTACCCTTCATTCACAAGGCTCTGTCAAAGTGACCCAAATTCACATCTTCCCCAACAGTAACCAAACCAAGTCAAAAGCCAGTCTGGGCAGGAAAGGGCACCTTAGCATAGCTGTCAGCTTCTAAGAACAGGCTTAGTTGTACCATGCTCTAAATTGTAACAGCTGGGACAGGGAATCCCGAGATCCCTTTATGGCAGTTTCTGGGGCAACTGGTGCTGTCATTGCCTTGGTCACTTACCATGTCCCTGAGCTATGACAAAGTGACAAAGCAGTCCAAGATGGCACAGACCACAGTGCTGAATCCCTAACCAAGATCCTGATCCCTAGCCAAGAGCTTGATCCTTTCTTCATACCAACATCAGTTTAGGGTAATACAGTCAAAACAGTACAAAGCAGAGGGAATTCTAGTCCACCAAATGTATTAAGGATGCTTCAGTTATTATCTAAATAAAGCATTGTACCATCAGAATTAAAATCATATATATATATAAATATGTCCCTGTATGCTTTTCTTCCTTTCTGCAGCCCTTTTTTTATGTTTTTTCTGAAAGAAGAGTAATTAATAGAATGGGTAGCATGTGTTTGTTGCTACATGGTTATATACAAAGTGCCAGAGCCCTGTAATAAATTATTTATCTGAAACATTACATATCCATACAACTAACTGTTAAGGATTTTCCATACACAGATGGGAGCTGCAGAAGAGCAGATCTGTGGGGTCTGAATCTCATGCAGCACAAAAGGAACCCTTTCATGTTACATGAAAACACCCTGCAGTGTTTGAAATTAATTCCTTTGGATCAGTGGGAATCAATTTTGGTCAAATTGCCTTCAATCAAATGACTAATGGTTTTGTTAAAAATCTCATTGTCAGTTTTGAAGAGAGATGTTGATCTGGATAAGCTGCGCTGAGCTTCCCTTTGCTCCCTCACCACTCATGGCTTGAGAAAACTCTTCAGAAAAAGTACCCCATGCAGCATATTATGATGTCTCATATGAAATCATCATGAGATCTCATGATTAGCACATCTCATTCATAGACCTATCCAATCTCATTTGAAATTGCATGCAAATCTTTAGCTAAATATAATCCATATTTCATATTGTTTTATTATTTTCTTCCTCTATACCTGTTCCCAGAGTGTTTTCAATAAGACCATATTATTCATTCCTCTATCATGAATATGCATTTTGTTCAGGTTTACACTCTGGGATCTGGAATGGGCAAAGCTGGTGGGGTTTCTTTTGAAATCCAGTTTATCAGGGGAGTTGTGGTTCCTTAATTCTCTAAAACTGAATATCAGTCCAATTCCACTTTTCTTTATCTGATTAGATTTTGGTGCGGCATTAGATTTAAGAAATGCTATTGTGCAGTGTGGCATCTGAGATTTAAAGAAATAATTCTGTTCAGTTTTGATAAACATTATTTGCCCTTTGTGTGTAGATCTTCTATGAGATCCACCAGGTTTTGCCTCAAATAGTAAGGAAAGGACAACAGCCAACAGCCAGGTGATGCTCCAGACTGAATTTTCCATTATGTCTTGGAGTATGCTGGTGGCTTCATTGTTTTGTTGCTGGGCTGCTGTGGAAAATCTCCATAGTTTTGTTCCTTGGTGGCCTCTAAATTCTGACCATGATGCTCAGGGAAGCCAAATTGTGTGATCAGGGGTTTATACTAGACCTGGTGCTTTAAGGGCTCCATAAAGTGGTAACTGTCCTGATTGCAGTGCACCATAGCATTTTTTTAGCTCACCAACCTGCTATGTTAGCCTTTGCAGGACATGATAAGCTGTGCTGCTGCACAATGTACAACACACACACACAAATGTAAGAAAGACTGGTTTATTCTTAAGCAGGGTAGCTATAAGGAATACAGAGGGTGATGTAGCGAGATTTGCAGCATTGTAACTGACTGAAAAAGAAGCAGACAAGGGAGAATCTGGCCCTTGATCTTCCATGTAATACTTTGTGAGCCTAGACTTAGTACCACCATTAACTTTATATTGCACATGTGGCTGTAGTGTATGTAGGTGTTTACTGCACTTTTAAATCTGCCTTCTCCAGGGTAGCATGGCAGTAGGAACCATAAGATGTTCAGATGCATCTCTTGGGGAGATTTTTCCAAATGTTGGGGGAGTGGACATAAAGTTTATTTGAAGTTTGATTGTCTTCCTTCCTTGGGTTGAAGATAATAATCCTAGACAATGTTTCCAAACAGCCCTGAAACAGATCCAGACTTGCAAGTAATACAGAGATGGAGAAAGATTTGGAAACAGAAATGTCAAGAGATTTTTTTTTTTTTTATCAGTGTGGCAAACTCTTTTTGAACTGATATATTTTGATTTACCTTATCAGAGTTTTAAATAGCATAGTGATAACAAGCTCATCGCATAGACATTTTCAAGATTAATAAGTTATCTTAAAACTTCCTGTATTATCTCTACACTTCAGTTCACCAGGCTTGCTGCATTATTTTTTAGAAAGGCTTTAGTAGCTTTCAGGGAGGTTGCTTAAAAATTCAGAGCATGCCATGATGAAGGCTAGTTTTCTGCAACGATTTTGAAGTGACCAAATCACCTACTGACTTGCATTACAGTACACAGTTCATGACATACTATCCTCATGAATCACTAAAATTTCTCTTTACAGCCATGCCCAAGGCTTTCCTCCTGCCTACCCTCACACCCCTTTTTGTGCCTCTCAACAAGAGCTGCTTTTATCACCCTGATGCACGGAAGACTAATGAATGTTTTTCCAGTATTTGGGGACTGGTGGTTTTTCTTGCTTAAGCTCATTTACAGGAATCCTTTGAGACTGCAGGAATCCTAAGATCCTTCTGTCAGAGGGGTAAAAGTGAAGTAGGCCAAGATCATAATTTGCTATGCTAACACCTCCTTCACCCTCTTCTCCTGTTATTGTTTGTGTTTGTGTTTTGTCTCTGAACTGTAAGATTCTCTAGGGAAAAGACAGGTTCCTTCTGTCAGTTCATTTGGTGTCTACCAGGTCAGGGCCATAGTCTTAGGGATATTTGTGGCAGAGTATCTTGGTCTTTGCGGGAATCCTAAGGGATGTAGTTAATTGTCTGAGGGTATTTTAGAGGCTGTGGTAGACACAGGTGGTGCGCTAAATTCCCACATAACAGAGGACTGGAGAAGCAGAGGACATTGCAGCACTTTCTCCTTTTTCTCAACACCCACTTTAGCTTAGTTCTTAGTAAAAAAGCTATCTTGAGGGTAAAGGTCCACAGCCCCTATCTGTAGTGCTCTTGGGAAAGGGGTAGCTTTTTTTTTCCTTGATGGATATCCAAGACAAATGAAGATGCCAAAGATTTTCTTTGGGATGGTCAAGATTCTCTGGCCAAACTGGGCTGTATAGTTACCCAATCTAAAGCAAATAAAGCTCCTCCTGTGTAGATTATGTCTTCTAATTATGTTATCTAAACACAGCAGAATGAGTTTAATACAAATGTCTACCACATGGAAGAATTGATAATGTTTTCTTTCTTCTCTGTCTTGGTTTCTGATGCATGTGAAATAATGCACTTGCACATAATGTATTGCACTCAAGTGTTCTTTTTTTGTTGTTCTTTTTTTTTTCTCCTGCAAATGGCTGGGTGTGTAATGGTGAAAGCAGAGAGAACAATTATCTCAGAGTGAGGCATATTCCCTTCAACATTCCTCTGGCTTGGTCTGTAGTCATTTGCTTGAGTCCAGATTGCCGATTGCCCCTGCCTGCTGACCCAGCATGCTGCTCATGACATGCTGTGCACCCCTTTCTCAATTAGAATATTTTAATGAAATTAGTAGCATTGACATAGCTGCATGGTCAAATGTCATTCAAAAGTGAAGCCTGTGAGTCCTTTCAGAGCAATAGAAAGGGGGAAATGGCAAATTTAGATCTAACTACAGAAAAGGTTGAGAAGGTGACTAGAAGGATGGTCTACACAGACATCAGGTTTCTACAAGAAACCAGGATGTGAAGTTTTCTGGGGGTACATATGTGGAAGGATGTGGCAGATACTATAAAAACAGACAACATCCCTATCTATTGTCCAAAAGATGGTGGGAAGAATGGTGGGAGGAGGTGGGGTTGCCCCCAGGAGGCTCTGAGTCTTCTCAGCAATAGCCACTCGGTCTGTGGACTCAAGCAGTTATCACCTCTCTCTGACTGGAGGATGACTGTAGCTCTTGCTTAGGAAAGAGGAGATTCAAGAGGTAGTGGCTGAGAGCTGCTGAGACATTTCACTGGTGTCTGGAAGCAATGTCTTAGTGATAAACCTAGACTGCTGCCAAACTTACGCTCAGAAAGCCTGCATGATGTCTCTTGACCCTACCAAGAGATTCCTATACTTTCTCTGGCTACCAGACATGTTGTAAGCATTCAGCTTTCATTCTCAGCTGTCATACAGGATGCAAGTTTTGTTCATGCATGGAGCTATCTCCATCATGTAGCAAAACAGTCAGCCTGGTCTTAAAACTAGTACAAAAAATTTCCATCTACATCTTGTGCTTCACAATAGGGTGGCAATGCTAACTCAGTTTTACAAAGGAGAGGCCAAACTAGAGCACAGCAGTGTAATTAGCTAAGGGTTAGCAAGAGTGAAGAGGTAGAAACCTGATCTCCTCCTTCTCATGGCCCACTGTGCAGAAGACTTCATCTCCAGTATAACACAGGGGCAAATGAGAGAGATATGAGTGGATTGCTAAAGAAGGAATGTTGGAGTTGCAATGGTGATTCTGAGTTTGTCTCTCCAGTCTGCTGTATGGAGAGCTCAGCCACACTCCATGCTGTAGCTCAAGGCCTTGAAACCCCTTTTGGATGAGTTGGGAATTGAGGTCACGACGCTGGCATCGTTTCCCAGCAGAAACCCTGAGCCTGACTCTTGCCAGGCACAGTCCAGATGCTTTGAGCACATGGCTGCAGGTGAGCTGCCACCAGCTCAGTGTACAGAAAAGGGAGGGCTCAGGTGGCTCATGCTGCTTGACCCAGGGCTCAAAACCATGCACCAGTGAGAAGTGCAGAGAAAAGACTTAGAAGAGCTAAAGGAAATTATGAGAATTTGAATGCACAGAATCATTACTCCACCATCCTTCCTTTCCCTTAGTCATAAGCCCTGCACACTTTCATAAAGGGAGGGAGCTTGTGGACATCTTGGAGGGCATTTACACACACTCCCACCCCCCTGCTTTTGGTTTTACTGTCTCACTTCCACCTGTAATGACAAAAGGTCCCTGCTGTGGTCAGACTTTGTGTTGCTTGATTTAAGCACAGATCACAGTGATGAGGGCTTATGGAAGGCCTTTTGTGTTTGTTTAACACTACAGTTGCCAGGGTATAAGAGAAAACTCAACAGACTAAGCAAGATGGCCTAAATACTAATAAAGTCTAACAGTGATTGGAGTGGAAATGGGAAAGCCCACAATCCAGGTAATTAAGCTGTAAAACCCACAGGGGAAGGGCTGTCACCAAGTCATCTGATGTGGGATGAAAACCAAAGCACGGTGTGATTCTTTGTCTCTTAATCCCCTCCTCCACTCCCCAGCACATTCTTATTTCCCTGTAAAGTCTTTATACAAAAGGTAGAAGAAAAAAAAAAAAAACAATTTAAAAAAATCCTGAAGGATAAATCTTATAATTCAGAGCACTGAACAGCTGGTGGTTTAAAGCACAGAACAGCAGTTTAGTGATTAATTTACCTCTTTAAAATGCTGAACAATACAATGCAATAAAATATAAAATTTTATTTTGCATGGCCTCCGTCAAACGGCCTCTATCCTGGAGCTCTTTCTGAAGTTAAAGTGCAGCTACAGAGTTAAATAATCAGTAACGGCAAAAGGGAGAGGTATAAAGAGAGATGTGCAAGCAATAAAAAAGATCAGCTCTTCAGCAGCCCCCCCCTCCCCCCCAAGTCCATTTCATTTTACTGAAAGAAAGTAGCCTTTGCGATAATTTTTACATATTGATGGATTTTTGCCTCCCGTGCCCTTTCCCTCTCCTTCCATCTTATTACGAGCATCTCTGTGAGGCTCCTGCTGCCGCTGCTGACACTCCCTGGCGGCATCAGTCTGCAGCTGATAGCGCTACCGGCGATCTTGTGCTGGGAGAGCTGCCAGATCTCCCCTCTGCCTCTCCCCACCACCTTCTGATTAAGTGCTACCTAAGGCTGATGGTTGCCCCAGTACCACCACCAAAGGGGATGCTGCCCTTTTGTCCCGTTGCCCCAGACAGGGGATTTGGGCAACCTGCTATGTATTTTCATTTGACGTTTGTGACCTCCCTGGAGACACTGAGGAATGAAGTTCAGTCCTCTTGCATAGATAGCTGTGACTGACATGCTGGTGAAAAAGAGAGTGTGTGTGTGTGTGTGTGTGTGTGTGTGTGTATACAGAAGGGAGAGATAAGAAAAGTGGAGGGGAAATCAGGCGGATAATGATTTTGGTTATGGGGAGAATTGCATTAGTGTGAGGCATACGTGGGCGAATTCATCCCTGGCGTAACATCACTGGCCTCCTCGAGACAACATGGGGGATTCATTTTACCCACAAAAATAAGAAGCCAGTCTACCCCCATTTGTCAAGTGCAGCATAAAGCAAAGACATGAAGAGCCTTGTCTGGAGTGTGAGTGGTGGGTTCTGCACGTTTTGGGAACCCTTCACATTTGCAGCATTCAGGAGTCCTGAAGTAATGCTCAGCCTGTGTGTGTTCCTCCTTCACTGAGTAATAATAAGGGAGTTAGTTAGCAGACAGATGCTAAACCAGCTCTTACTGCATTTAGCATTTCAGAATAATGAATAGATTTGCAAATGATGTTTCGAGGCTGCTTCTTTCTCAAACAATGGCATATCTCGCGTTCCCAGCTCCTTTGACTTTGCAATGGTCTTTTTCGAATAGTAAAATGTTACAACTTGCTTTCTGGGAAGGGCAGAGAGGAAATGTAATTTCTAAATAATTTCAAGAAATGTCTTTTGTAGGGAGAAGTGTGTGCTGATAACCTACTCGTCTAAACTCCCTGTTGAGTTGCACTGTACTGGTGGTACCGTTCTGAATTTACACCCGTGCAACTTGGGACCCTCCTCCTACCTTCCAAGAAGCAATTTCTCCCTCAGTGGCTTTTTACCTCGGGCTTTGGTCCTGAGACCGTGAAGCAAGGCTGCCGGCCCAACACAGGGCATAGCATTTGCCTGAACTCTTATATATTCAGCCTGAAAATCTTGACGAATCTCACCTAGGGGATTTGAAGGTCACCCTCCCTGAAGCCAAGCGTACGGCGCTGCAGTCGGCGTTTGAAAAGGCACCTTTTGTTTTTTCAAGCCCGAGGGGTGCTTGCCTCTTTTGCTCTTGCCTGCTCCCCCTTCCACTAACCCGTCTTTAATATGGATCTAATCCCGACTACATCGCCGTGCCGCGAAATCGCATTAGGCGGTGCGAGGAGACTCACCGCCCCTTCAAGCATGATAAACTCTTGATTGCTTCCCCGATGCTCTAATGAGCCCGCCTGAGCCGGGAGTGATGGAGAGCTGCCGGAGCCGGGGAGTGCGGCCAAAGGGGGCTGCACCTCCTCCTCCTCCTTCGGGGGCGGGGTGGGGGAGGCTCAGGGAAAAGAAGACGGAGAATCCAAACCCGCCATCAGCCCGGACCCTGCTCCTTACCCACTCGCATACCAAGACCTTTGTAAATGCCCCAGCGCTGACCCAAAAGGCTGCAGAGACAGGAGAACGCGATGTTCCCCCCAGCACCCACGGCCGGGGGTGCACCAAGGGGTCCGGCCACCCCGCACCAGGAGACCTCCCCTCCCTGCCCTAAGGAGGGGCTCATCCCTGCCCCCTCCCACCCAGGGACCCCCCTCTCCCCACCCTGCGGGGCCGGGCGGCAAGTCGGGCTTTATCGCTTCTCTGCCTCAGCCAGACGGAAAGGTTGCGGCAAAGGTGGGACGTTTTGATGATTGGTTGGCGCAAGGCAGTGCTTATCTCTTTAAGAAATGGAAATGAGGTCTAATTAGCATATACTGGTTGCAATTAGCATATAAGTCCCGCTCGGGGACTTGGAGGAAGGAAAAGGACCAGGCAGCAACTTAATGGGGTTTTATTAGACGAAATTAGCCACCACTGAACAGCCATAAAAATATCTAAATTATTAGTAGCTCTGCAATTTATTATGAGTGCTTCCCGAACATGCTAATATCTATTGGAGCTGCGTTGTGCCTGCTAATCACAAAAACAAACTGTGGGACATGTATAATCTATCTGCTGTACATTGTTATGCTATTGTAGGCACAATATGACAGCTTTATACGGATATATGTGTATGAGTGTGGCTTAGTTTGAGGGGTACGTTTTTGCTAACGCCTTATGAGTTATGTAAATGGGTTACGTTCCAGTAAAAATGAAAAAGTGTTCTCTAGAGAAACAATCTCACCTATAATATGAGGGGGAGAAGAAGAGGCTGAAGCATATGGCTTTTGTGGAGTCGGTATGAAATGCAAAACCCCCACAGTCATGGCAGTGACATGCATTCAGAGTCCAGACGAAAAGCCCTTCTGTATAAGGCAGTGATCTCTAGAGACAAAAAGGATACAGAAAAGTCAGTAAATATATGTGATTTTAACACATCCATGCTCCCCTTTGGCTGATGCTCATTTAATGAGTACCAACTATAATACCCACTTTAGGTGGGGTTCAATTATTGTCTTTTTCTCCAAATGTGATCAGCTGGGAGGTGGATACTGTAAAAGTGAGGTGCTGATGAATCAGAATTTTTAGTTTGTAGTGAGAGGTCAGGTCATCTGAGCCCTGATAGGCTCTGACAGAAAGTTTGCTGTGAAGATGGAGAAAAATAATCCCACGGATAAGAATTATTGTACCTCTCTAGACAAGCTCCTTGCTCCAAGCTCCAAATAAATAAGTCATTCCTACAAGCCTTTTCTATGCAACATGTACCAACATATAATTTCTGGGCTGGGTCCAGCAGAAATTTAGCTGACCAGTAGGTGTGGATGCTGTGGCACTGGCAACAGGATGACACCAAGGATTATCGTCCTTGTATTTTTATGAGAATAAGTGGAGTTGTCCCACTGCCAGGACCAGCGTGAGCTGTTGACACCTGATCATGGCTGTTTTCACTGCAAGGTAGACCACAGGACACCCCAGGGGAATGCTGTAATGTGCCCTTCAGGGGTCTGGTTCCTTTTGTTAAGTGGTGTGTTTTGTCATATTATGTATGCAAGTAACTCCATAGAAAAGATAATGCTTGTCTCAGGTTGGCAAAAGAATTGTAGAGCCTAATTTAACAGAAGCTAATTAGATTAAAAAAAACCAAACAACCAAACAAACAAAAAGACAGGAAAGACAGATAAAAGTAATGTTAAATGATTGGTATAGCCCACCTGGCCTCCCATTTTGGAGTAGTATTTGGAACAACTTCTGAATTTCATCTGTTTGATATGTTCAGAGCATGGTGAGTGTGTCTGAAATGTTGACTGTGGTGCCTGATGAGGAGCCCAATTTACATATTCTCAATTTAATCTAAAGTAGGTGCTAATTGATTACTGCTGAATGTCAGCACGCTCTGATTATCTGTGCAAGATGCTCTGGAAAAGAAAAAAAACAACGAACCCTGAGCTGCAAGTGGGAAGAAGGGGTGTGAATCCAGTGTGCCACAGAAGGACTGTTCACTCTTTTACCTGGTATTATATATAGGTTTTAATTATCCAGGCCTGGGGCTGTTGTGAGTGATTGCTGCTTTGTCATGTCCTTCCAAGGCAAATGAGACAGGTACAGGATTGTCCTTGCTTTCTGTCCTGGATGATATTTCTCAAACCAAACATCTATTCCACCTAGTCCCTAACAGCTTCAGACTTCAACCCCAAATTTCCTTTCCCTGACTCTGAAGGCACAGAGAAGGAAGGTCAGGCTTATTTTTAATATACCATGCTGGATTTCAGGAGATGAACCATGAATCTTAGCAGTGATGCTGATCTCTGAATTTGGGATGGGGAGGAAAGCAGAGTATAGCTTAACCTAGATCTGCTTACAACTTGGCCCAGTCTTCACTGAATCTCAGATTCCTCTCGTGACCTGACAGCCTCCTCTTTGTAGGAGGCAAGGACCACCTCTCTCACTCTACAAGACTTGCCTTGACACATAAGCTGATGTAATACTACTAATCAGACACTTCCAGTCAGATACATTACAGCTTTTTTTTCTCTCATACCTCATACATTATTCTGGGACTCTTCTTTTGCCAAGACCTGAGCTTTTGGAGCTGGCTTGTTTGGTTTCGGTGAGCTTTCTTATCTGGGCACTGCGCCCATCTTTAATTTATTTACATACCTCATAGCATGCCAAATTCTGTATCTGGAGCTAGGTATCTATCTATTATTTAAGTAAATAACTACAATCTGCATGAAGAATAAGTCACCACAAACAAAAAGCAGAGCTAAATGTAGCAAAGAAATGGTCTCTTACTGTTTTGTTTTGTTTTGGTTTGTTTTTTTCTTTTTCTTTCCTTTTTGTGGCTGGCTACAATTAAGTAGTAAATTGCTGCTGCTTTGGATCACGATAGGACTAATAAACAACTCTCTAGAGAGACCATTTTTTCCTGGCTTAGCCTTGGTATGGGGGGCTGTTTCCTCAGTAGAAGTACCTTCTGTCAAGCAGAAAGCTTTTTCTTCGTGTGTACTCTCCCTCTGTGTTTTCCACGGGAGCTCTGCCTTCCAGCTTTTCCAATTCAGCATTCACGGTATGAACTTGTGTTTGGGAAGGTGCCAGGGGATAGGGAGCTGAGGCAGCAGCCAGTGCCGGTAGAAGTGTTATATTTTTCATTTCTTTTGAGCAGTTTATGTCCACGTGATTGCCCAGGTATCCTTATGCATCTCTGATATGAATAAAGGACTGTCTAGGAAATGCTATCATTAAGAAACCTCTCTTTGTGTTTGTGCTGCTCAGGTCCGAATGCTTGAATGCTGCTTAGCTGTGTCAAGTAGTGCCTCTAAAACTATTTAGAAATATTTTTTCTTTTTTTTTCTCTCTCTTTTTTTTTTTTTTTTAAATCCTGCATTACTTTGGCTTCCTTCCATGCATGCAGTTCTGGTATGCTTTGGTCTATCCCAAACACTTGCTTTCCTTCTTTCAGCTTCTTCTTCCAGTCTCCCCTAGATGGACCAATCCATATTATCTGGTACCTAGCAAAGGTATTGCTGTGTCCAAAGCCCAGAAAAGTCAGCCCTGATCCTGTCCTGAGCTGTGCCATAAAGGTCTCCAGTGGCAGGTTTTCAAACACTCTCTCTACCTGACTGCCTGCTCCCTTTCACCCCCATCCTAGCCAGCATAGCCAGGTTTTCCCCAGAGGCAATGAAATGCAGACAAACCAGCAATAGTTTAGTTCCCAACCCCACTCAGCTCAGCAGATGAGGAGGACAAGCCAACCCTCACAGGAAGGGTACCCTTCCACCCAATCCACAATTGTAAGATTTGGTCCTGTTCTCTTCTGGCTTTCAGTAACACAAGGCCAAGAGCCACCAGAGTTAAGGAAGCCAGGAGAAGATGCTAAGGCTTGGTATAATTTCCCCAGCACTTCTCCCCTCTTCTGCCCATTTTCAGCCCTGTGCCTGCTCTTCTGGGTGACCTGTCCTCAGTTTGAGACCTTAGTCTTAGAGGGAGCCCAGAGAACGAAACACTGGCCCAGCAGAGCAGGGCAGAAGGGCAGAATAACTCCCTGGTGCTTCCCCTGTGCTCCCGACCATGAGCATCATGCTGCAAGAGTATGTGTCCCAAGTAGAGAAAAAGGTGCAAGATGCTGTCTAAAGTAATTTTCATACTTTCCATCTGGACCTTATTCCCCTTCAAGGGAATTCTGGAGAACTAGTCTTACAAAGACTATCTGTGGGAACTGGGTTTGTTTAGCTTGGAGAAGGCTGAAGGGAGACCTTTTCACTCTCTACAGCTGCCTGAAAGGAGGCTGTAATGAGGTGGGGGTCTCTTCTCCCAAGTAACAAGCAACAGGACAGGAAGAAATGGACTCAGGTTCTGCCAGGGAAGGCTTAGATTAGATATTAAAAGAATCTTCTTCAATGAAAGGGTTGTTAAACACTGGAACAGGCTGCCAGTGCTGGTGGTCAAATCACCATCCCTGGAGGTGCTTAGGAACGTGGTTTAGTACTCTACTCAGTGGAGTTAGATTAGTGGTTGGACTCAATGATCTTAGAGGTCTTTTCCAACCATAATGATTCTGTTATTTGGAGATTAAGCAGGAACTCCTAACCAAGCCCTGTGGCTGAGCCTGTTAGGGCTCAACCTTGGCAGGCACAAGAGGAGCTTGGCTTGGCCCAGCTGTTTCTTAATGAAGGTAGGGCATCCTGCCTCTCTTCATTTCCTCCCTTTGGCTAGGCAATGAGGTGTGTCTTTATGTACTATCTCCACCTTTCCTTGCTTTTCATTTCCCCCTTTATTCTGTCCCTTTTCTTTGCCCATTAGCTCTCATTTGCCAATTGCCTGTGCACAATGCTGCTCTTCCATCGGCCTCCTCAATTCTTCTCCCTCTCCTCCCCTATGCCTAGCACCTCCCCAAAGCCCCCTCTCCTGTTTGGGCTCCTTTGTTCTTACAGTTGTCTGTCAGCTAGGCCTTCATTTTGAAAGTAAATCAAAGGCCATCTGTTGCAAGAAAACAGAGAAGTGGCAAAATGACTGGGAATAGGAAGAAGCTGGGATTAAACCCCTCTATTTTTGTTCTCTTTTTCTCTTTTTGATTTTGGTGCAGGTAGTGCCAGAGTAGTAAGCTGTGTAAATTCTTCTTTTCTCATCCAAGAAAAAGCCAGTTTCTCTTTTATCACAGAGAAAAACATTCCAGCAAAAATGGGAGCGTCCTATATAGTTTGATTGTAAAATGCTGCATTAGGAGAATTAATGCAAATTTCAATGCCGAGCTGAAGATTTCAACAAAATTCTAGGCAGGAATTGCTGGAAAGCATAATTAATAATTAGTTATTATCCTATAACTATCACAATAATTAATGTGCAGTGTTTCGCTTCACCGGTTTTTTTCAAAATATTTGATTATTTCTGCCTTCACAGTGCGAATTTCAGGTGGTGAAAATGAGTTGCTTTGCACCGGTAGATCTCCTGAATATGCAATGAAGACACCCGCAGCAGGCAGGAGCCCCAGCCGAGGCAGGAGATGAGACGGTGAGCTGGGAAACAAAGGTGAAGGAGAGAGGCAATGAAAGCAATGAAAGCAAAACGTTTCGTACAATAGCTAAAATACAAATCTCTGGAGACTTAAAGATATTGCATGAACATCAATTTTGCATGCCCATTGTCTGAGTGGTATTAGCGTGTGGAGGACTTGCTGCCCCCTCCCCTCCCTCTGAGCAGGGGAGCATCCTGGCAAATTAGGAAATAGCAGAATTGAGTCAGCTCCTGCACATGACAGGGCTTAAAACCTGCCTGGACGAGGCACTGGTCTGACCACATATCACAAGCACCTTGGCTTCCCACCTTCTCCTCCCTTCCCCTCTCCCCTCCACCCCAAATTACTTGTGTGAGTAAAGGAAGCAAGATTTAAGCCGCAGCAGGATATGGTCTACTCATGGATGTCATTAGAGGTCCCTTTTGCTATCTGAGAGGCTTTGTGGCTTAGAAGCTGGGTAGAACAGCTTTATAGGAACTTCTTCAGAGAAAAGGCAGCTAAAAAATGCAAGTCATGCTTATGCTGTTTAGGGAGAGCTTATTTTTCTTCAGGAATAGAACAAAATTCCAGTAGTTTACCAGTGTGAGATAACACGTGAGAGTCAGAACATGGTGCCACAGGCCAGAGAGGTACTGTTCACATCCCTCCCTCCCCTTTTGCCCCTACATAAAAGTTGACAATTAGTTTTTACGGCACATACATGAAGGGAGATACATGTTTTGGCCTCTATGTGAGAGCAATAATTCTCTTAAATTGATGTGTCAGTGAACTAAAACTCAATATTTTTTTCTCACAGTGTATTTTGCAGTCAGAGGACCTTCACTAATCGGAATAAAGCAATTTGGCTCCCTGTCATTGCTCACTGAAAACATATGAGCTGGTTGGCATGTATGGCCTCCTAGATTTATCAGTGTCTCCCATCTAGTGCATGGGAGGTTCAGGGCTGCAGCTCACAGAGGAGTGAATTTTTATGAATGCTTTTTTCCCCTCCCTGAGAATTCCCAGAGCTAGATTTATTCCTTAGCTTCAGAAATATTTTACTTATTGTCCATATCCTATATCCTCCTTAGGTCATATCAAAGTCATATTTTACATTTTTGATTTGTATTACTGTGTCTTTATCACCTTGTTCATTAAGGTAAAAAGTGCAGCAATCCAAAATCTGGGATAACTACTGTTCCCATAGCCCTGTTTTCTGTTTTTTATTTATTTTGAGAGTATTGTAATATGAACATCCACAGCTGTCCTTTCAGTGGGACCTGCATGAAATGGATTTGCTGCATCTTGCATCAGATTCCCCAGAGGTCAGCTTTGGTGTCATATCCTTGTCATTCTGCTTCTAAGGAAGTCCTCACCTGCCCCTCAGCTGAACTCGTGCAGCTTACACTGGGGCTCTGCCGGAGTAGATGGGATAGGCATGTTTTAACAGTCAGCTTTTATAGCTTGATTACACCAGAATCAGATTTAAACAGGCCCTTTTGCCTCACTGATTCTGTACTGAGTAGTCCCCCTCTCTCCTCCTGCAGGTCCAGAGATTGCACCTTGCCAGCTCTTAAACTGTGCTTTTGTCCAGATGAATGCTTCTCAACCTTTGGATGATGTGAACCACAAAAAAGCAGTGGGGTCCTACTACCATCACCATGTCACACCTCTAGTTACAAAAAAAGGAATGTTCTGCATCAGTTGTGACAAATGTTGGTTGATAAGCAAGTTACTGCAATGACTGTTTGAGGTGGGAGAAGCCTTTGAATGTCCAGACAGCTCTTCAAGTGTTTGCTCATAAAACAAGGAGCAGCCCAGTCCAGGGCCAGCTTGCACTAGGGAGGAGTGTGTTTGGGTTTCCATCCTGGACTTGTGCACAGCCTGGCACATTACTGTGTCCAGTGTTGTTGATACCACCATGGTAACAATCCTGTGACTATGGTGATGGTGTCCAAGGCCTTGTTCCTGCCCTCTGCAAGTGACCTAATGTCAGAATGGACCTAAAATACAAGCAGTGCTCCAGTATTCTGGTAAGAACCATGAGGATAAATTTTAACCATAGATGAAAAACTTCTCAGTGTATGCATATGAGGAGTTATATTCTTGTACTTCCTCTTCTCACCCAAGATTAGAAGTACTTTGTAGGCTGGCTGCCCAGCTGGCTTGGAAAAAGGCTTGTGGGCACTGCTCTCTTTCTGGTTATGGACTTCAAACTGCCCACCTGGTTGCAAGGACATCAGCTGCCTCTTTACTCATACATGATGCTTGACCATCTGGGGTAAGCCCTCAGTTAGGATGTGTCAGTCTGGAAAATGACATCTGAGTATCTTGGTCTTCTCCACAACAAGGCATGACCTCTGTGCTAGAGAAAGAGAGGGTCTATTCTGCACATCCCTTTCAATCTTTCCCCAGAGGTGACCTGCTGGTCTCAGTGGCCTGGGGGATAACGTGCTATCTTTGGTTTCTCTTACCTTTTTTCCCATCTACCCTTGACACTTTGTGGAAGGTATGCTAAAAGAACTGGTTAATAACCAGAGAAAAATGTCCCAAGTCTTTGGGAGTCCATTTATCCTTTTAATCACACTCTCTTTAATGAGCTATATTTTTCTTATTTATAGTTTCCTTTGTTCATACTCATTATGGTGTTACTCACAATTTCAGCTCAAACAATACCACTTAAATAAGGAGGATAATATTAAGTGCATCAGCACAAGGGGGGGCCTACTTTTAAAAAGTGGAAGTACTGCTTGATTTCCACTTTCAAAGCATTTAATTTCACCTGGTCCACACTTTTAATATTTTCCAATAAAATAACTAGATGGGGGCACATTAAAATGGTCTCAGTTGAGCTGTTTTAATAAAAGGAGAAAGTTTAAAGAGCTCGGCCATGGATGAAAAGCTATTTAAAGCAGGCAGGTTGGATATTTCTGGCATGGATGCATGAGGTGTCTGTCTCCACCTCTAATTAAAAGGTCTATATTGTTCAGTTCTAAAACACACCACATGACAGACATCTTAAAGACCTAAGAGACCGCTGAGTTGTCCAGTGTTGTGTCTCACTCTCACAGTGTCCCCGTGCTGCATTCCTGTGCAATTTGGTGTTTCCATCTTTGCACCTCATGGTCCTGCCAGCCTGGCAGGGCAGTTGCAGCCTTTGAAAGTGAATTACCCTGGGTAACACTGAGCTCCTGAAAAAATGACACAGTCTTCCTGCAGCATAGGTGGAACATCAGAGTCTGGAAATGGGAACAGCTTTAATGATATGAAGAAAATTTGCATCATTCTGCATCCTTCCATGCAAAATTGGCATTTTGGGGGAGATTATGTGGAGACAAAATCAAATGGGAGCTTTTCCTGCAGGTATTTGCCTACAAGGGCTAGAAGGGAGGTGAGTTTGCTTGAATGGGTAGTAGGTATGGCCCTTTATCTGTCTGAGCAATTCCCAGTCTGTAGGATTGTGCTAAAAATAAAGCCAAAAAAAGGCTACCCAGTGGGCTAGTAGACTGAAAACACACATAAAATACACACCTGCCTTGGTGCTGTGACTTGCAACCTTACAGTCCTTTGTAACATGATACCACACCTGGAAGTTTTGGAGCTGAAGCCCAAACAGTGTAAGTAAAGAGCAGGCAGTTCTCTCTTTTGCCATGCACAGCAATTGCATACCCACCTGTGAAAGGTGTACAGCATCTTTTAAAGTATGGATGTCTCAAAGTGGGGAGGCACAGGTTTTGCTGAACTTGGTCAGGGGAAATACGTGAGTGACTTTAAACCTGGCAGCAAATACAGCTTTCACCAAGGGTTTCTTGATGAGGAAGAGTGTTGGAATGGCTCCCAAAACAACTCCTCTTCTCCGAGGTAGCCATTCACAGTGAAGCGTAATGCTGCTTGTGGGTGATGAGATGTCCATAGAAACAGTATTACTGTTATAAAATGCAGTTACTGTTTATAAGGAATACTCTGATGGCAATAGCAGTGTTAGTATTCTTCATGCACAAAGGAACTAATCAATTCTAGCATCAAAAAAGAAGTGTGGGTAGTTAATTGTTTTAAACCCCATTTCACAGCTAGGTGTAGGAGTAAGTAGGACTGTGTGCATAAGTGATATTATGGAAAGAAAGGTCAAGTGACCTGTGTGAAGTTTGACAACCAAGGGAGCATCAGAGGCTGGGATTTAGTCTCAGATTCCAGGTTGATCTTCGGCTTATTAGATCATATTAGAACCTGAAGACTATGCAGATATGAGTGTGTTTTTATTGCCCATTTCAGCTGCATGTTATTTCCCCATGGTTTTTAATCTTATCCTTCCAGACTGACATTTACTGTAAAAGATTATAACAACATAAAACAGATTACATTTTAATGGAGGATTCCAAGATAATGAGGTATGTTTTCCTCTGCTGTTTCTATTCTCATTGTTTCCAGTACAATCTCAACCAGGATAAGGACATTGGAAATGTTAAGAGACAAAATTGGGATTTTAACCACACCATCAAATAGCAGTGCCATCTACCTTTTTCTGTGGTGTCATCTCTAAGAAGAGCTGCACTGGTGTGGGAAACTGTGAGACAATATCCTCCCTCCTTTGGAGGAGGGGTTTGACTTGATGGTCTCTCAAGGTCACTTCCAACACCAAACAGTCTGTGATTCTGTGAAAGAGTGGAGGGAAAGGTAGAATCGTGGAGTGGTTGAAACAGGAAGGTACCACTTTCTCACTTGATTGCAGGTAATAATTTCTGTCTTGTACGAGCTGTAGAATGAAGGTCTCTTCACCTGGTTGGTCAGCCTGTGACAAACATGGTTTGTCCCACTTGATCATATGGATCTCATCTCTTCCTACTCGTCCCTGATCCTCAGATAGAGCCCTCATTATCATAAAAGCTGAATCTCTGTTATTGATGTTAGCTGCATAACCAGATTTTTGACACATAGAATCTATCTGATCCTCCTCAAGTCCTTTTCCCTTGCTGACAGGATTGAAGACAAAACCAAGCTTAATAAGCTGTCCCCTTGCTGTACACTGGTGCTCACACTGAAGAGCATCAAAGATAAAAAAAATCAGAGGGTCTGAAAAGCCTTGACACAGTCTCCACAATGTCCTCTACCCAAGGCCTGAAGAAACAGCAAACCTTCCTAGAAGATGGATCAGATTGACAGGTGGAGCCTTTTCTTTTCTGCACCAGGCAGTCCCCTTCTACTATTGCTCATAGCTTCATTTTGGTGCTCCTGGGTAGTTCAGACTCAGATGCTTCATTGAACACAACTTCCAGAATCTTGTCTGCTACCAGTGCACTGACTGATCCTGTTCTGAACATGCAGGTCTGTGTTGGGAGTCTTCGGTTTGGTAACAAGGTCACCAACTTCCAGCCTTTGATGTCACAGGGGTCTTTTATCTTCCAGCCACCTGAGAACAGACTCAACCTGTGCCTTCTTTGGTACAGTTGCAGGTGTGGGCTATTTTATCTGCAGTCTCAGATAAGATCCATTCACTCTGCTTTTTGTCATGTCCAAAGCTACACAGGACATCCTCCTGCAGCTTCTTTACTTGACAACACAGATCTTCCTCTAGTGCACACCTTCTGCAAGTAAGGAGACCTTCACTCCTGCCAGTTGTAAGCCCAGTCTTCAGAGGGAGGCCTTGAGCACCCCTGCAGCCCCAGACTCTACAGAGCGACATCCTCCTCAGGAATGTGATCTTGGTTGGCATCTCAAGATGTATCAGGTGTAGCTGCTCCAGTGGGAACATGCCCCGTGGCACGGCACCACAGGTGCTGAGCAAGGAACACTGTCCCCAACAGTTTCTTGACCTGTTCTGCGTGATCCTCTGCACAGACAGCTGGGCTAACACCTTCTCTGCTGAAATTCAGCTGCTGGTGGGACACAGTACAGTTTACCTGAGTCTAGTGAGACTTAGTAGTGGGCCTGGAAATTTTCACCCTAGCCTCCAGAATGAAACAGCAAGCACAGTGGCAGGGTGCTCTACATATCTTTTCCTTCACATGATACGAAACTCCAGTGAACTCCAGTAGACAGATGCTGAGTCTGGGAGTCCTTTTCTTCTGACATTTAGTATGCCTAAGAGAAACCACTGCAAAACAATCAATGTCACTTCCCATAGCCTTTGAATTTTCCAAGGTGGCCTGTCCTTCATCTTGTGCCTGCCCCATGCTGCCTAGTTTGAGATATCGTGAGATCACAGTTTCATGCAGTATGATTGTTCCTTGAGGTGCAACTTCAACACTAGGCAGGGAGCTATTCCCACCTGTACTTGCTCCATATTCCTGGTTGCCTCAGGTTTTTGCTCCATTTAGTGATGTGAAAGGTAGGAATGGAAGTGCTTTGAACAAGTCTCGGGGGCTTCGGAACAGAAAAAGAAATATGTCTGAGAAATGGAAGAATATCTGAGAAGAGAGGAGTTATCAGCATGAGAGACCTCAAGCTGAGTGACTGAGAGTTGACATTCCTGCTATTTATTTATAAAATTTGTAACTGTGGAAATTAGCCTTAGAAGCTGTAGACCCATTACTGTTAGTTTTATCATCCTTCTAAGACATACCCTGAGGCGTTCCTGGAGATTGAATCCTATTGTACTTCGCAATAAGCCCATAATTGATTATGCTATGGAGCTTTAATATGGGTTGAGAAATGGAATCCAGAGTAAATACATTCAGAATTTTGCTAGCAGGCCAAATTTAAAACTGGTTTTCTGAACCTACCAGGATTATTCCTTCTCAGCTAATGATTTAATTTGAACCAGCTACCCTGAGAGATGCAGTGTGTGAGTAAGTCCAGACTATCTGCTTACTGGGCTCCTATAAAGAAGTTTATCCTGTCTACTTCACCTGTAAGTCTGTCAAGATAAAATTGTATTCTAGCATTATTCGTAATAGAACATTTCAGGTCCTGCCTGATGCTTCCTCAACTAACTCTTCAGATGCCCATAAACAATGCCATTACATACAAATTTACTGATTTCTTTCATTTCTGAAAAGAAGTACATTATGCCGTATTTTCAGAAATGAGGGAGAACTGAATTAGGCATTGGTGGTTGTTGCCTTTCTATTCCCCAGCTTGAAATGTAGCCCACGTAGCTCCCTAGTCTTCCTTACATGGTTTGTTTGGTTTTTTTTTTTCTCAGTTCACTCATTTGATGAAAATCTATCCTCTCCAAAAGTAGCTTGTTCATTTTGCTCATTAATGAGGGATGAGAGGGTTGCTGGTCTCTTGTCTCCCTTTCATTAGGAGGGTTCCTCTTTCCTTTTCTCCGTTGCTAAGGACCATATTATTTCCTTTGATGCACAGGTGGCTCCTGCTGACTGCAGCTAATTCCAAGGCTTAAAGTGGGCTAACTTGTACTTCTGGTAGAAACTAAAGTTTCTTAAAGGACATCATTCTCTATGAAGGAGGCATCCTAAACAGGCAAACTCCAAGTTGTTGGTTCAAGCAAAAGAAACTTTCTTCAGAAGGAGCAGAATTCTCACTGTTTTCTGACCATTTTTAAGTCCTGGATTTGTTTCTCGACTTCCTTCTAAGGCAAAATTTGTTTGTGGATTCAGTCTTCAGAGTTAATTTGAGGTTGTTTTGTTTTGGTTTGGTTTTTTATTCACAGTATATATTTATTTGAAAATACTCCTCATGAACATTGTTATTGCCTGTGAGTGTTCTTATGGGAAAAAATAATTAGTTTCATATTTCCCACTGGAAAAGAACTCTCTTTTTCTCACTTCCTCTCTCTTTCTCATCAACAGCTAAAAACCTGGCTATTTCCCCAGAACTACCATACCAGTGGGTCTGCTCGATTCAAGAGTGATACACAAGAGTTGTGTTTTTATATGACCAACATGATAGTACTGGTAAAGTCTCCTTTCTCATGTTCTTACCAAATATGATGACACTCTTCTTTTTCTGTAGATAAGACGAACAAATTCAAAGTACAGAGACAAAAACTCGTCCTATCAACTTGGAGAGAGCTGCAGTGAAAGAGCAACTTATTTCATGGTCTGAGTTCTTCCTCACTTAGCTCCACTACAAAAGGACACATGATGTCCTTGGCACATAATGATTGCAGCTGCACATAGGTCAAGATGCCACAATAAACATATGACATTTGGACTACATAAACAAAAATCCCTTTACATAAGCATAGCAATATTGCATTTGAATCAATCTCTGGATCAGCTGACAAGTTAAATTGAAAGAAAAGTGAATATTTGGAAATTTTTTAAAGAAAGACCATTCCTGCTAACACTGAACTCAGTCAAAGTCTAGAAAAGCATATTTAGTGTTATTCAATAAACTTGAACTTTTTATTTGCACTTTCACTGCTTCAGGGAGACCTTGAATGTAAACTACTTAATTTTTTTTCTTTGGCACTGGGAGGTTCCTACCTCTGCATACAATATCTCTCTGCAAAGCTTTGCCATAAATTTTTCACCATTTGAAGACAGTACCTAGAACTGTTTGAAAAAGAGTAGGTTATGTGATCATTAAAACCTGAGTATTTCACATCTGTTCAGGGAGTTTTTGTTTCTCCTGCAGCGGATGGTTGACTGCAGAGATTCTAGCAGAAAAGGCTTAGTGATGTGACCAAACACAGATCAAAGTGTGAAATAATTGCTATCTGATTTGTATAAAGGAAGAACTAAGATGTGGAGGGCAGAGTTTAACAAAACTTTTCTGTGTAAACTATATGGCTTTACTAGATGGAGTGACAAAACTCAGCAAGGAGATGAGGCACTGGTGACTTGTGACTGGGCTGAGCACTGCTTCAGAAACTGAGCAGGCGTTCATTCCCTAGGACAGGTCATTGCCATTTTTCTTTGTACTCTTCCATTTTAACTTTCAAAAAAGCCTAGATATACCCCCCTGCAGTGATTCTGTTGCTTGATGGTGTTGGTGTCTGTTGCCAAAGTGGATGATCTTCCCTTTTCCCCATTGTCCTTCCAGCAAGAGAAGAAAAAGAAATTACCATGGCAGTTATTGTCTCAGTATCTTGCTCATATAGAGCAGTGATTCTCTACCTTGCAAAAACTCTCAAAGGGACAAGAAACTATTGTTAGGCTGATAAATGGTACTGCTCTTCCCTTTGGGAAGCACTGATGCTCAGACCTCAAGAGCTGCATTCAAACACACACACACACACACACACACACACACACACACACACACACACACACACAGAGTTACCTGTGTGCAAATATGTATGTCTGTATTTTAAATGCATAAATTTGGATGGACAGTGAGTAGCCTTTACTCTTTGATATGTTTTTACATGCATCTCCAAGGATGTTCGACGACATTCTCTACACTAACATCAGAGAGTAGATTTCTTGATTTTGAAATAGTAGACTTACAGCTAAGAATCTTGATTCTTGTTCTCATTTGTAACCTGACATATTCCGTTCCCTTCCTTTATATGTTTGAAGCGGGAAAACAGCACTGATGAATAAGTCTTTATTAGAATTGTATCTTTCCCCCTCCCTCCATATATTTCATTGCAATCCTTTGATGTATTTATGAGGTCTTTATTAAGACAGGCCAGATTTATTTTTCATTTTTGCTAAATTGTTTATGCCCTTTTAAAAGTGCACTATATCCTCAGTGCTGGGCTCCAGGTTATCTGCTTGACAATGATTAAGTGTTATGTTCCAACAAGTGTGTTAAGATATTTTCTTGGTGCATATTCTGTACTGTTGGTGAAATTATAGTGATGGGGAGAGACAGACAGACATGGAATATATCAGGTGTGCATATTTCTTAATTTTCCATAAACTGCTTAAATCAGTCGAAGTTGGCCATGACCAGTGGTTATTGGCTTCTTTGATAAACCAGACTTTCAAAAGGAGTTTCCCTCTTTTTAGGTGATTAAGTCAGTCATATTTGCAGAAGAACTCATTGCCAACTTGCAAAGCAATGCTTATGAAGATCTGTTTGTTCGTCTTGGAGCCTGGGGGACATCTGATTCATACAGTGAGAGGTCTGCTACCACTCCTATTTCTAGTAAAGTTATTACTTTACCAGTAAGTAGCTTCTAATTGGTATGCACAGTCTGGAGTGAATTTTAAACATGCTGGTCAGGTTTCTGAGCTTGTGTGCTCTGCCTAGCCTCTGGTTAGCCTGGGAATCCAATAGGAACCTTGCCGGCATGCTGCAGTTTTTCCAAGGGAATATATAAGAGTAATTAACAAAAGTCTCTGACTGCCTACACTAGTAGGATTTGTGCCATTCAAAGCTTCTCGTGGATGATGAAAAATCACTCACCACAAAGGCCAGCAGCCTCAGCAAAGAGGGCAGAGTGTGGCCAGGACTGGGATCTGGGGTGTATCTTCCAGGGCAGGAGGGGACAGCTGCAACCTAACTTTGCCCACATCAGAAGGGTTGTGTGCAAGTACCTCAGCATCAGCCCTGCAAACCCTAGTTGTTAATATCTCCTCCTTGGGGAAGAAGAGGAAAACTTCTGTGCTTCCTAGGGGAGCTTCCTCCATGACTTCCTCAGGAAAATGAGCCCTCTAACTCAGTGACAAGGATGGCAAGAAAAAGAGTTTATGGACTATACCCCTATGGCCATTTGAAGTTCTCAGCTTAGCTTGTCTTTATGGATGCATAAGATCTGATTTAAAACAAAAGAATAAGTACCATTGATGTTTCTCTGCTACCATGTTCAGTTTTGTTTTTTATCTCAAATCTTCCAAACGACAAGGCTATTCTGAATCTTTTCTCCATCTTAAGAAAAACAACCTCAGGAGTTTTCCTCACCCAATTGTACACATTGCCTTGTCATCATATTAGAGAGCAACACAGCATGGAGAAGCAGTAGAAGAAATCTCACAATGTGAAGAACACAAAGGGAGAGTGATGCAAGTTAGAAGATGTCGATCAAATCTGTTAATTATCATAAAGAGGGGAAGACAGACACATGGCCATTAATTTGGGGAAAGAGTAGATATTATTTCCAGCTCTGCTAGAATTTTTTTCTACAGCATGCACTCCATGGTTTTAGGAAAGCTGGTTTTGATTTACAACAGATAAAGCAATAGTGGAGACCATTGTGTTTCAAACTCATCTCTCTAGCAAGTATAGAAATTGGTCAGCTTGGAGCTAGATTTTGCCTTTTCCTTTTCTACATGCAATTTTCCTTCAAAATGAGCTGGAAGATACTGCCTGGCTAGCTGAGATAGTGTCATACCTACCCAGATGATTTTCCCTGGGCCCATGTTACACAGTCTGTGCTATTCATAACGCTGCAGGTAGTGTCTCAGGACTATTCTGTCTTCTCAGCTCTTGTGTCCAAACTATGGAGGGAAAACATCAGCAAAAGAAGGATCTCTTTGAAGACACTGTCCAGAATTTCAGCTTTTTATAGCCATCAGCCAGGTGGGGAGTTAATGCCAGCTTGTTGATGATAACTGAGATTATCATACTTGTCAATACTTGGCACCTCTCAGTTTGTCAGTAAGATAACTGAGATCCTTAAGAGCTCCATTAGCGAAGCTGCGGAGTCATCATCACCCTTTTGATTACATATGGAGAGCTGGGATGGGTAGCTGATGCAATAAAGAGGACACCTCATGTCTTACCACGTTGGAGTTTGGAAATTCTGTGCTCAGGCTGCCTTTGCAGAATCTCATGTGGCCAGTGCATAATTGAATAATATGGTTCCAGGGCAAATTTGAAAATTAAACAAGGACTTGAGGGAGTGCCCCTATGGAAACCGTGTCAATGAATAAACAGCATCAGAGGATTTGAGTGATGTTTGTATAAGGAGGATAATGTTTGCTTGATTCTTGTGGGCTTTAACTGACTGTCATCCTTCTACAGCAAAGCAACAGAAACTAATGGAAATAAACCAAAACCAAACAGAGGTGGGATAAATTATCTGGAATTTTAAACTTAAGTTGTATAGCACAGTTTTAATAGGATGCATCATATAGCATGGAAGATCTCTACTTTTTATTGGAACAGTGTAATTCTTAGACGATCGTTTCCATTGCAGACTGTTTGCCTGTTGAGAACTCACTGTTGGAACTGAGGAATATTAAAAATTATCAAACTTGGTAGATTTCTATCTTAAGCCACTGTCAAAGCTTTGGGGTGATTCAGTTTAAAGAATAAGCCACGGTTTCTTCCTGGATGCAGTTCCTTTAATTTTGAGGGGCAGCCCACAGACTTCGTTCCCAAGGGAGTCACACAACAGCAGTAGCCCTCTTTGCCAAATTTTCAAGCCCTTTACAGACTCTAAACATCCATCCTCTCAGATATTTCTCAGGGTCCCACTGTCAGCAATTTTGTATCAGTCTCTGAGGCTGTCTTTTTTCCTGCATAGGCAGGAAAAAATTTCATTTTTCAATAAAGAAATTTCATCTCTGTATGTACAGACACTCTTAAAACTACACCTAACAAACCTCATCCTTCCATGGAATCCAGATTCCTTAGAAGCTTCACACATTTTCATCTGGTCCTTGACACAAACCCATGTTTTGGCTGGAGGATGCTATTGCTTCAGTAAGTTCTCAGACCTTAAATGAAGGGTATATGTTTCACCCAAATATGTTCAATTCAGTAAGAATGCCCTTGTGAGTTTAAATATGTTTCCTGGTGCTTAAATTATATGGCTGAAAATGGAGATGGCTTTTATTCTTTATAGGAACAGTGTCCAGAACAGCGGGGTCTTAGTCCCATTTCAGGTACACAGGCGCTATTTGTACCATTGCACAATAACAAATAGTGATAACACAATATATATGTTTTAGAGTAGAGACTGGAGCTCACAACCCTCATGAAGGAGAAAGCGTTTGTTTCTGTATGTTGTGCCTGTCTTCCACCAGCCTGTGTTCAGAAGGCAGATGGAAAAATGTCAGAAATTCCCAACAGACAAAATCTTACACGAAAAAGATGAAAATGTTAAAGAAAGATGCAGCGTGAGAAGCCTCATGGCTGCCTAGTTTCCACTCAGGCAGCCTTGAAGACTGACCCCCCTCCAAAATTTATACTGTAACTTTTCCTAGGGTTTTTTTGAGTATATCACTAGCAACAGTGTTCTGCTTCTGCATGGCCGAGCATCATGGAGATACCATGAGCATTTTCCAGGACTGACTCTGCTCTGCTCCTCATTTGGTTTCAATGGGTTTAGCAAGCCTTCTTTAGCCTGTATGGAGAAGCTAATACTCTTGGTTCTCAAGCTTTTTAAAAAGTGCATGAAGCCAGATCATCCCCTCCCAGTTTTGCCATAGAAGGGATAGAGCTAGCAGAAAGCTTCCAAAGATAGTTTGAAGTCTCTTGGAGGAAAGGGAATGGACCTTAAGACACATCAGACTTCCACCTCC